>NW_026099572.1:86281512-86550200 GCF_025091365.1 Daktulosphaira vitifoliae
AATATGTCAAAAGATCACAAATCGTATCTAGTTGAAGACATTACTCTCAAAAATTGAAAAAAATTCCCTCGTTCCCCGTAAACGGGGGAAATCCCCCAAAAAATTACAAATTTAAAAATCGCTAATTTTCGATATTTTTTCAATTTTTTTTACTTAAAATTGCCATAACTTTTTTAAAAATGACCGAATCAATATAATTTTTTTTTTTATAGATACCTTAGATAATTACCTATCATTTTATATATTTTTGTGAACATTTGACCCTTTAACAGCCCAAAGGATGGGGTTTCAAAATGGTAACTTTTTTACAAAAAATTAACTTTTTCAACTTAACTTTTGAAAATGTTCCGGAAAGACTGACAATTTTATATATACCTTAAATTAAAGCTAATGTAATATACTTTAATTTGAAAAAAAAAAATTTGACCTCTGGACTTGTCTTCATGGTGAAAATGACTACCGTATGCAAAAATATGCTATTTTTGTGAAAAAATTCTTGATATTATATTTTACATTTTTTAACATTATGTTGCTATAACTTTTTAAAAAATGCATGAATCAACTTTATTCTTTAATGATAAATACTTTATATATACTTCTTTCATTCGACATACTTTTTTTTAAAATCGGACCATTTCCCTTTATACAGGGGGGGTGCAAACCTTTTAAAATGCGTATAGAAAGTAGAACTTTTTCAATTTCATTTTTGAAAGTATTCCGGAAATACTGACACTTTTATATATATCTTAAATTAAATCTTATGTAATATACTTTAATTTGAAAAAAAAAATTTGACCTCTGGATTTGTCTTCATTGTAAAAATGACTACCGTAATCAAAAATTTGCTATTTTTGTGTTAAAATTCTGGGTTTTGTATTTTTTATTTTATTTTAAAATACCTGACAAGGGGAGTACAGATTTTCATAAATATTATATAAATAAAAAATTAATATAGCATAGAAAGTTAAACTTATTTAAATTTGTTTGTTTCTTTTAAGTCGAAAAAAATAACTTTGAAATTTGAACTAGCTTAAATAGCCAATTTTTAAACCGACAGTATCGACGTACGGTTGCCGAGTTGGTAAAACTTATGTTTTATAACAAACCGTTATACGTCAAATGACTACAATTCGTATCTAGTTGAAGATATTACCCTCAAAAATTGAAAAAAANTTTAAGTGTTCTATTACGATAAAAATGCAAAAAATAATGAGTTTTTCTGATAAATTTACAATAAATAGTAATTATAAAACTTTCTGACTGCATATTAATCTTAACGATACAATTTTTTTAACTCTCATAAAATTTTCTACTTATGATGTCAATTTCAAACTTGCCAATTGAGCTATAAGTTATGGTAAAATAAATTTTTTTTTTATTATAAACATTTACAACAATCAACTTTAAACGATTAACAAAATAGGTTAAATATGTCATTTTCCTTATTTTTAACTTATTAATAATCAAATTAATATTAAATATTATATCAAATCAGTATTAATTTAAAACAATTTTTTTTGTTCTTAATTATTTTTTTTTATATGTAAATACTATTTTTTAATAATATTAAAACTTAGAAGTGATAGAAAAAGTCTAATTGCAAATTTGAAAACGTCGCGAAAAGTTGATTTAGAATAGTATATTTTTGTTTCTGATTAAAGTTACTTGTAGTACAATGTATAAAACTTCTAACTTTGTTAACTATTATAACTTTATCAAAAATGACCAAATCAGTATATTTTTTTTTATTTAGATGCATGTCTTTATCTATCATTTGGTTTTTTTTTATAAATCTAACCCTTTACCTGCCCACAAGAGGGATTCAAAATATTAACTTTTTTTTTTTTAGTTAAAGTAAATCATTAAAATTAATTCAGTTCTGGATATTTCAATAGTAGAATCTTTTTAAATATCAAAAATTACTTAGAAATGATTACTATGATTTCTATTTAAGTGTTCTATTACGATAAAAATGCAAAAAATAATGAGTTTTTCTGATAAATTTACAATAAATAATAATTATAAAACTTTCTGACTGCATATTAATCTTAAAAATAACATTGTTTTAATTCTCATAAAATTTTCTATTTAATGATTCATTCTAGTCAACGAAGGAGTAATTTTGCAGAATAGCAGAAAAAATTCCCAACAAACTTTTTTTTTTTTTGTTTTAATTAGGCAATTGGTGGATTATTCCAAAAGCAACATCAACTCTTATTTCTTTAATTATATCATGATTAGTAGTTCTTTGATTTTAAAATATAATATTTGAATATATACTAATTATAATTATTAAATTTAGTATGAAATTGATATTTAATATTGTAATTTAAACGGAGAAATTATAAAAATAATAAAGAAGTTATATTTTGCTTTACTTTTACGTGTATACAAATATAAAGGGCTTGATACAATAATTTTCAATAAAACCTGTTTGTAACTATAAATGAATGCACTGGACTTCAAGGAACATTCATCAGAAGCAAAAATGTACTTTTCTAAATCAAATTTTCGCGTTGTTTTCAAATCTGCAAGTAGACTATTTCTATCACTTCTAATTTTTTATATTATTACTAATTATATATATAAAATAATAATTAAAAGAAAAAAAAATTTGTTTTCAAATTATTACTGATTTGATTTTTAATATGTTAAAAATAATCAGTCCAAATTTTCAATTTTAACCTATTTTTTTGGTTCTTTAAAGTTGATGAAAAATTTTTGATAAAGATTTATGAAAGTTTATAGTAAAATAAATTGAATATATTACCATAACTTTTAGCTCAATTACAAGTTTAAAATTGACATCTAGGCCAGTCAACAAAGGAAAAATTGCGGAAAAAATTTTGTTTTTTTAAAAGTTGAATTAAAATATGTATAATGACATACTAATAGTCCTCAAGATTGGAATTGAGCTTTTTTTTTACAGCCTCGTAAAAGTTCAAAAATATGAGCTTTTTTAATTTTCTCAAAAAATATTTAACTTACAAAAAAAAGTTTCTTACAAAAGGTGTTTAAAAGACAGTTATAAACAAAAAAATTATCGTATATTTTTTCATTTAAACAAATATTTTTCGAGTTACATTACATTTAATATGAGTACTAAAATTTATATTCCATTTTTTTCATTTTACGGTTACTTTTTATCATGTTACACTTACGTTAGACACAATGTTATAAATGCATATGTGTGTATGTGTGAGTTTATTTATTTATTGTATCATTAAAGTGTAGTGTATATTAATATACAAGCGATAGAGTAGGTAATTGATTTGACGCTATATTATTTAAACCCAACTAAACGCTAAATTGTACATTCCGAAACAACAATCATATTATGTCAATTGCCACCGGAATTTCTGATAATATTTTTCTTTTTTTTTGCCTAAATCCTAAGTACTCGGGGTCGGCCACCCTTATCCTAAGCTTCCACTTGACACGATCTCCCACATCTTCTACACTCACATCAGCTGTCCTCAAATCGCATTCAATAGCTTCCCTCCATCTCTTTTTTGGTTCTTTCTATTCTTCTTCCTTCAACATTCATTTCTATAACTGTTCTTACAGCTTCCGATTCTTCTCTCCTCATAACACGACTAAACAATCTAAGTCTATTTTCTGTCATCTTATCCACGATTGACGCAACACCTATACTTCCTCTTATATGCTCGTTCCTTATCCTATCTTCTCTAGTCACTCCACTCATCCAACTAAGCATTCTCATCTCTGCTACACTTATTCTCTGCTCTACTTTCTTATCAACCTCCCAACACTATGAACTATACATCATAGCTGACTTCACAATTTCATACTAAATTTAAAAACTATAATTAGTATTTATTCATATATTATATTTTAAAATCAAAGAACTACAAATCAGGATATAATTAAAGAAATAAGAGTTGATGTTGCTTTTGGAATAATCACTCCAATCTCTCTAAATAAAACACTATCTACAGATTTGCATCGAAGCGTTTCTTATGTTAGTGATTTTAATCACTGTCAGATATCATCTATACTTCTCCCATCTATGCCTCGTCCACACTGTGCCTCGACCCCACTGTGCTACCGTTTTTTTTAATGTTTTTCTTATCCTGGAACTTTTCTTTAGGCCAAGTTTGATTTTTCTTCTTGAGTTTTTGATTGTTTTTAATGGTCTGGTATCCATATAAATAATTTGTATGCCAGTGGGAGTGGACGGTCTTAGTGGTAGATGATTTGTAAACTGATTGGCATCATAGTTATAATGCAATGTGTTATTTAATATTGCCTATTCATGTTCCTTTCTGATACCTGCCATTAATTTTTGATTCGGCATGGGTGGCTGACCACTAGAATATCTGTCCGCTATTGCTAAAATCCATGGTCCACAATCATATTCATTTTCCTGGTTTGTGGTCTCTCCTCTGAAGAGAAACCACGGTGATGAAGTCCCATACTTGGTATGTTTATGTTCACATAAAAAGTACTGTAATATTTTAACTTCCTTACCATTGTGACAGTCTAAGCTGTCATAGACAATAATTTCCTTCTGGCTCACATCTACAATAGCAATGATCCAATGATTGTTATTGATATTTAATGGTGCCATCAATAAATTTTTGGAAAATACGTCGTGCTTGAACTTGGCATTGATAATATCTATGCCTCTCCGTTTAATACTTGGAATAAAGAAGGAATCAAAGGCATAAATGTTACCCTCGCCTCTTTTAACAATAAGGTTCATAAACTTATTGATGGTTTCATCGTTGTATAATGATTCTCTGGTATTGAAAGACATTATTGCACCTGAAGAAGTTAATTTAAGTAATATAGTCAATATTCATAAATTTAATTAATTTTTGTTTTGATTGTTGAATTTTGATTGCATAATTATTGAGGTAGTAGTTTATACAATATTAAAATATTTACATGAGTGTGAAATCTTTACAATATATATATATATATATTCTATGCTAATATTTATAATTGTTTCTCCCTTTTTTTTACTGACTTATAGCTAATAATACTTGCAACCTAAAGGTTTAAATTAATTATTGAATAGTTAAGCTAAAATATAAAGGTTAAAATTTAAAATTATTTATTATTTTATTTTGAGTGATAAAAGTATAAAATGATTATTGACAAATAAAAATTATAAGTTTCACTTAGTTAAGTGATAAATAGAGTAAAGTTAATATAGCTTATAAAAATTGATAGTAATTTGATACTTTAAAGTAAAATTTATAAAATATATTACATTTTGTATTAGTTTAGTTATAGTTAATGTGAATGTTAAATCTATATCTTGAATCTTAAGTATTTAAGTTTTATAAAATAAATATATATATTTTTTATATAAAATTATTTTTATGAATGATTTAAAATATTTTAATAAAGCAAATGTTAATAATGCAAAACTTAAAGGTCCCTGTTTTGTTATTATAAATTTCTCTATGCTAAAGGTTAATACTAAAAATAATGATTAATTTAAAATCTGGTATATATTTTTTTTGTTCTTTTGTAATTTTATGTTTTTATTTTATTTTAATACATTAAAAAATGTATGAAAATAAGATTGAAATCTTTTCTGTTTTTTTTTGTTTTACTTAAAGTTATGATTTGTAATTTAAATATATTTTACTGTCATTCTAAGGTTAATACTAACGCAAAAGTTAATTGATAAGATAAAATAGCATGCAGTTAAATTAGTTATAATAATTTCTAATGTAAGATTTAATTGATGAGATAAAATAGCATGCAGTATAGTTATAATAATTTGTATGTAAGTATGACGTAGCAAATGAATTGCACTTTTTAGTTTAATATATATATTTTTATATATATATATATATATTTTTTTTTTTTTTTAAGAATTTTATAGTTATAAATTTAAAATTAGGAATTAATAATATTAATAAATTGCTCGTATCCTATTGTGCGTGATACGTATTTTAATATGCATTCGACCATTTGCACATCATGTCTAGGATCGTGTGCTAATCCATTATGTTTTTCTGTACATACAAGATTGTGTACCTCTCCTAAGTTAAGTAGATTGCCGTTTTTTTTATGGGAGGAAGTGGAATTTTTATTATTATTTTTTCATTAAAATTTAGTATACATAAAAAAAATCTAAGCTTATTTTTTGAAATTGTTTGCCCAAGATGTTTAATCCATTTATTTTTGTAATTCCCATTAGATTTAAAATTTTAACGTCACAGACACCCCCATAAAAAAAATTATTGGCTTTTTATTCTTATCATTATGAATTATTTTTCTTATTGCGTTGCCATTTAGATTATCGTCCCAAGCCTCCATGGAAAATTCCAAATTTCGTATGGCAGAAGGTATTTGGTGTGGTTTCCATGCTAGGTTTTTTTTTATTTTAATTTTGAGATTTTCCAATTCTTTTGGTTCGATTATGGTCTGGCTATGCGGTAATAACCGTATAGCTCTACGATCCAAAATGATTCTTTCCTTAATATTTCGTACCAATGATTGGCATTTAGAGATATTTTTGTATTAATTTCTTTTATCTGTGGAGATTGGTTTGTGTTATTTAAAAATATTTTTATGTCACGCATACATCTATCTGTATTATGAACTAGAATGTGATAATTTTCATCGACTTTTAGATCGACAAATGAGAATTGTATTTTATTATTTAAACCAAATAGGTTTCTGTACTCTTTTTTAGTTATATCTATGTGATTTTGGACAAATGAATTTCTAATTCGAGACAATTCAGACGGTTCTGAATATTTAAATATATTTTGTGGAAATCCTACTTCTAATTCATTGGAATTTTCATATATTATTTCTTTTATTAATTTAAATTGTTCTATTTGTGGATAATCATCAATTAAACTAATATTTCTTAGAGCTTAATCTTTTTGTTTTGTCTAAATGCATTATTTTGGATTTAAGAATGATAAGTGAATAAGAGTTATAAAAGTATTAAAATGTTATATGCGTGTGTTATTATAGATATCAGAAAATGCATTCAATTGTTTGGATCAAATATTATGAAGTTAAAATATCCTTGTTCTGAATTTTTTTAAACCTATGAGTAATTTAATATATATTAGTAATAATATTCGAGATTAATTTAGTAATTTAATAGAAATGGGCATAATTTTATATGTGTGTTACAAGTACTTATTTTATAAGGCACGAAATGTTGTATGTCTTTATATATGAACACTCAATATTAAAATTATATTTGATTTACATTATAGTACTGTTTTTTTTGTATTGGAATTTATATCTAACTACTCCAGTAAACTTTGTTTTGTTATATTGTTCTAGAGAATTATAGTGTGAGAAAAAGATTAACNATTGTTCTAGGGAATTATAGTGTGAGAAAAATTTAATTTATTGAAAAAGTATGTGGGGATGGTGAGTTTGAATAACATTGAAAGGTATGCTAATAAAATTTTATGTTTATGTTTTCATGGAATGATGGTTAACAGATGATATTACGTGTTTGTGGAATATCGGAATGACATTAGGTTCTAGGGCAGTAATCGTTGTATATTTTTATAAACTTTACATTGTGTTTATCACGTTTGTGTAACGGTTCATTAATGAAATGTGATTCATTACAAGTAAGATGTCATGTTATAACGGAATAATTTGTGATATTGTATAGATTTCATGGTGTGAAATTGTGAAAGGTTTTTAAAATTTTATTGAAAACGTGTATTTTGTATAGGAACATGTGTTTATTATTTATTTTGATATTTTAGGTAATTTGGAAATGAATAATATTGTGTATGATACAAATGTTAGTATAAGAGAAATTATTAATTAATTATAAAGATGGTTTTCTGTAATGCTGATTAGATTGATGGTGTAATGTGGGATAAATTTCATTAAAGTTTGGATTATTTGAAAAATGAACATTGTAAGGTTTATTGTTTGTTTGAAATTTAATACTATTTATGTTCTCTTTTTCATCTAAATTGTTCATTCTAGGAAAGGTGCTGTGGAAATTGTTTCGGTGTTCTGTGTTTTAAAATAATTTTTAGAATGTTTTTATGCATAAGAAAATGAGTAAAGCTGGAACATAATCCTGCCAAGAGTTTAAAACTCATGCCAAAAGTATCATATAAAATAGAAAAGTTAACAAAGGTATTTAAACAGGTTAATATTAATTTGGTTATAAAAAATAAACCTAAGAATCCACTTATACAATTTCCAAACCAAAGAAACCATCCATAAATCTTTTGTAATTTATCTTCTACAATTTTGTCTATAGTATAATTATCTATAAAAGATTTGATTCGAAGACCTTGATCATGAATTTTATAGCCTAGAGTTTCACGAGCTAATAAGTTTTGTGCTATGTTAATTTCTTGTGGGAATAATAATTGCTTTTGAAATGAGTTCATCATTTCCTTAGAATATAATCCAGCATTCATTAAGAATTCTGGACTCTTATATGACCAAGTGAAACTTGTTTCAGGTAATAGTGTTTGAGGGGGGTTAATTTCTCTATAGTGTGGTAATAAACTAAACCAAGTGTTTTCTATAAAATATGCAGAGGGCATTAGTTCACTGCAATCTATTTCAGTACCATGATTAAGTAGAATATGGTTTTTGGGTGATAAATATTTAGTGGCGTTTTCAAAAATAACGGGTAATTCATTGAAACAATTTTCTGAGTACTATATATGTATGAGTTTCTTCATTGTCATTATTTTTGGAAATTACTAAATTTGCTGGACCTTCATATAAAACATCAAATTCATGTGTATTACAGTTTTCTACTTGCGGTTCAAAATTATCCCAATTTATGTTCCCTAGAATAGTATCTATTCCATGAAAATTAGTAAATTTAAATCTAGTACCTGAAGGTGAAATAAAAATATCGTCTTTATAATTTACTATTCCAATTCCATCTGAGATATATAGTTTGTATTTAGCTTGTACCACTACATTATCCCAATTTTCATTCTTCTTCTTTTACTGGCATTCCTACTCTCTAAGAGTTTTTGCCGCCATTACTACGCTTCGCCACCTATCTCTATCTTGGGTTGTCTCTCTCCAGTCTTCAACTCCAAGGATTCTTAAATCTTCTTCTACCACGTCGATCCATCTTTTCTTCGGCCTCCCTCTAGGACTTTTCCCTTGTGGTTTCCATTCCAATGCTACCCTGGCTATCTCGTTCTCTCTTTTTCTCGCTATGTGTCCTAACCATTATATTCTTTGGCCCTTAATAACACTTGTTACCGGTGCTATTTCCAACATTTCATATAGTTCACTGTTGTACCTTCTCCGCCAACTTCCCGTTGTTTCATCGATGACCGGTCCGCATATTTTCCTCCACAATCTATGCTCAAAAGTCCTCAGGTTTCTTTCTGTTTGTTTGTTCGTTGTCTACGCTTCGCAACCATACGTGAGAGTCGGTCTTGTAATAGCCGTGTACAATGTTGCTTTCGTTTTTCTAGATAGAATTTTGGATGTAAAGAATTTAATCATTGTGTAGAACGTTTTTTGGGCTTTATTTACCCGAATACTTATTTCCTTTGACCAATCATTCTTTGTACTTAACGTTGCTCCCAGACATTTAAAATCACTAACTTTTTCGTATGCTAAATTCTCCATTTCACTGGGGTCCTCCCCACTATCTAATAGTTCCATTATCTTCGTTTTCTCAGTATTTATCTCAAGACCAATTTTCTTCGCTGCTTTTTCTAGCACTCTGGCAGCGTTAGCTGTGTCTGCAAGCGAATCGCTAAGTATATCCAAATCGTCAGCGAATCCGAGGAGCCGTATCTTATTCTGGCCGATTAGTAAACCACCTTCATTGTCCTGTAGTAATCTTACTACCTTCTCTAAGGCAAGATTGAAAAGTACTGGGGAAAGAGCATCCCCCTGTTTTAGTCCGGTTTCCATTGTAAAGGTATCCGATGTTACATTCTGTGTTCTCACTCTGTACCTCGTGTCTTCCATGCACATTTTAGTTAACGCTATTAACTTTTTTGGGAAACCAAACTCATCCATAATATTGTAGAGACTCTCTCTGTGTATACTATCATAGGCTTTTTTAAAATCTATGAAGAGTTGTCACATATTCTGCCGATATTCGTATCTCTTTTCAATTATTTGACCTATTATGGATAATTGTTCTGTGGTTGAACGACCTTTCCGAAAACCACATTGGTACTCACCTAGGCAATCCTCTGCATAAGGGATAATGCGATTCAGTAATATCCTAGAGAAGACTTTGTACGCGGAGTTTAAGAGCGATATCCCTCTATAATTGTCACACTTTGTCTTGTCTCCTTTTTTATGCAATGGTATGATGATTGCCTCATTCCAGCTATCCGGTACACGTTCTTCCATCCATATTAGGTGACACAGTCTGTGGATTACTAAATGTAGCTCCTCACCTTCTGCTGGAATATTATCGGTACCCGGTGCTTTCCAATTTTTCAGGCCAAATAATACACTTTTTACTTCTTTTAGGCTAACATCCTCGACATAGGGCTCCGCTCTTTCATAATCGATATGAGCTACAGGCTGATCTGGTATTCTCCCATTTAGTAAATTTTCAAAATAACCTTTCCATCTCTCAGCTCTTGATTCTGGTTCCATTAGCATTTGTCCGTCTTGGTCTCTGATTGCATTCCATATAGGGTTAAAATGCTTATACTGTTTATTGACTCTAAAAAAGTTTCTAGTTTTCCCTTGTGTATGGTCGTTCTCTGCTGTTTGAAGTATGTTGCTAAAAAATTTCCTTTTTTCCCTTTGAAGGGTGCTTTTGCAGGCTTTACGTTCCCGTATGAAACTTTCTTTAGTCATTTGTGTGTTGTTTTTAATAAATTCATTTCTCGATTTTCTGCGTCTGTCTACAGCAACTCTACAAATATCATTATACCAAGTATTTCTTGACCTTTTTAGCTCACCAATACTAGTGGCCGCTGCTTTGTTAACAGCGTTTCTCACTATTTCCCAATCCAGATCTATGTTCATTTGTGCATTATTCTCTTTAAGGTTCTTCGTGACTTCGTTCTCATAATTCTTCCTCACGATTTCATCTTTGAGTAACTCTAGATTAATTTTGATCCTTTTTTCTTGCTTTAATTTCAATTGGCTTTTTAACTTTGATCTAAGTTTTGCAATCACTAAGTAGTGATCCGTGTCACAATCGGCGCCTCTCTGGCTTCTTACATCGTAAATGGTACTACGGTATCTATTTTGTATGAGAACGTGGTCAATTTGGTTCAAGGTTTCGCCATCCGGTGACCTCCACGTGACTTTGTGAATATTTTTGTGTGGGAACGTAGTACTACTAACAGTCAACCCATTTGATGTTGCAAACGCTATCAATCGCTGACCATTGTCATTGCTGTTACTATGCAAACTCTCTATCCCTATGCAAGAGAAGTATTGTGGTTCCCGTCCGCATTTTGCTTTGAAGTCACCTATTACAATCTTTATCACGTTCCCAGTAATGCTCTCATATGTATTAGTAAGTTCGTCGTAGAAGGCATCTTTCACATTATCATCTTTTACTTCCGTAGGTGCATGTACATTTACTATACAAATATTAATTGGGCTAGTGTTGATGGTTAATATTGATATCCTTTCAGATATTGGATTAAACTCTTTAATGTATGGTACTAATGTCCTATGGACTGCAAAACCACTACCGAAGTGATGTGTATATTCCATTCCAGAGAAGAAAATTGTGTACTCTCCAATTGTTAGTTGTCCTACTCCCAACCATCTTATTTCTTGTATGGCTGCTACTTTAATTTTGTATTTGTTAAGAACTTCAGCTAAATTTTGGCTAGCACCTGTTTTATACAAGGTTGTCACATTCCATGTCGCAATCTTTAAATCAGCATTCCGTTTCCAAAAACCAGTCTTGAATCCATGTAGTCTTGTCCGAGGCTTAGATGTAGTTGGTTTCATAACAGAGTTTTTTTTTTAGGCAGGGTTGTTAGCCCTGCACTGAACCCNATGTTCCCTAGAATAGTATCTATTCCATGAAAATTAGTAAATTTAAATCTAGTACCTGAAGGTGAAATAAAAATATCGTCTTTATAATTTACTATTCCAATTCCATCTGAGATATATAGTTTGTATTTAGCTTGTACCACTACATTATCCCAATTTTCATTGGAGTTAGAAAATGAGCTACCTTGACAATTACCATCTGGAGAAATGTTACCTGCTATTGTAGCAGAGAAATATTTAGTTTGGTTAATTTTTATGTTACTGATAATTGCATTATTATTTATTTGATATATTTGTCGATGATGTATGTCTGAACATTGAATAGGTGAAATATCTATTATTTCAGAAAAGAATCCACCCTTAACCATTTGAGCATCATCAAATGTACTACATTTTGAAATGAAATAGTCAGCTAAAATATAGCAAGCTTTAAAAGGAATTGTGTGTGATTCAGTGCGTTTTAATAATTTGATAGAAGGAATTTTTACTACTTTTGATGGAGGTGGTGATTGACAGTAATCAACTGTGAGAGCATTAAAGGATGTTATATTTAGTTTATGTCCGTTACAACTGAATGCTGTAAAAGATGAGACATATTTTGTGAGAAAAGGTATTAATATTATAAGTAATACTGGGTTGTTATTTGGTCTACTGTGAAGAATCATTGTACCTATTAGATTTATGAAATTGTAATAGATATTTAGCACTTATAATTTTATTTTATTTATATTTTTATATTGATAATTTTTCTAATAAACCACATTATTATGGAAGATGATAGATATAAACACCAATACAAATATGAAACATTAACTCAAATTAGTAGAATAATAGATTGCGCACAGGTCTATTCAAGTTTCCTTGACTAACCAATGAGAAGGATTGGCAATTAAAATATAAAACATTAAATCTCCCCCTCATAAAACGGGCCTATAAAAGAGCGATTTTTAGCTCATTTACGACCTCATTTTTTTAAAATTTGGTCATGAAGTATTTTTGAACCAGAATATCTCGCGATTGTGCTCTCTATGATTTAAAAATTTTTTATACTTGGTGTTTATCATCTAAATCTCTCGTAAGTAATGTAATTTAAATAAATAACTTAACCTTTTTATCTTTTTATTTTTAGTCTTAAATATTCATAAAATATTAAGACGTTTAATATTTTTATTTTGTATTTTGTGAGTTGTTCCAATTAAGAATTTTTTTTAATTCTTCAATTGGAGTGTCTATTTAATAAGTGCATTTCGAAAATCTACCTTAGCACATCTAGCGGTTGAAACTGTTGTAATACAATAGTTTGTGACGTGTCACTAAGGAGATCGTAGAATGTATCTTAAATTTAAATAGATACGTGTTTGATTGATTGCACAAGATACTGATGGTTTGTTGAAATCATTACCCTAGCACATCTAGCGGTTGAAATTATTGGTAAAACAATAGTTTGTGACGTGTCACTAGGGATTGATTCTCATATTCCATTACGTTCTTTTCGGCAAGCAGTTTTTGACTCTGTAAGGTCCGTGCATCGACGAGAGTAATCTCCGATGGTGTAGCCAGCCTGTCTCTAACTCTGTCGACTCTCATGTCAAACACACAATTTCATAAAATATTGATAGTTTGTTGAAGTCATTACCCTAGCACATCTAGCGGTTAAAACTATTCGTAAAAAAATAGTTTATAACGTGTCACTAGGGATTGGCTCTCATAACCTATCTGGTTATTTAAATATTCATTTTAAAATATAAAGTAACACATATACTCAGACACCAAGTATAGAAAGAAACCACAGTGAAGTAATAATTTGCATAATTTTACAAAATAAATAAATAGATAAAAGTCAGTGCTCTTTTTATTTATATCATTTTTACAACAAACGATCAAGCTAGCTGGACACAAGGTAAGAAATTATATTTCTAAGCATGTCATAAAAAATTAGAAAAAATAAACATAAGGTAGATCAAGAATAACTTTTGTCAAGCAAATAACAGATAAAGAGGGAAAATATTATTAATAGTTATTTAGTTACCACTCAGGACGCAACAGTTTGCGTTAAACATAAATATTTAGTTCATATTTAATACCTATAAAAAAAAAATAATAACAATTTAGCCATTAAGGCTTGGCGCCCAACAACTGGACACTTGCAATTTACGTAAACACACACAGTTTATTATTTCTATAACACAACCACTAAATATTAAGAATCGTAAAATTCTTCTTCTTAATCGTTGCACGTTTCATTGTGCGTCATACAGAAGTGATTTACTTGCGATCTATAGTTTACGACAAAATAGGAGTGGTCATTATATCAAAACAAAGAATTTATGATTTTATGCCATATGCTTTTTTCATTTTGTAGCTAAACGAATTTCAAAACTCAGGTTAACATAATATTTATACTCATATTCAATTTAATTATCCTCTCATTTCTTCTCATATAAAAAAACTATTTATTGGATTTCACCATCCCAATATACAAAACATTAACCTACTTATATAATTCCCTTTTTGCGACAAAAGATAAATATCACATACATAGTCAATCAATATATCAATATATATCCATTTAACTCTCATTTTTTTTATGACAAAAAACACCCTTATTCCATCTTAACCTTTTTTTTTTTTTATGACAAAAGTTTTGTTAAAGAGAATGAATATTGATTATTGAAGTTAATATAAGAATTAAAAAGGTTTTTTTTTTTTGAATTTGTATTTATTTTACCTTGTGTTGACTAATCTTTGAATGAAGGTTCTATTGATGATGAAACTCTTTCTTCTCTATTGTGATAGGGTTTCATTCGCCTAATGTGAATTACATCTCTAGTTAATTTATTATTTAGTGTTAATTCTACAATATAATTAACATCATTTAATTTTGAAATAATTTTAAAGGGTCCCCTATATTTATGTGCTAATTTAGGAGTTTTATTATATTCTTGAAATGGAAAGGTTATTAAAACTAATTGACCAGGTGAATACTGTGTTAGTCTATGTGTTTTATCATAATATTCTTTCTGTGTGTTTTGGGCCTGTTTAATTAGTTCTGGTATTGTATCTCTAACATGTTTAAGCTTTTCTAAAGATTGTTTTAAATCATATGTTAATGTTTCAGGTATTATTTGCAAATCTATAGTTATGTCTGCATTAAATCCATGTAATATATAAAATGGAGTATATTTTGTTGAGATTTGTGGACTATTATTGTAACTAAAAGTGATATATGGAAGATAATATGACCAACGATTTTGGTTTTCACTAACATAATGCCTGATGGCTTGACATAATATACCATTAACTCTTTCTGTAAAACCTGTGACTGAGGTGCATAAGAAGAGAATATTTGTTTAATACCAAAGTGTTTACAGATATCTGCTAATGCGTTATTTCGAAAATGACTACCTCTGTCACTGGTAAAATATCTCATGACACCATATGTAGTTATGAAATTTAATAAAAAGTTAATGACTGTTTTAGCATCCGCATTTTTGGTGGCTTTTGTAAAAATATATTTAGAACTTTGACAAGTGAATACAAGTATATATTTTTTTTTATTACTACTTGGAAACGGACCAGCAAAGTCTGCTGTGATTCGACTTAATGGTTTACAATCTAGTAAACGAATGGGTTGCAGAATACCTGCTGGTTTAGCAGTTGATTTTTTGTTTACTTGACATTCATGACAAGTTTTTATGAAATTAGTTACATCTTTTATTAAAGAGGGCCAAAAATATTTCAGTTGAACNCTTTTATTAAAGAGGGCCAAAAATATTTAAGTTGAATTTTTTTGATTGTTTTTGTTATACCTAAATGTCCTGAGAGAGGTGGGTTATGATTCCCAGAAATTACTTTTTCAATTAGTGATTGAGGAATTACAATTAAATTATTAATGTTTTGCTTTGGATTGTGTTGTTTAAGGTATAGAATATCATTCATTAAAATGTATCTTCTAGATAATTTACGAATTTTATGAGATACTTCTTGGTTATTTAATGCTTTGATTATATTTTGACAAAATATATCTGTTTCCTGATGTTTCTTAATATCTATGTTTATTTGGATTTCTATATTATTTAAGTTAAATGTTTTGTTTAAGCTATTGTTATTAAATGATTCATTAAAATTCTCTTTATTAATTATATTACTTAAATTATTATGCGCTTCATTATTTTTTAAATTTTTAATGTATTTTATATTGATCTTATTATTTTGGAGTGGCTAATATAGGTTGCATTCTTATTATTATCATGGCTATCATTATTATTAAAATCATCATTGTAAATAGTATGTTTACAAATTTTTTTATAATTATTTTCAATATTCAAAATTTCATTAATGCCTAATTCATCTCTATTTTCCTGAGGTTCTAAGCTATATTTATTATCATAAAACATTATACTATTTCTATTAGTAATTTCTTTTTTAAAAGTGCCAAAATTTTTATCAGAATCATATTTATTGTTTAATCCTTTATTTATACCATCAATATTTTCTTTTAAATTATTTATTTTATTTTTACCGATATAATTTAAATCAAAATTTATCTTGTTTTCTTTACTTATATTATTTATGTTGTTATTTTTAAAATTTATATTATAATTGTTTTTGTAATTTAATATTTTTTTGTTATTAAGCGCATAATTATTTTTATCGTCAATTTGAGTATTATTGTGAATATCATTTGTGTAATTATTTTTTAATGTGTTAGAAGAATTAATACTATTTTTGTCTTTTGGGTTTAGATAATTTTTATCATTGCAATAATCAAATATCACAGCATCTATAATATTCATTATACCTTCTCTAGAGAGACAGTCTGCTACTAGATTTTCCCTACCTGGTTTATGTTTTATAACAAAATCATAATCTAGAATTTTAATGTTAGTCTAGCTATTCTAGCAGAAGGGATTTTTAAATTTTTATAATATTGTAAACTTATATTATCAGAATAAACTGTGAATTTTCTATTCCATAAATATTCCCTGAAGTATTTTATGCCAAATACTAATCCTAAGAGTTCAAGAGTAGTACTAGAATATGTTTTTTCTGAGTCTTGGAGTTTACGAGAATATCATACGNTTTTTTCTGAGTCTTGGAGTTTACGAGAAGCATATCCTATTGGTCTTAATTTATTTGTTTCATCTGGTTGTTCAAGAACAGCACCTAAACCTACTATACTAGCATCTATTGTAAGTTCTGTTTCTTTATCATCAGAAAAATGAGCAATTACAGTTTCAGATGTTAAGATAGTTTTTAATTTTTGAAATGCCTCCTGATGTTCTGTATTCCATTTAATTCTTTTTGGTGCATCATGTTTAGTTAAATTAAATAATGGAAGAGCAATTTTAGAAAAATCTTTAACTAATCTCCTATAATAGCTACACATTCCAAGAAAACTTCGAACTTGTTTAGGGATTTTAGGTGTTTCGAATTCGGTTATAGCTTTAGTATTTCTGGATAATGGGGTATTACCTTCTTTGGAAATTTTGTGTCCAAGAAGTTCGATACTTTCGGCAAAAAAATTGCATTTTGAAGTTTTTAAAGAAAATCCGTACAAGTCTAATACTTTGAAAACATTTTCTAAATTGATAAGGGCTGATTCAAAATCTTTTCCAAAAGTGGCTAAATCATCAATGAAAATAATAACGGATTTGTATAATTGATCAGAAAAGGCTTTATTAAGTTCTCTTTGAAATATAGCACTGCTATTTCTAAATCCCTGGGGTAATCTTGTAAATGTAAGTAACCCATGAACAGTTGTAAAGGCTAATTTATATTGATCTTGTTGTTTAACTGGTATTTGAAAAAATCCACTATTAAGGTCAAAACATGTGAAGAATATTAATCCCTCTAAACTACGAAATAGGTCATTAGTGCGGGGAAGAGGATATTGCTCTGGTTCTACCATTTCATTTAAGTCTTTGTATGATACTACTAATCTATATGAATTTTTTTCTTTTTTCTTTACTAAAAAGGCTGGTGATGCAAAATTTTATTTGGTGTGAATAACTATATTGGCTTCCATTAATTTATCAAGTTGACTTTTCAGTTCTTGTCTTTGAACAGGGGATACTCTATGTGGGGAAGAGAATTTTGGTTCTTTTGTTGTGTTTTTTAATCGAATTTCACATGGTTCTATTTTTGCAGCTTGAATTTTAGAAGTATCGGTAATTGCATAAACTTGCAAGTTCATCATCGCGAAACCAATAATTAGGAAGGTCCGTTAAATCTAATAGTTGGCAAATGGTTTTTAAATCAACAATATTTGTTGTACGATCACTGTTGGCTGCGTTTACAAGACTATAAAGTCCACAGTTTCCATCAGATTTTACGTTCTCACCTATGGTATATTTAGAAAATATGTTAAGAAATTCAGGATTAATATCTTTGTCTATATTTTTTTTTTCTAAAGCTCTTGAAACTTTTTAATTTTGTCTGAATGTTAGATAAAATATTTTCTGATTTTGGAAGAATTTTTTGTTCATAATTTGGATAGCATATAAGAATTTCAATAGCTTCTTTATTAAATAATTCATATAACATATCTTTAAATATGTCCCATTGTAAATGTGAATTAATTAAATCTAAAGCGGAAAAAGCTATGAATTGAAAATTTTCTTCAATAGCTATATTTTTTAAGTTAAATAAGCTATCGAATAGGTCTAAATAGGATGTTGGTGAATCATGAGTTTCTTTGACAATTAAATAATGTATAATAATTTCACTGGTAATTATGGTACTTACATGACCTAAAGGTAATTCTGTGTCTTTGAGGACATGAGTGAGAATGCCATAATTATCTATGATTGATTTGGAAATTTCTGAAGTGTGTTGTAAATCAACGGATGTACATTGGACTATAGAATATTTTTTAGGTACTTTGACTAAGTCTACTTGAGTTTCTTTAATATTATCAGAAGGTAGGGTGTTATTAATTAATTTATTATTTACTTCAACATTTTTTATAATCGGTGGAAATTTACTGTTCATTAAATTTGTTTTGATATTATTATTTAATATAAGTGTTATGTCTGAATAATCTATTTTGGCATTATTGTTACATAGAAATTCATTGCCTAGAATAATTGTACTACTTAAATTGTCTATTACGCATGCTGTAAATTTAAATATTTTTTGTTCAATTTCTAGTTCAACTACTATAGTGCCTAAAAATTTAAGAGGTGAATTATCAGGACCTGAGAGTTTGTATCTGTGATTTGTATTAATTTTTGAAATATCAATTAAATTAGGGGGAATTGCATTTATGTTAGCACCTGAGTCAACTGTGGTCTCTATGAATTCATTATTTAATTTTGCTAGAATGTGTAGAGCATTTGCTTTTCTATTTTGATTAACTATTATTAATATTGAGTCGGAATTTTCAGAATATGAATGAATTGGAGTGAAAGGTGAATGCATGTCTCCAATTATTGCATTGACCTGATTGGGGGTTTTTTGTATTAAAATTGTTAATTTTTGTATTTTTGAAGCAAATTTCTGCTGTATGATATCTCATATTGCAAATAGTGCATACTAAATTTCTTCTACATTGATCAGAATTGTGACCATACATGTTACATAAGGTACATGTATTAGCTAGTTTATTTGAATCTGTTTGATTTGAAATTTCAGTATTATAATTATATTTATTAATATTATTTCTATTATTATTAAATTGGTTATTATAATTATTTCTAAATGGTGTGGTGTTATTATGATTATAATTATTTGCTCTGTTATATTGATTATTATTGTTTCTATAGTTATTTGTGCTGTTATAATCCCTGTTATCGCTATAATTATTTCTCCTAAGATTATTGTTGTTATTAAATTCCCTGTTATTTTTATTATAACTATTATATCCTCTATTAGTGTTGATTTCCCTATTATTATGATATTCTTTAGTTTGATGATAATTATTATTATAATTTAGATTATTTTTGTATTCATTATTTTCGCGATAGTTATTATTTCTGTAATTATTATTGTATTCTCTGATGTTACGATTGTTATTATAATTGAAATTATTGTAAGAATTTTGTCTATTATCCGAGTATTGCTTAAAATTATTAGGTCTGTAATTTGAATTTGAATTTTGATTGTTAAAAATTTTATTATTTGTTAACATTTGTTCAATTTTTAATATTTANTTATTATTTGTTAATATTTGTTCAATTTTTAATATTTAATCAGATAGGGCATTTAAGCGATTTTGATTATTATTGTCATTTATGTTAAATAAATTTTCCATAGCTATTTTGTGTTTGATTTCATCATGGGATTGGACTCTATTCCCTCCTATCATGAATTCAATTGATTCATATTTTCTTATATTTCTTTTTAAATCAGCTAATGTATTATTATCTAGTATTCCTACATATCTAGTANTTTAGATCAGCTAATGTATTATTATCTAATATTCCTACATATCTAGCTATATTTGGTTGTAAACCTTTCATGATAGTGTGTACTAATTCTGACTGGGACATTTTAGGATCAATTTTTTTACAGAGTGATTCTGCCTCATTAATATAAGAACTAACAGATTCGTCAGGTAACATTTTACGTTTTTCAAGCATTGTGCGTAACATATGCGTTTGTGCTGTGGGTTCGAATTCTAATCGAAATGCTTGTTCAGTGGATTGCCAGTCAGCTTTAGGAAAGTCTAGTTCAAAATTATCGAAAAATAAGAGCGCGGTATCAGTTAGATAAATGGCTAAAAATGATTTTTTCTGATTATCTGACCATCCATTAATTGCACTAGCTCTATTGTATTTTGTTAAAAATGCGTGTATACTCTCATGCACAGCACCAGAAAATTTATCAGGCTTACAAAAGGGTATTCTTTCGGTCATTTTGAGTTTTTCGGTATTAATATGATCGTATATAGTTGTATAACCGTCTAAAGAACGAAGAAGTCTATCTTTTAATTCAGGCAGTGTGCCTGTACTTAACAAATTTCTATTCTGTACTTTCTCCCTAGCTGTATTTAAGGAGATTCTTTTAATGAATTCTGCTTTATTAGGGGCTTTATCAAGTGAATATAGATGTTTGTCTATTATAGTAGCAATTGACTCGTTACTTGAATTGTTATTCGATTCGTTATTATAATTACTACTTGATTCGTCACTAAAAATATATTTCCATCAGTGATATTAAGAATGAGAGTTTGGTAATATATGAAAGGCTTCAGTGTATGTTAGTTCTAAAATTTGTATTAGTTCTATTATTATTTTGATTCCTGTTTGTGGAAATGAATAACCTCTAATGGTCTTATTAAGAATGTGATTGGTTGTATGTTGAATTAAATTTTTATCCTTAAAATAAATATTTTTAAAAGCTTTGTTACTATTGACTTTTATAATTGACTTATAGTCGTTTACGGAATTTAATTGAATAGTATATTCTACTTCTGTTATAAATATTTTTATTACTTCTTTAATTAAATCCCTAATTTGTGAAATGTCGGGTATTGTATTAGCGGAGTTAAAATTCATTTAAAGATAAGTTTGTTCTAGAATTCGCACTAGTTCTAATGCTAATTCTGTAACAGTTTCTGGGTATAGAATACCTCTTACTAATTTTGATTCGAAAAATACTAATAAACCGTATACTTTGTTAGGTGAATATTGAGAAGATTGTCGTAATATGCACAATGTTCTGCATTACGCATCTTACATTATCAATAAAAAATTACTACTCTATATTTACTACCAATTGTATACAACACAAATAATTAATTTATCTGTCATAACATATACACATTTGTACAATAGCTATTATATATGTATATACATGTTAAATTGATTATTGTATACTATACATCTTATTTTAAAATTAACTATCATGTTATGCTCAATTTAATACAATAAATTGAGAATCAATAAATACGCTGACGATAACAATCCAGAAAGGGGTAATTAAAAATAATATAAAAAGGCTTAGTTCTGCTTGCACATTAGTGAATGAGCGAGCGTGCCAGCGAGCGGCTCGAATTCTCTCTTCTTTTGAAGGCCTGAATTCAATAAAGAATTCAGGATTCTTCTATTTGATTTATTTTGAACAAACTAGCCGCGACCCCGTGTTGTCGTCGGTATATTTTATAGCGATTTCAAATACAATTATTTTTGCGTTAACACTTTATTTATTTAAAAGAGATAGTATAAATATTTATGCAAACCTTGACGATCTTTGTACAAGCCAAATAAAAAGTAAGTAAATTTATATTAACCCAATTATTTAGAATTAATAATCTGAGTAAAGAATGATAAAGCAATAGATCACATATTTATATTCAAACTTTATTAATTGTTGTTGACTAGTTCGTACCTTATACATAATCACATTACATGGTATTCGTAAGATGGCCACCGCCTCTTCGTTGCCTAAAAGAGTTTAAAAACCTAATGTGATTTCTACTGTATATATAAACACTTCGATTGGGTATTCGTGAGATGGCCACCGCCTCTTCGTTGCCTCAGTGTATTATTTCAGCTACTTACCAGTTAGATCATTTGTAATATCTCTATAGAGAAACTTTAATAAATTCTTTTTATATTTACTTGTCTTGATTGTTCTAAGCCCTCGGACTCTACAGCCCCGATAGAACCTCGTTGCTCCTGAATTGACCAAATCCCTAACATCCAACATTGGTCAAATAAAATTCCCCATTCACGGTTTTTGCTTATTTTTTGTATTACTACAAGCTTCTACAGTAGCTTTCCACACTAACTCAGCTAGTATTTGGTTTAAAATGGTTCTATGTGTCTATTTTAAATTCTTTGGGATATTCTTTTAATAATATTTTGATCATATATCTAATAGTTGCTCTAGATATGTCAATAGTTGTTGGACACATAAATGATTATTTAAGTATGCTGATTTAATTAATTGTAGAATTTGATAATTGTATGTTATCTTGAGGATATAAGTTTGGAATTTTGTCATAAATTTGTTCAATCGTATGTTCGTAAATAAATTTTAACGCGATTGTTATTTTAAGAATGATTGCTGATTCAGCTATTGGATAGTAATTAGATTCTGTGTAAATACTGATGAATTTCTGACATATCAATATGTCAATATATCAAGTAACCGGTTAATACGTTAGAGGCGTGTTTCTCAATATTCTCAAAATTTATGGAAGCACTGTAGTCGGGAGTATTTAGCGCAGTTTCAGGAGAAACGAAATGGGTTGGTGAGAAAGGACCTAAGATAAAATTATTCACCATTGTGCTTCTCAAGGACGACAATATTCCGTCTTTAAAGTGGCGGCTTGGTCGTGTCGTAAATGTAATAACCGGAAATGACATTGTCATTCGAGGTGCCGACGTCCAAATCATAAATGGCTTTTTTCGCCGAGGAGTTAGGTTTTTGTATCCTTTACCAATCGACGAAAATTAATGTGCAATTTATGGTCAATTGTAAAAAAAAAAATTTTTTTTTATGTATTTATATTAAGTTGATTTTTTTTTTAGTAATTACTTTGTTAGATATTTGTAGTTCATGCGATATAATGTGTTATTTATTGTTTTTAGTTTGTTATTTTATTTTTTATTTTCTATATCTATATACGTATTGTTTTTTTTTGTTTGTATAATACTGTTAACTACTACTTATTTTTTTTATACTTGAATATCGTTTTGAAGACAATTCTTCAAGGTCGGCGGTATGCTGCGGCGTACGTTATTGTATGGGTATTACTTTTTTTTTTTTGCACTATTATTATTGTGATAAGCTGACGATCGGTTTTACTCAGCGGAGAAAAACCAGTCTTCTAATAAATGCCTCACTATGTACATATAGAAAAAGTTAGTTTTATTAATTTATAGTTAAGCGACATAAGTAGTATTCTTCTCGTAAAAAAATAAAATACAGTAGACAGTTGTAACAAATACAGAGTAATAAAACCATATATGAAACTAAGAGAGTGGCTTAGTCTTTTAAAAATTTAGAAAATTATGTTTAATGTATTCTAAATTATTTTTAGAATGGAGAAAGATACATTTAGTACTTTTATAATATTTTTTATAGTAGCATCTATGAATTTAAATCTTTAAATCATTATTAGACATCAGAAAAAAAAAATGAATAAATACATTATAGTAAAATCAATACCTTCTCAGCTTCGCATCGAAGCTAAAATATAACTTAATGATATGCATTGACCGATAATGCAATATTCTATAACTACCCCAATGAAAGATCGCTTATAAGAGAGCAATTTTTAAAATGCCCATTTAAGTTATTTTACATGCTTTAAAAATAATAATTTTTTTTTCTTCATAAATTTTCAGATAATTTGCAATTGATATCATCTTTATAAAATTAAATTCATAAAAATGAGAATAACAAAATCTGCCTATAAATAGTACACTTTTCTACCCTGAAAATGACGATTTTTCAAAAATGGTTTAACATAACAAGTTATTTTAATTACATTTCTTTTTAAAATTTAATTCTCTATTGAAATGAGAAAGAAAAATTACGGGTTTTCATATAAATTTCTTATATTGGGGCAGTAATTCAGCTTTATATAATAAGAATAATATTTTATATTATCGTTAAATCGTCAAATATGCATTGTAAGGTTTCAGCCAAATCCGAGGGCCTATTATTTACCTACTGTCCTGGGGAGCAACGGACAGTGACCGAGTAGTCGAGCCAAGTAAGATAGTACTTGTTGACAGAGCTACTAGGTTTTGATTTAAAAAAAAACAAATATTAATAATAGAAATGAGGGACAATTTATATACATCATTCAAATATATATATTCATAAAAAAATAATAAAAAAAGGAGAGAAAAAAGATAGATGCTACATACAAAAAATTATTAAGGGGGTAGAAAAGGGGGTTTCATGTTGTACTTGTTGATATCTTGAAGAGTTTCAGCTCTTCATCGGTCATAGTTCATGCCTCATGCCATCATCGACATCTTGACGTTTTTTTTAAAGAAAAAACGGAGGACAAAAGAACTGAACAGCCTGGTTGCCAAGTTGACGGCAGGTCGACTCGACGTTTTGTTTTAATAAAAAAAAAAGGAAGACAAAAAACAAAAACACGTGGTTTTTACAACAAAAAAAATATATATATATATAGACAAATCAACTTGTCGCCTCGGTAGTATAAATGAGAAGAATAAATTCCATAGTCACGGCATTTGTAGTGCCCTAGGTTATGACACTGGGTGGTGGTGGTGGTGGTGCCAACTTTGAGCTCGTTCATTGGGGGAATACAAGACTTGATACAGGTGCACAGTGTACTGTCAGCTGATGACAATAGGATAACAGGTATCGGACCAGTTGACTGGTGGAGGTTATAGGTTATACAACTATCAAGAAATACTGTACACCTAATGCACACGCCACTAAATGATAAGATTTATTTAAAAAACTAGTATAAATTTTGCAACATTACAGCATTTAATTATTTAATTAACCTCTAACTTCGCGCCATATGATTACTTAAAATCTTCAAATTTATTTCTCCGTATCAACCAAAAAGTTCAGTTTTAGCACAGCTTAAATATAATTATAATATAATGCAAATATACAGAGTGTTCAATAAGTTCGGAAACGCCGATTTTTTAAAGCCGCTATTGATTTTTTTAATAATTTTTTTTTATAGGCTAATTGAATAATTGAATACATCTTTAAACGATTAAAATTAAAGTTCAACCCTAATGCAAAAGGGTAGAAATCTACCCAAACGTAAGAAATTTAAGTTTAAATTTAGGGCATCCCCTAATTTTTCTTACTCATTTCAATAGAATATTCAATTTTAAAAAGTATTATGATGAAATTAACTTTTTATGTTAAACCATCTTTAAATAATTGTCGTTTTCAGGGTAGAAAAGTGTACTATTTATAGGCCGATTTTGTTATTATCATTTTTATGAATTTAATTTTATAAAGATGATATCAATTGCAAATTATCTGAAAATTTATTAAGAAAAAAACAATTTTTATATTCTGGCTCAAAACATGAAATAATAGATATATATTACCAGCCCTAAAGGGCTAAAGAATAGGAGCAAGTTCAGCCGATACTATATAATTAAAATAAATACATACTTTATATAGCGGGCACTCATGAAAAAACATAAATTTGCAAATGACGTTCAAAATAGGAAAGGAGCGGGGTGAATGTAAACACAAATGCCGTCCATGAACAGGTCCGAAGTAGTACACAGCTGACTATCTCGCACGAGCATAAACAAATCACAACATCTTATCATGATTATTTAAATGATAAGTACTGTCGCAACACTTATTCAACTCAGCTACGATAATTTAGAACACACACACATACTTATGTATACAAATAGACAAAAAAATAAGCAGATACTTTTTGTCATGTTCCATGTTTATAGATATTTGTCAATTGAATTTAAAACAGAGGCCTTTGTAAAAAATATGACTCTACCATCTCATATGCGTTTGCGAATGTAGAATGCGATCCGTATGATCTCCAGTCAAGACGATTATTTCATTTATTGCAAAAATAATTAAATAAAGTTGTTAAACACAGTAATAATTTGTAACAGTGGGAGGGATACGAGTAAAAATTTAAACAAAATATATATAACATTAAGCGATAAATGTATACAATTATAATCATACAGATTATAATAATATTATAAATACTACAGTCTATAGACCATCAATATATAAGTTTTAAAATCACATTCAATTATTAAAAAACCCATCACAGGGGGATCGCGGTACAGTAGTGACGTGGCATAGTTGGATCAAGTATAATGATATCTGATAGTGATTAAAATCACTATCAAAAAAAAAAATGCTTCGATGCAAATCTTTAGATAGTGTTTAATTTTAAAAAATTGGTGGATTATTCCAAAAGCTACATGATAGGCTAGTTCCTTATTAATATCCTGATTAAGATATAGTATGTCGAATGAAAAAGGGATTATTAAAAAATATTATTTCTCATAAAAAAATTATGTTGATCCATACACTTTTCAATAAGTTATAGCATTATAAAGTAAAAAATGTAAAAAATAAAATCGAGAATTTTCATACAAAAATAGCATTCGATAGCCATTTTCACAATGAAGAAAAAATAAAGTCTGAAATTTTTATATTCCATTATAAAGTACAATACATTAGCTTTAATTTAAGATATATATAAAAGTGTCACACTTTCCGGAACACTTTCAAAATTTAAGTTGAAAAAGTTGTCATTTTAAATCCCCCCCGGTGGGCAGATAAAGGGTCAGATTTACAAAACAAAAAAATACTAAATGATAAGTAAATATATCAAGCATCAATTAAAAAAAATTATATTGATTTGTTCATTTTTGAAAAAGTTATGACAGTTTAAGTAAAAAAAATTGAAAAATGTCGAAATTTAGCGATTTTTAAATTAGTAATTTTTTTTTAAGTTTCCCCTATTTACGGCGAACAAGGGAAATTTTTTCAATTTTTGAGGGTAATGTCTTCGACTAGATACGATTTGTAATCTTTTGACGTATCATTGAAAGAAATTGGTTCAGTGAGAGCTCAAAAAAAAAAAAAAAACATGTCATAGTAAAATTAATACCTTCTCAGCTCCGCATCGAAGCNAAAAAAAAAAAAAAAAAAAACATGTCATAGTAAAATTAATACCTTCTCAGCTCCGCATCGAAGCTAAAAAATTAATAGTTAATAGAGGAAAATCCATTAGTATAAACATTTTTTCATCGTATTGACACGCAAACAATGTTACAATAACTTCCGTAGCGTTAGTGGTGGCAGCTGTATATACCTGCATACAATCGCGGTTACAACAATTAATAACACTGACCGTAAAGTGGAAGATTAAAAAATAAATTACGAAAATATTAATTATTTTAAACAGACGCGTTATAAAAACAAATTATGCTAATGATTAAAGTAAAAATAATCAATCGGGTTTCAAAACATATTAATCTAAAAATCTATATTTAAAAGAAATGTCGTTGGCGGCATTGTTGGTGCTGTCGGCGGCAGTAGTGTTAATTTAAGAATGTGTTTTGCTAAACATCTCATAATAAGAAAACTTGAACTGTCGTTATTATTACTATTATATATATTGTTGACAAAAAAATACCGATTTATTATTCACTATACGAATAAAAGTCAAGCTTATTAACTTGTATATTAACAATTAACGTTCGATATAATTGACAGAGACATCGCCACCGTGTTAAGCCATCTACTGTATTCATCTTAAGTGCGATAGTATAAAAATATACTATCATATCTAGAAAATATAATAATCATCTAGAAAACCGTCTAGTACATTATTTGTTTTGAACAAATAATTGTTTTTTTTAAATTAGATAAAATTAACATTTTACGTTCAAACTTTACCTAAATATGTGCATGTTGCTTATCAAAATAGCGGATTTGTTTACGTCGGATTTACTCCACTCCAGATAACACCTCATCAACACCATCATATCAGTTTTTATGGGTGGGTGAGCGGGGGAGGGACCAGAATGCACTAATCACCCTACTCCGCCATACCAATATTTTATACTTGTCTATTAATAAAATCCTGAGAACCACTGATTAAATTATTTGTCATAATAACCCGATAATAATTATCTAAATTTCATTTAATGGAATTTTTTATTATTCTTTTATTTTTAATGTATAACCGTGAATTCTACAATTAATTATGAATCATTTCATATTTTATAAAGTGCAAAATTCTATTAATATATTTTTAAACATTTTAATAGAAAATGATTAGTCTAATAATTACTCATACTAATAAAACAGTGTTTTATTGATCAATGAAGGATTATTTTTTATTAGGTGTATTAGATTAGAATATATTTGTAAGCCTATGTGTATTAGGTAGCTAGCTTTAAGTTAAATGTCTTTGCTTTAACAAGCATCGCGCCGGTGAACAGCGCAAAGAAACTTACAAATGTTTGTAACATTTCAAAGCGTTTTCTAGCGCCGGGACACATTGGGCCACCACAATTCTACCTTGATAAATTTTTTATACAGATATAAATATTTCTGAATTTTATTTTGGACAAAATTTAAGAAATATTGGTGTCGATATCTCAATAAAATATACTCTCTAAAAAAATACTTATTCAACAGACGAAAAAAAATCAATAAGTAAAAAAAATTAAAATTATATTTATAATAAAATATAGTGTTTAGAATCTTTTACAAGTAAGATCTATCGTAGACTTTGTGTAATTAAGCCTTATTATTTAAAATTTTGAATAGTTTTTGTGAGTAATTATATGGCCTATATGACGTATAGTGTAAATCGTATATGTAGTGCGTTTAATACCAAAATCAACATTGGATTATTTGAAATACTATTACATTACACAGGACGTAAGTTATGTACGATTTAATCTATGCTTTCGAATCTCCAACAATCTATTGCGTAATAAACAATTAATAAAAATTAAATAGGAAAATTAATAATTAATAAGAGAAACAATTAATGTGTAAGTCATATAATAAATATTATAGACAAGACATTTAATTTTAATTTAAATAAAAAAAAAAATCATATAATTAATATTATTTATTCATTTACATTTTATTTAATTATTTACTTTTATACTACCACCTTCTTATTTCTTTTCTTTTTTTTTATTTTTAGTTTATTACAATTACCAGCTTCGAAAGGTTAAAGAGGAAGAGCAGGTTCACATATCCAAAATTAGCGCATTCACGAAAAAAATATATATAAAGAAATAATACACAGAAACATTGAATTTCAGTGTTATTCCAAAAACATTGAATTTCTTTTAAATAATGTAATATTGAGTAATAAAATAGGTCATAAAACACAAATATCAAAAAAATTGACTGGCATTGCTCATGCTATTATGTCAGCGACAAGACTTCGATCATTTCGATCTATTATTTAAATGGGTGTTGGCATTTATCTCCATTGAAAATTTGAATCCAAAAATGTAATAAATATTTTATCTAGGAATTTGATCAATTTACCACGTTATTATATATTACATTTCAACCGTCTTGTTTAGTTTATCCACAAACTAATATTTTTGTAAACTTTTTCAGTTAATTAGTATTTGACAATGCTGATTTTAACTCATTTACTATCGATGGTTTAAATACTATTCATATAATGGATGGGAAGAAACTCTTATGCGGACAATGAAAACAGCTGGCGGTCTAACACATGGTAGAGGTATGTCGAATAGCGTAATGAATAAATGGATTTTGAGTACGCCTGTTTTAAATAATGTACTTATTGTGCTAACATTAAAAATGTTATAAATCTTTCTTCCGGTATAAGCGAAGAGCTCATCGAATTTCGTGAATCTAGGATAGCTCGTGATGATAGTGATGTTGAAAAATATAGTAACTTAAAAATAAAGGAAAAAATTTATTAAGAAGATTTTATTAATATGATTAAAGAATAATTTATTAAAATTATTTATATTTGTTGGTATTGTATGAGCATGAGAATAATTGAGTCACTGTAATATTTATTGAATAAAGAAAATGATATAATATAATTTTCTCTCGGGATATAGTACGAGGGTTTATGAAAAGATATAAAATATAGAAAAGCAAAGTGATGTTTGAAAATTTATTAATATAATAATAATTTGAAATAGAAATTATTGTGATTAATTATCACACATAGATCATCAACAACGCCACTCGTACCAGTAGTTATCTAGACTTGTGCTGACTGTGAGTCGAGTCAATAAATACCTCTAGTAGTATAGGAACCACAAGTGGATTCTCTATCTTCGCAAGAGAGCCTTTATTAGTATTGACTACACAGGTAACCCCCTCAAAGATTAGACTAGGCTGGATAACTTCGTACAAACGTTATCAATTCTCTTTATTTATTTAGACAATATTTTATTCTAGAGATCACTTTATTTTTTCTGGTTTCCTACTTAATTTATGTACTCATTATATTTACTTTAAACCTTATGGATATTTTGTAGAATATGAATTTACCTTAATGATATCAGGACTAATGTTGAAAAAATGAATATACCTCAATTTTCTATGTAAAATCGTATTTTGTCAAGCCACTTCTTGAATTCGTTGAAAGTTCATAAGGTGAAGTAGTAGTGAGAGAGATTAGCAGTTTTTATGCCCTTTTATATTAAATTTAATTCATCTATCTATGCAAGAAGTGTCACGACCTTTTACTATTATCTGTTTATTACTCAATTTGTGTTATTTATTACATATTATTTTACTTAAAATAGATAATTTGTCACAACTTAAGAACTTCTTATAATTATTACAGTAAATTTATATCAATGTATTTTTAGACGTATTTCTTGGAATATTTTAACCGTTAAATAGTCGCGGGGGTCTAGCATACCCCCACATAAATAAAAACGGATGTATTATATTGCATAAAAGGTGTACATAGATATAAATTTAGAAGATGGTTTTTATAGTAATATTGAATAGATTTTCATAAATAAGTACCTTCGAAAAAAAAGTGTATGACTTAAAATATCCATCAAAGTTTAAATGGGTCATATTGACCCCCACGCGACTTGTAACGTTATAATGTTTTTTTTGAACTTGTATTTTTTTCAAAATATCGTTTTATCGTAAATGCAATGTTATAATCGATATAATATTGTGGAATTGGGATTATGTGGGTCTGGCACTGACTGTGAAATTAAGTTTTAAAAATAAATAATCTATTGAGAATTTCCACTACTCGATGATACGGAACAAATACGGACAAAACATGTAATAAATACATCCCGTCGCATTGTGGACACATTTATTACCGGTACCTCATTTACAATTACCACTATTCACAATTACCCCTCCTGACCCTACTCGTATTATAATAATTAAATTGTATTGCAATATTAATGATCAAAAAATTTAATTCAGAAATATGATTATGTGAATGCAAATACACATAGCACTAATAAATATAAGCCGTGTTTGAGCTCCAAGAAATACAAGAAAAATTAATAAAAATACATTTTGTAATAGTAAAAGCTTTTATTTACCGTCTTAAAAATAAGATTTTGCAGTTAAAATAATTTTTTTACAAACCAAAATTTTTTAATGAAATTTTGAAAATTAAGTTTTTTTTTGTAATATAATTTTTAGTAATGCACATAATTTTGTAATTTATTTATTTTTTAATTTTAATTTTTTAATTTTTATCCATATTTATATATCATATGGTAACAAATAATGTCTTTGAATTAAAAAAGTGAACTTTTTTATACATATTTTATACTTTTTTAGAAATGGGGTCTAATAGAACCCAATGGTGGGTTTAATGATATAAGACTTAAAAGGTCAAATAAATTTATAGCTCTAGCTTCAATAACTTCTGATGTTAAAATTAATAATGAAATAATTGAAGTAATCCCATTGCTACTATTTCAATGAATTGCTATTTAAAAAAAAAGCGATGAAGAACTTTTGTCATATCTTCAATTTGTACTCGCACCTTTTCTTTGGTATTATTTGATGAAAACGGTCTTAGAAATACAAAAAAATCTGCCTTGTATGATATTTTACAGCACATATCTTGAGAAAGTTTATATATTACTAGCGCTAAGTATGTAATTGATGGAAAATTTCTCCTCCATAATATTATTTGGCAAATGTATCAAACATTTGAATCAATTTGTGAATCTTGTGTTACTTATTTAAAAAAACACTTTGGTACTGATGCAACCCGAAGACGTTCATCGTATTCTCTAATAGTAAAAGTAAGGGTGTAACTATTTTTTTATTAATATCTGTTTTTTCTCTCTGTTGTTTTAATTTGTAAACGAGGTTTTTGACCTTTCGGTTTTTTGCCTCATATTAACTTAATTTTTTTTTTTTATTACTTAATAAAGTCCCCTTAATATAATTTAATTATCATCTTATTTTTTTTTGCGTGTTCCATCTTCAATGGACTCATGTTTTTTTTTTCTTTCAAAAATCAACTCGCCCTAATTTAAAAGGTACGGACAAAGGCTTGTATAAGGTCATCCTTAATCATCATGGTTATGTGATGACTGTCATGAGGTTTTGATGTTGAACATCTTTCAACGACTCAACAGACATTAAATACAGCCTTTATTTCTTTTCTATTTTTTATTATCTTAAATTTCTTTTAATGTACAATATTTAATTTTTTTTTTTTAAATCATACTGTGGTCTGACAATACATTGTCTCACCCAGTCGCATATTTGGATCCAGTTTTTTCGTATAAACGTATATTACATAAGCTTGAAATTAAGATATAATTCAATTTAAAAAAATGTTAGTATTTCAAACATTTTCAAAAATTAAGATGGAAATGTTTTACTTTCTATATCCTTTCTGACTTTGAAAGAATGCGAATCTGAGAAGGTATTAATTATATTATGTGTTTTTTTTTTGTCTGTAACCACTTTTTCTTAGGTTTCACCGAAACGGTTCTTTCAATGACACTTAAAAAGATCACAAATTGTGTCAAGTAGAACACAATACACTCAAAAATTTAAAAAAAAATTTTCGTTCCTCATAAATGAGGAAATCTTCAAAAAATATATAAAATCGCTAAGTTTTGTTATTTTTTCAATTTTTTTTTTTTTTTATAAAACTGTCATAACATTTTTAAAAATGACAAAATCAATATAATTTTTATTTTTTTGATAGATGTGATATGTTTTATAGATAATGTCTTTACCTATCATTAGATATAAATTTTTTTAAAAACTGACCACCTACCAGTCAAAGGAGAAGAATTCCAAATGACATCTTTTAATAAGATTAGGTATCAATAATTTAATTAAACAATCAAAAGCAACAACAGGTAACAAATACAATTTTTTTACAGTATAATTATATTTTACAATATAATTTTTTAAAATGACATAACTTTGACAAACAATTTTAAAATTGAGAACGTTTTTTGAATTATTTGGAATTAACAAATTTGGTTAGATTAAAATCTAGTTAAACAATGAAAATGTGAAGTATTAGATTTTAGTAATACTCTCAAACACTGCATATTAGACAAGTAAAATATGAATAAAACTATTAATATCAAATCTTAAGATTTATTTATTTTAAATATAATGTAATTAGATATATTAATAAAAAATAAAATCATTTAAAAAAACAACTAATTAGGACAACCATTTGCTATAGCATATATTATTATATCAATACAATTATTTTGATGAGCTGCAAAAATAGTATTTCTACTCCACGGGCAATTATTTTCATGTGCGTATTTTACACAACCAAATTGATAATTTGCAGCAGCAAGTCTTGTAGTACTTTCGTCCCACTCACATCCATTTTCATGAACATATTTTAGGCAATCTATATGACCATTTGCAGCAGCGGCACTCTTTGTCCCTACATCCCATAGATATCCATTTTCATAAGCAAATATCAAACAGTCAATACAACCACTTGCAGCAGCTTCCCTGGTTGTGCCTTCATCCCATTCACAACCATTTTCAATAGCATATTTCAAGCAGTCAAAACGTCCATTTGCAGCAGCCCCTCTCGTAATACCTCTTACCCAATCATGTCCATGTTCATAAGCATATTTTAACCAATTTAAATTACCATGAACAGCAGCTGTAACTATTGTATCTACATCCCAATTATATCCATTTTCATGAGAATATTTTAAACAATCGAAACAACCATATGCTGCAGCAGCTCTAGTTGTTCCAATATCCCAATAACATCCATTCTTGTGAGCATATATTAAACAATCAAAATTACCATTTAAAGCTGCAACTATAGTAGTGCCATCATCCCATTGGCATCCATTCTCATGGGCATATATTAAACAATCTAAATGACCTTTTAAAGTTGCAACTCTAGTTATGCCCTCAAACCATTTACATCCATTTTCATGAACATATTTTAAGCATTCTAAATTTCCATTTTCAGCAGCTACTTTTATTATTGTTTCGTCCCATGGACATTCATTTTCATGAGCATATTTTAAACAGTCTAAAGAGCCACTTGTTGCAGCAGCTCTAGTTGTGTTTTCATCCCAATTACAGCCATTTTCATGAGCGTATATTAAGCACTCTAAATGGCCGAAACTTGCAGCTACTTCTGTAGTTCTATCATCCCATTTGCATCCATTTTCGTGAGCATATATTAAGCAATCTAAATTATCATAAAGAGCAGCTGTTTCTGTTGTACCTTTACTCCAAGGGCATCCATTTTCATGAGCATACTTTAAACAGTCTAAACAGCCACTTTCCGCAGCATCTTTAGTTGTTTCATCATCCCATTGGCATCCATTAATGTGGACATATATTAAACGATCTAAATTACCTCTGTAAGCAGCAAAACTAGTTGTACCTTCTGACCATGTGCATCCATTTTCTAAAGCATATTTTAAAATTTCTAAATCACCGTTTAAAGCAGCTAGCCCTGTTATATTTTCATACAACTCGCATCTATTTTCATATGCATATTTGAAGCAATCTAAATGACCATTTTCAGCAGCAGCATTTGTTGTTTTTTTATCCCATTTACAACCATTTAAATGAACATATTTTAAATTTTCTAAATTACCATATATTGCAGCTGATTGTGCAGTGCTCTCATCCCAAGGACATCCATTATCATGTGCATATTTTAAAATTTCTAAATTATCACTCATGACAGCACTATTAGTTGTGCACACATCCCACTTGCATCCATTTTCATGAGCATATTTCAAACAATCTAAACAACCACTTGCTGCAGACTCTCTAGTTATTGTTATATCCCATGGACAGCCCTTTTCATGAGCATATTTTAAGCAATCTAAACAGCCACTTGCTGCAGACGCTCTAGTTGTACCTTCATTCCATTTACATCCATTTTCATGAGCATATTTTAGGCATTCTAATTGTCCATTTGCAGCAGCAGCTTCTGTTGTGCTTTTATCCCATGGACATCTATTTTTATGTGCGTATTTTAAAATTTCTAAATTACCATTCATGGCAGCACCAGTAGTTGTGCCCACATTCCATTTACATCCATTTTCGTAAGCATATACTAAACATTCCAAACTACCACTTTTAGCAGCCTCTCTTGTTGTTGTATCATCCCATTTACATCCATTTTCGTGAGCATATACTAAACATTCCAAACTACCACTTTTTGCAGCTTCTCTTGTTGTTAATTCATTCCATCTACATCCATTTTCATGAGCATATTTTAAGCAATCTAAATGTCCATTTGCAGCAGCATTCTTTGTTGTATTTTGATCCCATTTACATCCTTTTAAATGTACATATTTTAAGTTTTCTAAATTACCATATTTTGCAGCTGCTTCTGCTGTTCTTTCATTCCATGGACATCCATTTTCATGTGCATATTTTAAACATTCAAAAAATCCATTAGCAGCAGCATCCCTTGTTGTTTTATAATTCCATCCACATTTATTTCTATGAGCATATATTAAGCATTCTAAATGCCCATTTCCAGCGGCAGCCCTTGTTGTTTTTTTATCCCATCTACATCCATTTTCATGTGCATATTTTAAGCATTCTAAATTTCCATTTGCAGCGGCAGCTCTTGTTGTTTTTTTATCCCATCTACAGCCATTTTCATGAGCATATTTTAAGCATTCTAAATTACCATATTTTGCAGCTTCTTCTGCTGTGCTGTCATCCCATGGACATCCATTTTCGTGTGCATATTTTAAACATTTGAAATGTCCATTTGCAGCAGCTTCAGTTGTTGTATATTTATCCCACTCACATCCACTTTCGTGAGCTAGTTTTAATGTTTCTATGTCACCATTTGCAGCAGCTTTTTTTGTCGTACCTCTTTCAAATGGACATACTTTTGTGTGTTCTGAATATCTATTTTCAATCCCTAAATGAACAAGAGAATTAATTAATTTTACTGAATATAATTTTTTATTTAGCTGATTAAAATATAAAGAGAAAGACAGTTTAATTATAGTTTTAATGTTACTACTACTTGCAAAGTATTTTAAAGTGAAACTTCAATCGTGATGAGTATTATTGTCAAATATCTGCGTTATGGGTCTGTATCAACTATAAATTTTTTTATAAATATTTTGTTTTATTAGAAAAAACAAGTTGACAATATTGTCTCACTGGACCGATTTCTTTCCAAAATACGTCAAAAGATCACAAATCGTATTTAGTTGGAGACATTATCCTTAAAAATTGAAAAAAATTCCCTCGTTCCCCGCAAATGGAGTAAATATCCAAAAAAATTACAAATTTAAAAATCGGTAAATTTTGTCATTTTTCTCACTTTTTTTTTCTTATAACTTCCATAACTTTTTCAAAAATAAACAAATCAACATAATTTTTTTTTATACTAAAACCTTAGATATTTCCCTTTTATTTTATATAACTTTTTTGAAAATCTAATACTTAACCTGCTCATTGGGGGGGATTTAAAATAGAAACTTGTTTACAAAAACTAACTTTTTCAACTTAATTTTTGAAAATGTTCCGGAAATACTGCGTCCTTTAAATATATATCATATTAAAGCTTATTTTATGTATTATAAAATGAAAAAAAAAAAATTTGTCCCTATCTTCAATGCGCAAGTGGCTACCGTATTCAAAAATATGCTATTTTTCTAATAAAATTCTTGGTTTTGTACTTTTATTTATCATAATTTGTCCCGACACTTTATCTTCTACATTTAAACGGCTACCATAGTTAAAAAAACACTATTTTTTGTTAAAATTTTCGACTTTGGATTTTTAATTTTCAACTTAAAACTGCTATAACTTTTCGAAAAATGTAATTATCAGCACAATTTTTTTTTTCTAAATAGATTATAAGTACATCTTTCAATTGACATACTTTTTATTAAAATTGGACAATTTCCCCTTATATAGGGGGCGTTCAAAACTTGAAATATTGTAAAAAACATAGATCTTTTTCAACTGAACTTTTGAAAATGTTCCGGAAATACTGCGTATTTTAAACATATATCAAATCAAAGGTTATGTTATATACTATCAAATGAAAAAGAAAATTTGTCCCGACATCTTATCTTCTATTTGCAAATGGCTATCGAAAATTAAAAAAAAATGTAATGTTTGCGATAAAAATCATCTTTTATCGGGATGTTTTTTGTACTTAAAACTGCCATAACTTTTTCAAAAATGAACAAATGAAAATAATATTTTTTTGTATTGAAATCTTAGATATTTCCCTTTCATTTGATATAATTTTTTTTGAAAATCTAACACTTATTCTGCTCACTGGGAGGATTTAAAATAGTAACTTTTTTACAAAAAATAACTTTTTCAACTTAATTTTTGAAAATGTTCCGGAAATACTGCGTCCTTTAAACATATATCAAATTAAAGCTTATTTTATGTACTATAAAATGAAAAAAAAAAATTTGTCCCGACACTTTTTTTTCTACATTTAAACGGCTGCCGTAGTTAAAAAAACACTATTTTTGTGTTAAAATTTTCGATTTTCGATTTTAAATTTTCAACTTAAAAATGCTATAACTTTTTGAAAAATGTATATATCAGCACAAATTTTTTTTTTCTAAATACATTATAAGTACATCTTTCATTTGACATACTTTTTATTAAAATTGGACAATTTCCCCTTATATAGGGGGCGTTCAAAACTTAAAATATTGTAAAAAACATAGATCTTTTTCAACTGAACTTTTGAAAATGTTCCGGAAATACTGCGTCCTTTAAACATATATCAAATCAAAGGTTATGTTATATACTATCAAATGAAAAAAAAAAATTTGTCCCGACATCTTATCTTCTATGTGCAAATGGCTGTCGAAAATTTAAAAAAAAATGTAATGTTTGCGATAAAAATTACATTTTATCGGGATGTTTTTTGTACTTAAAACTGCCATAACTTTTTCAAAAATGAACAAATGAAAATAATATTTTTTTGTATTGAAATCTTAGATATTTCCCTTTCATTTGATATAATTTTTTTTGAAAATCTAACAGTTATTTTGCTCACTGGGGCGATTTAAAATAGTAACTTTTTTACAAAAAATATTTTTTTCAACTTAACTTTTAAAAGTGTTCCGGAAATACTGCGTCCTTTAAACATATATCAAGTTAAAACTTATTTCATGTATTATAAAATAAAAATAAAAAATTTGTCCCGACGACCTATCTTCTATGCGCAAAAGGCTACCGTATTCAAAAATATGCTATTTTAACAAATTTTTTTTTTATAAATTAAACACTATCTACAGATTTGCATTGAAGCGTTTTTTATGATAGTGATTTTAATCATTATCAGATATCATCTATACTGGACCCAACTATGCCACGACCCCACTGTGCTGGGTTTTTTTTATTAAGTCCATATGGTGCAAAAATCATTTGCAAAAGAAGAAAACTGAAAAATTCCATGAAATAAATATATATTATACATATTAATATCTTAAAATAATATTAATATTAATGAAATTATTTTTTATTTCTAGATTACTCTGCAAGTTGAAATATATATATTATAAATCAAATATAAAGACGTATTCAGCAAATTGCTTATAAATGCTTCCTTAAAATTGTATATATACTTAATTGTACAATTATCATCCATAAAATACATCACGGTATTTATCGTCAAAAAAATATAAGAATATTCTTATAACACATGTATTGTATCAATTAATACAATTTCATGAAAATAAAACAATACTGTAAAAGTATAAAAAAAACTAATTTTGCTGCAAATTTTTGAGATTTTTTTATTAAGGGTATTTTATCTTTAACACAAAGCTGAGAAGGTATTAATTTTACTATGATACTATGTTTTTTTCGCTTTATAGTCACTTAAAATTCAAAGAGTTAATATATTTAAAATCCATGCAAAAATAACTATTGGTTGGTTATAGTTTTATAATTGTAAATTTTACTAAAAAAATAAACAGAAGCACAGTGTAAACGTGACATAATTAGGACGAGTATAAATGACATCGAATAATGATTAAAATAACTAATTGACCAAATTTGGAGTGTTTGGAGATTTGATCAATCAGCCATTATAGAAGTTCTATCGAGGTTGCAGAGTCTGAGGGTTTAAAAGAATAATCGTAATAATTATAATTTTTTTTTTGAGACATTACATGCGAACAACGATAAGACAATCCACTTAAAGTCAATGACAGACAGTAATTTTATTATATATATAAACTAATAAACATTCAATATATTGATACATTAACACTAAAAAAAAAGTTGTAAAAACATCACACAGCCATCAGCCAACTACACTGCAATTTGACGTTGGATCGACTGCCGGACGCTTCTCAATCAATTCACCTTTTAAGTGTGGAATGTCACCTCCGCTGGTCTTGATTTCCGTTGGGCACTCGCGTAGTAGTACGCAATGGATGAAAGAAACAGTTGGTTGTCGCCTAAACAGGCCGATACAAACCAATCAACAACAGAACAAAAAGAAAACACGCCTGCTCACTGGCCACGAGTCATCAGACCCAATGGTTCGGTATAACGTCAACCGTCTACACAAACATAATGTCAACAAGGTGTCGGTAGTGCCAGACACGACTGTTATGATTGTAATGAGAAAAGTAATGGGCGATTTTAAGCTACGTGGAGCTTGACCGAGCTGCACACGTAACTTTTGAACATTCATATTTAAACATTGTTTAATTATGAAACTAAAAAATCCAATCAAAGAGATGTAAAAAAATATAATCAATTGAGCGTATTATAAAAATTGATTATAATTTTAAATATCCATTGTTAAATTCGGGAGAAGCCTAATTCGTTATTTTAGAAATTTAGTTTTAGTTTTAATTATTATCGAGGTGGACATAATGCCCATGCACTTAGACCTGTTGGTCCATTGTGCGCACCTCATACTGAATTGTCTTGATTCGGTTTACCCACCTAAGTGTTACCACCAAAGTGTTAATACATTACATTTTAGAAATTACATACACATTAAAATATAACCAAAAAATTTGGAATTTTATAGACTGATAGTAGACTATACATATAGTCAAGAAATTAATAAATAACAAATTCAAATTATTTAAAACTCATTAATGATAAAATAATTACCTTCTCAGTTTCGTATCAAATATTATAGAATATTACTTATAATAAATAAAGTAAATTACTAATTAAATATGTTTAAAAATATAATTGAAATAAGCAAACATAGTTTTATTTGGCAAAATCGTTGTTTCACCTTAATAATACAATGAAAAATAAACATAATAAAATCAAAACCAACAATAATTTTTAATGAGTACAATAAAAAAATGATCAAGCAATCAAATAATTTGTTCCAGTAACAAAAATATAATTGAATTAAATCAATTATACTTTTTTATTGTTAAAATTAACAATAAAAACAATTGTTTACTGTATTTTTTTTTTAGTGAAGTCAATTTTGATTATTGCTCTTACTCTTATACGCCGTCCTATTTAAAAATGACTATATAAACTTACTAGTGATCAATAATGTATAATAAAATATACCTTTATTAAAAATGAAACACGTTATAACCAACAAAAGAGATATCAAATGCCAATTCTAGAATTAAGTAAAATATTTTTTTAGATTTTAATAAAATATAAAGTAATGTTAAGTNAAATATTTTTTTAGGTTTTAATTAAATATAAAGTAATGTTAAGTGTATTACTCACCTCCATTTTTACTCTAAGTGTAATATTCTGAATAACTAATGAGAATATTTGAGTTAAATTTATGTATATATTTAAAAATTAGTGACATCATCAATAATTTTTTTCATTATTTTCTTTAAAAAAAAACATTAAGTAAATTTAAATAAAGTATATACAGGGTAATTCTGATAATTTAGCAAATTTAATAACTTTATATTTAAGTTTTTGTTTAACTATTATTTTTATGTTTAATGTTACTTTGTAACATGAAATATTTGCTGATTAAACTGTTATCTTTTTTTTTTTGAACATTGTGAACCACTCTGTATACTTTATTATTTTATATAAGTATTAATTATTACATGAATTAAAATGTGATACTATAATATGCACCACGATCTTTTTTTTTCACATGTCCTCATGTGAACCTATTACAGAAGTTATAAAGACAAATGTTTAAAATTAATAATTGTATATATAAAGGTATTCAAGTGATATAACGACATAATAGTATAAAATATAGTTTTAATAAATAAATATTGTCATGTATGTTAGTTATATGTTGGTTATACAAAATAGATATATTAATTTTAGCTAAATTTATTATATATAATGATTTACTTAAGATTAAATTATGAGATTTTTTTAGTAAATGTGTTCGGTGATTCGGTTTTTTAATTGACAAACATTTAATTAGAATCACTTACAATGAACGTTTTATTTTATTTTGTCTTTTATAATTTTAATGAAAAATTTTTTTTAATATGTTTGTAAGATTAATGTTACAATTTCAATGATGTTATCTTTTTAGAAAAATACAATTCGAGTTAATTTATGATTAAATAGATATTTTGTGTAAAGAGGGTAATTCTAAATTTATTTATATAAAAAAAGATATGATTTAACTTGAATTTGAGTTGTCGTTGATTATTCTGTTGTAGCCGTGATTTTGGTGAAATTTAAACTATTGTACTATTGTTTCACTAGGTTTGTTGAACCGGTGTAGCTGTTTTGCTATATATTTTTGTTTTTCTTGTTTCTAGTTCTAAATTTGTATTTAAATGTATTGTTTTTAAGACTGTATTAAGATATTGTTTTTCTTTAGATAATGTCGCAATCGGGTTTTCTTTCTTGTGCCATTTAATATTTTTCTCATTTTGTTTTTTATATTTTTGATACTTCTTGTGTCAATTTCTATAACTTTTATATTAGTTGGCGAAGAGGGCCGGAGAGGTGGAGGATTTGTGAATTGGTTGGTATTATGATATAAATGTATTTTATCTTCTTCTAATCATTTGCTGTGTAGTCGTCTTCTTTCCTTCATGTTGTTTTTGTCAGGTAATAGTGGGTCTCCTCTGGAAACTCTCCGCAATTTTCAGAATCCATGGTCCGTAATCATAGTTGTTTTCTTGAATTGTAGTCTCTCCCCTGAATATAAGTCACATGGATTCAGATTCATTCATACGTAGTTCATGTCTTATCATGAACTTTTGGAGCTTTGTTATTTCCTTTATATCATGACAATCCAGACTTTAATAGCAGATTATTTCGCGTTGTTGTATGTCAACCACTGCTATGATCCAGTGATTGTGGTTAACATGTATTGGAGCTAGTGCCATGGTTTTTAACAGAAGATTTTCTTTGAATCTTGTGTTGATGGTGTCGAGTCCTCTTCTATCAATTTCAGGAATGAAGAAGGCGTCAAAAGCAAAAATTCTGTCTTCACTTCTCCTCATTAATAGTTTCATGAAGCGATTGATGGTTTCATCATTATATAGCGATGTGTTTATGATGAGAGACATTTTTGATGCTTTAAACCTAGGAAATTAAGTACAATAGTTTAATATTTTGTTATTTGTTGATTTGAAGGTGATGAATTGATTTTTTTTTTGTTTTTTAACATTAAATGAAACTTATATTTGTATAACTACATTTTTGATAATTGAACAAGTTAAAATAAATAATAAAAATAAAATAGTTTTTATATATAATGATAAAATAAAAATTAGATTTTAGCTTATACATATATGTTTGAAAATGTAGATAAATATATTCCATTTATAAGTAATATCAAACTACGATTAAGTTATGATCAAAGTCTTATGTTTATGACCAATAATACAAACGTGAAATTAGGCTATATATATTTCTTTGTTTTTATAATTAGTGTTAAAGTTATATAAAATAAAGGTTCTTAATTTAAAGTTAATTAAATCCAAAAGTATCAAAATTATAGTTGGAATATGTAAAAATTGTTTTTTTTCTTTTTATAGTTATTTAAGTTATATAAGAAATTTTAAATCTAAAATTTAATTATAAGTAAAAATTCCTCTTAATTTTTTTTTTTTTTATGTTTTTTTGTAATTATTGACATTATGTTATATAAAAAATTTTAAATCTAAAATTAAAATGAAATCTTAAGGGAACAATATCCAAATTTATATTAAAAGAATTTTTTATAATTTTAAATCAAAGGTTAATTAAATCTAGAAGCAAATATTAAAATTATCATTAGAATATAAAAAATGTTTTTATAATTATATTGAAAATTTCTAGATCTAAATTTAATTTAATTTAAAAGTAAGAGTATTAAAATTATAGTAAAAATTGTTTTTTTTCTAAATGTTAGAATTTTTCAAATCTAAAATTAAAATATCAATTTATATGGAAAATAAAAATTTCTAAATCTAAGGTTAGTTGAATTTAAAGGAAAGAGTGTTAAAATTATTTCGAATAGAAAAAAAAACACTTTTTTAAAAATAAAATTAAAATATCAAATTATATGAAAAATTTCTAAAACTAAGGTTAGTTGAATTTAAAGGTAAGAATGTTAAAATTATTTTGAATAGAAAAAAAAAACTTTTTTTAATCTAAAATTAAAATATCAAATTATATGAAAAATTTCTAAAACTAAGGTTAGTTGAATTTAAAAGTAAGTGTATTAAAATTAAATTGAATAAAAAAAAAAATTTTAAATCTAAAGTTTAAATATCAAATTATATAAAAAATAAAAATGTCTAAACCTAAGGTTAGTTGAATTTAAAGGTAAAAATAATAAAATTATAATAAAAATTGTTGTTTTTTTTTTTATAAATGTTAAAATTATATATTAAAAAAAAAAATTTAAATCTAAAATTAAAATATTAAATTATATGAAAAATAAAAATTTCTAAATCTAAGCTTAATTGAATTTAAAAGTAAGAGTATAACAATTGTTTTTTTTTATAAATATTAAAATTATATTGAATAAAAAAAAAAATTTTCTATTTTAAAATTATATTCAAAAAGAACATTTTTTACCATTCTTCTTCAGGAATGACTGTGTCTTCAGGGAAGTCACTATGGTGTTTGGGATATTGATTCTCAAAACAATTTTTAATATATTTTATAGTATTATTAAAGTTTTTAATTTATACGAATTTATAAAGATAATAATTAATGCTGGCGCTATCTATTATAAGATGGTGTTTGAGGATGACTTTTTTAAAGTCACGTTGTGAATCTAAATACCAAATATCATTCTCATCAACCGATTTTTTAGTGTTGTTGTTTTGTATTTCTACGTCATATTTATCTAAAATTCGAATCTCAGAAAAGTCTGTGACAGCGCCAATTTCTAAGACTATGTAAATTAAATTAATCCAATAGTTTGTGCTGATTCTTTTTGGTGACATTGCTACATTTTTGTTAGCTAACTCTCAACCATTCGACTTGACCCCAATCACTGTACATTTCTACCCGGTGTGTACGCTAGTCTTAGTTGAAACTCTACATCATACTTAGAGTAGTAAGAGAGTCGCTCACTTAGCCAAGCAATTGGTTTGTTTTTAAAATAATTTTTTACATCCGATTCCCAAATATTTTGATTATCTATTAAATGATAGTTTTGATATCTAATTTGCCGTATTTTGCATTTATGACATAGAGTTTCCTTGGTACATGTAATGTTTTTTGTTGACCACCACGTTTTTATTTCATTTGTTTGACCACACGAGTGAACCATATTGTCGATTATATTTTTATTTTTATATGTTAGAAAGTTGTTTAGTCAAATATTTACTTACGGATTTTGATTCTTCTTGATGATATCTTGGTGTGGTGTACAATTTTATATAAGTTTAGGTGCGGGTAGTTAAAATGCAACTGACTGGCAAAGAGATAGCTGTAGTTTTTCACGAATCCTTTGGCCTTTTTTGAGTTGTTATTCTTTTTTTTTTTTTATTAGAGGGGTTGACCTATATTGGTGTTTATGGCTATTGAAACTGTGGTTTTTGTTAATAACGGTTAAGGATTTCTCTTCAGGGTTGCGTGGTTTTGTTACAATTCAATAGTAATGTTGGATTATAAGGTGTAAAAGTAGGTATACCTGCTAATTCTTCTGTATTTTTCTTATTCTAATTCTTCTGTAGTTTGATATGTAAAGGTGTTAGGTGAATATCCTAGTTCAATATCATCTATTGGTTTATGGATGACTTCTTTTATGACATTAAATTGTTCTAGATTTGGATAGTCATTGATTGCACTGACTTGTCTCAAAGCTCGATATCTATGTAGGTTAAATAATTTGTCAATGTGCATTATGTGAAGCGTAATTATAGGAATGCTATATCTCTATAATGTGAAGAGAAAAAAAGATGAGAATGAATAAGTTGAGTTTTTTGTTTATTATTGATTAAAAATTATTATTATTTTTTTATATTAGTAGTTATTTGTGTACTATTTTGAATTCGTGTATTAAATCTATGTTTTGTTTTCAATAATTTGTTGTGATACCGTTCATCGCTCAAATTTAATATTATTCGCAATGTTTATCACAAAATAAAATAATTATTTTAAATTAATATTATAGCATAATCACTGATGTAATTAATACAATCTATGTACTTGTTCAGTTTAAGATTAATATCTGTATCATAAATGTAAACACTGTAAATTAATCTACAAAGACAATGTATTAAGTAACAGTATCCCTAAGAAAAATCAAATGTACCATAACCAATGTAATATATTATCCCTGCTTATAATTTTCGTTTCAATAAAGATGAGAGCCCTGGTGGTCAATCTTACATTTTGGTGACATACAGGGTGGCCCACCACTCACTGACAACTTAAATAACTTTTGATCCAGTTAATATTTTTAGCTGATTTTTTTTTTTAATAATAGTTAAACGTTAGGTCCATAGCTATATCTCAATAATTAATTTTTTTACATTTTATTAAAAATATTAATTATTTTTAAATTTTAAATAAAATGTAAAAAAAAAATCTAAGATAGCTATTTTGTAGAGTAGAATTTAAGAAAAATTTTAGTAAAAAAATATCTTATTAATATTCAGTAGTAAATATTCTGTAGCGTTTTGAAGTTTGTGAAAATTTGAATTTTCATGTATTATTTTACGGTATTAAACATTGAAATACGTATTGAGAAAAGGACAGAAGAAAACGCTATCTTTTCAATATACTTTTGAATGAGAGTGATAAGTAATAATTGCCTTATCTAATTTCTTATCATGGTATTAATGCCAAGTTTGTAATGTATACACATTATCATCATATGTATACACAGTAATCATGAAAAGATAGCGTTTTCTTCTGTCCTTTTCTCAATACGTATTTCAATGTTTAATACCGTAAAATAATACATGAAAATTCAAATTTTCACAAACTTCAAAACGCTACAGAATATTTACTACTGAATATTAATAAGATATTTTTTTACTAAAATTTTTCTTAAATTCTACTCTACAAAATAGCTATCTTAGATTTTTTTTTTACATTTTATTTAAAATTTATAAATAAATAATATTTTTAATAAAATGTAAAAAAATTAATTATTGAGATATAGCTATGGACCTAACGTATAACTATTATTTAAAAAAATCAACTAAAAATATTAACTGGATCAAAAGTTATTTAAGTTGTCAGTGAGTGGTGTGCCACTCTGGATATAGATCATAGATTTCATTTAAAAAGCCATAAAAAGCTATACAATTTACTCACTTAGCTCAACTCACTCATTCCATTTTTCAAGTGAAGAATCAAATACACCAATTGACCGCCAGTCTCAAATATTCAAAAGAAAACCTGTCAGTCTTGTTCATTTCAATTCCGCAGAAAATATTATAAAGTAGATGATACATCGTAATATCAATAATTATTTAATCCGAGAAGAGAATGAAAAAACAATAATAATTAATTTTTCTATCTTATAAAAATTTATTAACTGGTTTGTCAGGAGAATTATTAAATGCGTTCGAAGTGCTTGACCAAAGATCGTACCTACGTATTTTCTTATTACGTTTCATAGTTTGCCGACCTAAGCTCGTCCTCTTTGAAACGTGAGACTATTCAAATGATTTACCAAATTTTATAAATTTGATACATACATTAAATTTCTATACTCATCATAACCCTTTTAACTGATTGTATTGTCATTCTCTAAAGTTTAGAGTCTAAACCCTCGGACTCCACGACCCCAATAATATTAAACAAACTGAATTATAGTAACCGAAAGTAAGATGATTAAATTTATTCAAGTGCTCAAAAATTCAAATTAATTAACACACCCAATTTTATTTATCTTATTATATCATACCTAAAACCTTACTTTTGGCTCACTATAAAGATGACGCCCAACCAACAGGCTTAGTTAATTTAACTATAGGTTAGAAAATATTTTTTTTAAACATTTAAAGTATTTTAATTTTTTTTTCTCCTTAAATCTTATAAATTGAACGGTTTCAAAAATATAAAACTTACAAAAATATTTTTCCTTTGATTTTAATAAAAAAATTCTGTAATAAATATTTAAAACAAAAAGAGAAAAAAAAACCAGAACTAACAGTCTAGAAATTATTAAAATCTGAATAACTAGAAAAACTTTTGAGTGATAATTTAGTAAAGGAAGTGAACAGAAGTAAATCAATGTAGAAATTAATTTGCTAAGGAAAGAATGAAAGAATGTTTTCTGTTTGAATTATTATAAAAAATGTTTAAATCGCGTTCCTTGAAATTATTTATATGAATTAAAAATTTAAAATACGTTTATTAAAATTATTTAAATTATTTGTTCAAATTAAAAATTTAAAACGCGCTCATTAAGATTATTGATATTATTTATTTTGATTATTATAAAATCATTTTTAAATCGCATTTCTTGAAATTATTTATTTGAAGTAAAAAAAAATTTAAATCACGCTTATTGAGATTATTTGTTAGAATACTTATTGAAAAATAAAGTCGTGCTAACTTAAGTTAGTTGAAATCATATAAATACTCGCGCCTCTTCAAAAATTTATTTGCTATCAAACAATTTTTTGGGAGTGGTATTATTATTAATAGCGTCTATTAAAATTATTTGTTTGAAATGCTTGAAAATTGAAAAGCATGCATCATTATTATTACAATTAAATTACGTTAAAATTAAAAAATTATTTGAATTTATTTGAACTATACTGCATGTATTTAAAATAAAAATTGCACGAAAAATAAAATTTCATTAGAATTAAAAATTTAATTGCAATCATTAAAACTAAATCAAATTGCGCGTACTTTTTAAATTAATCTAAAACAAACTTGCTAAATTAAAATTGAATTACACTATATAGAGCGAAATATAACACAAAATATTTTTTTTTTTAAATAAACAATAAAATAAAAGGGACAGAACATTTAATATTATGACAGAGGAATCACAATCAATTAATATCGAAGGGGTGCCATAACAATATAAAAATATTTTAGTGGTAAAATTCTTTAAAAAAACCGAACTTTATGGTTACCGAAATAAAAATAAAAATTTTTGAAACGAATGGTACAGTGTCAGAACTAAAATTAATTATTTTGGTTTTTTCTACCAAAAAATTCGACTAGGACTGAAAATAAAATAGATATTGATCATAATAAAGAATCACCCAGAATTATTAACAATTACAATATGAATAAAAATCTATTTTTCAAACCGACTACTTTTTCGGGTGGGATAAATGAACGTACAGATTCATTTTTGAAAATTTTTAATAGAGCAGCCGCAGTTAACAATTGGTCAGAAATCGTTAAACCGCAATACTTCGTAGCATTTTTACATGGCCCAGCTCTAACATTTTATGATAACATTGAATCTTAAAATTTATCCTGGAAAGAATTAGAGGTAAAACGTAGAGAAGAATTTGAACCGATAGCACAAAATGATATGTTAAGAATTGTATAAGAGAGAAAAAAGCAGGTAGATGATGAACCAACGGGTGTATTCATCAATGAAATAGAGGCATTATGTAAAAGGGTAGATAAAAACATGTCAGAGGAAGAATTAGTTCGAAACGTGATGAAAGGTTTAAAACCAAGTATTGCAAGATACATTGGAATTCTTGAAAATCGAAATTTAGACGAATTAAAAAAAAATATTCACAAGTATGAGAAGGTAGAATTTATGATTATTGGAGAAACAGCTAAAAGTCCGTCTGAAATAAAACAATCAATTATAACTGAGAAAATTAATCAAATAGCTAACTTTAATGATAATGACGAAATAAAAAAGTTGAATGATGAAATTTCCAATTTAAAACAAAATTTTAGTGAATATATTAATTTTATACCTAAAAGTAATCAATTTCAAGATAATTCTAATTTATTCAATATAATAATCAATATCAAAATAACAATAAATTTAATAATAATATTCCTCGATATAATGGTAACCAATTTCAAAATAACATAATGAAACCTAGAAATAATTTCTCTTCTAATAATAATCAATTTCAGCATCAATAAAAAATAAGAACAATTTTTATGATAATAAGCAAAATAATTTTAATAAAAATAATCGAATGAATTGGTCACAATTTAATAATTATAATAGGTGTAGAGTTGAAGGTTACGTATAATAACGACTATCACATTGTTGTTATTATTAAAACAGCCTACGCGTTCGCAAAATTTCCGCTATACAATAAGCTCAGTAATTTTAACTAACTTTCTTTGCTTCTAACAAACACAGATCGTTAATTTCTATGAATTTCACTTATTATTAATTAATATTTCCTTATATAATTATTTAAGAAAAGGAAAAGTTCGAATAAAACGCCGTGTCTGATTGCTTAATTAAAGAAAAATATTGTTAACAAAAACAATAAGTCCAAAATAAAAATCTTTATAACGTGTCAGTAGGTAGACATATAGTGTCTCCAATAACACCGTACGTACCCACTGAGCGTAGGTTTGGTCACATTAACTTGGACATCGTCGGACCGCTGCCTCCATCGAAGAGAAACAAATACTTAATAACATGTATAAGACCGCTTCACCCGCTGGCCGATAGCGTGGCCCGTGGACAATATGTCGGCCCATACAATCGCTAGTTCGCTCGTCGCCAACTGAATTTCGCGTTTCGGGTTACCTGATCTTATAACGACGGATCAGGGACGGCAATTCGAATCGGAACTTTTCAGTGCGTTAGCAAACACGTTCGGAATACGTCATATACATACATCACCTTACCACCCTCAGTCAAACGGTATGGTTGAATGATTTCATCGTACGCTGTAAGCCGCTCTCACTGCACACGGGTCAGCCAGCTGGAGCAAGAAAATACCTGTCGTGTTGCTCGCGTTGAGATGTACAGTAAAAGAAGAAATCAACGCGGCCCCGGTAGATTTAGTGTACGGTATGTCACTACGTCTTCCGGGCGAATTCATTCATCAAGCACCTGCTACGGTTCGCCCACCGGATCTGGTCAGTAAGCTAAAACAAGCTATGTCCGAGTTGATAAAATCAAAAATAGTTATTGTTATTTAAAACCACCAATAATTTTTTGTTATTACAATAAATAAATTATCAAGCAAAGAAATATTTCGATCCAGTAACAAAAATATAATTTATTTATACCAATAATACTTTTTTATTATTAAAATTAACAAAAAAAAAAAAATTGTCTACTGTATTTTTTTTGGTGTAGTCATTTTTGATTATTGCTCTTACTCCCAAACATCGTCCAATTTAGACGTTATTTGATAAACTTAATAGTGTTAAATAATGTAAAATAAAATTTACCTTTAATATATATGAAGCATGTTATTATCAAAAAAAGAGATATCAATTGGCAATTCTAGAATTAAGTAAAATATTCTTTTAGATTCAATAAAAGGTAAAGTAATATTAAGTGTATTACTCACCTCCATTTTTACTTTAAGTGTAATATTATGTATAACTAATGAGAATATTTAAGGTAAAATGATGTATATATTTAAAAATTAATGACATCATTTATTTTATTTAAAAAAGAATATTTTGAGTAAATTTTAAAGTATATACAAGGTAGTTTCTGATATTTTAGCAAATCTAATAAACTTTGATTCAGCGAATCAAATGTTACATTGTAACATGAAGTAATGTGAATATTTGTCGATTTATATATATATTTTTTTTAAACATCGTGCACCACCCTGTATACTTAATTAATTTAGTTGACCTATTCATACACATGTAATAAAAGCTAGCCAAATAGCAATCGTCATAACACATTCTTGATTTTATAACACCAAAACAACATTCATTGTTTAACTTCAGGGGCTTTGACATATAGAAGAAAAATTGCTGGGACAATTTATTTTTATTTTTAACTTTTAGTATGTAACATAGACTTTAATTTAATGAACTTTTTGTATTTCTGAAAAATGTTCAAATGTTAAGTGGAAAACTTTAACTTTTCATGTAAAAGTAGTTATTTCCAATTCCCCTCTGTGCGCAGATAAAGGGACAAATTTTCAAAAAAAAAAAAATATATATATATATATATAATAAAGGCGAAATACTTAAGATAATTATTAAAACAATTATTCTGACTCGTTTGCTTTTCAAAATACTATGACTTTAAAAAAAAAAATAGTTTAAAAAATATCTAACTTAAACAATTTTAAGAATTGTAATTTTTTGGGGATTTCCTTTTTTAACGGAGAACGAGGGAAAATATTTTAATTTTGAGGTTAATGTCTTTAACTAGATACAATTTTTAATATAAGAATATCAAAAGATTAGTGTCACTAGTTTACTATATTTAAATTTGATTTGAATTAGTATTGAAAAAAAAAAGTTCCAATAGTTTTAAAATGCAAAAAATGTTTTTTTAAAATATATCGACTAAAATATTTAAAAATACAGTAAATATAATATTAAATAAATTTTATACATTTCTTAAAATAATGTTTTTTTTTCATTTTCATCGATAATTGGAACCAATTGGATAAAAATCGTGTTCTTTTGACGTATTATTAATTGAAATCGGTATAATGAGGTCTGAATATTTTAATTTATTGAGTCAATTCAAAATTATTATTTTATAAAGTGAATATATTAACAAACGTGTTATTATTTAAAAATACATTTAATTTAACGTTAATATACATGGTAAATTGCGTCAGAGCATATTTTTGTGTTACATTTTACTGCATACCAGAAAAAATAATAAAATTAATCGATTTGGTTTCATTTTATTATAATTCGTGTTCAATTTACTGCATACCAGAAAAAATAATAAAATTAATCGATTTGGTTTCATTTTATTATAATTCGTGTTCAATTTACTGCATACCAGAAAAAATAATAAAATTAATCGATTTGGTTTCATTTTATTATAATTCGTGTTCAATTTACTGCATACCAGAAAAAATAATAAAATTAATCGATTTGGTTTCATTTTATTATAATTCGTGTTCAATTTACTGCATACCAGAAAAAATAATAAAATTAATCGATTTGGTTTCATTTTATTATAATTCGTGTTCAATTTACTGCATACCAGAAAAAATAATAAAATTAATCGATTTGGTTTCATTTTATTATAATTCGTGTTCAATTTACTGCATACCAGAAAAAATAATAAAATTAATCGATTTGGTTTCATTATATTATAATTCGTATTCAATTGACATTTGAATTCAGCAAAAAACGTCTAAATAAAAATGTTGAAACGCTAAGTAAAAGTTGAAAATGTCATTGTCTTCTATGTAAATGTTTAAATGGAAACTAAATTTAACTATGTAGTAACTATTATTTACGAATATCTTTCTTACTTAAAAAAACTTAGAGAGTGAAAAGGAATTTTTTTTTTTATTGTTATCTGTTATATATAGTTGTTCAATAAGTTCGGAAACACCAATTTTTTAGAGCTATTGATTTTTTTAATAATTTTTTTTTTAGAGGCTAATTGATTAATTAAATGAATCTTTTACGATTAAAATTAAAGTTCAACCCTAATGTAAAAGGGTAAAAATCTATCCTAAATTAAGAAATATAAATGACAACCCCTATTTTTCTTACTCATTTGAATAGAGAATTCAATTTTAAAAAAACCCAGCACAGTGGGGTCTCGGCATAGTGGAGACGTTGCATAGTTGTGTCCAGTATAGATNGTCGAGGCACAGTGTGGACGAGGCATAGATGGGACAAGTATAGATGATATCTGACAGTGATTAAAATCACTATCATAAGAAACGCTTCGATGCAAATCTGTAGATAGTGTTTCATTTAGAGAAATTGGTGGATAATTCCAAAAGCAACATCAACTCTTATTTCTTTAATTATATNAATTCTAAAAGCAACATCAACTCTTATTTCTTTAATTATATCCTGATTTGTAGTTCTTTGATTTTAAAATATAATATATGAATAAATACTAATTATAATTATTAAATTTAGTATATAAATAAAAAAGTAAAAAAAATTTAATAAGTTTAATTTCTTATGTCTTATGACCTTTATTCTATGTCAATTAAATTATATAATATTCATGAAAGCCAGTTTATTCCCCTAATAAGATATTTTAAAATAAAATAAAATACAAAACCCAGAATTTTAATAAAAAAAATAGCATATTTTTGAATACGGTAGCCTTTTGTGCATAGAAGATAGATCGTCGGGACAAATTTTTTTTTTTCATTTTATAGTACATAAAAGTAGCTTTAATTTGATATATGTTTAAAGGACGCAGTATTTCCGGAATATTTTCAAAAATTAAGTTGAAAAAGTTAGTTGCTATTTGAATCCTCCCGATGTGAGGTGAAGTGTTAATTTTTCAAAAAAAATGATATCAAATGAAAGAAAAATATCTAAGGTTTTCGTATAAAAAAAAATATGTTAATTTGTTGATTTTTGAAAAAGTTATAGAAGTTTTAAGAAAAAAAAGTGAAAAAAATGACAAAATTTACTGATTTTTAAATTTGTAATTTTTTTGGATATTTCCCCCATTTGCGGGGAACGAGGGAAAATTTTTAAATTTTAAAGGGTAATGTCTTTAACTAGATACGATTTGTGATCCTTTGACATATTGTTGAAAGAAATCGGTCCAGTGAGAGCTGAGAAAATGTGGCAACAGACATAAAAAAAAAATAAATAAATAAACACATCATGGTAAAATTAATACCTTCTCAGTTTTGCATCGAAGCTAAAAATTATTGTAAAAATATCTTTTTATGTTAAACCATTTTTAAATAATCGTCATTTTAAGGTTAGAAAAGTTTCCTATTTAAAGACAGATTTTGCTATGATCATTTTTATAAAATTAATTTTATAAAGATGATATCAATTGTAAATTACCTGTAAATTTATTTAGAAAAAAAATTTTTTTATTAAAGCATGTAAAAATAACTTATATGGACATTTTAAAAATTGCTCTCTTATAAGCGATCTTTTATTAGGGTAGTTATAGAATATTGCATTATCGGTCAATGCATATCATAATGTTTTCGGACTTTTTCCTATAAAAGTTTTAGCATTGGTATCTAAAATACAGTTATGTATTTATTAAAGTGATCACTTTTATCTATGACCGCCAAAACGTATTTAAAATTACCAGTGGTCATTACAACATTATAATTCAATACGCAAACAACGTTTACAAACTTATTTCTATAAGAATTGTAGTCTACTTTTCAACTATCAACTAATAATTATTTTTAACTCAGGTTAAAGTAACTTGTCCATATATTTTCTAATATTACAGCTGATCTATTGACAGTTAAAAGATAGTTTGAGGTAAATTAAAGACTATAAAGTAGTTTCTGTGACGCATCATTTTTCGATTTTTACTTATATACTCATGCTGAAACTAACCTTAAGTAGTTAACCTGTGCAGACTTAAGATTATTTTTAATACTTCATTAAGTTATATTTTAGCTGCGATGCAAATCTGAAAAGGTATTAATTTTACCATGATGCATTTATTATATTTTTTGTCTAAAGTCTAATAAAAATTTCAAGATTTTAATTCATAGATGCTACTATAAAGAATATTTAAAAAGGGTTAAATGCATCTTTCCCCATTTTAAAAATAATTTAAATAACAATAAACATAATTTTCTCAATTTTTAAAAGACTAAGCCACTTCCTTAGTTTCACATATGGTTGTATTGCTCTGTATACTACATTTAAGGAAAATTTAGCATGTAAGTGTATAATTAAATTAACAGCGGGAGCATTCACTTAAGTCGAGACATTTAAAATAGTTATCTACATTAAAACTCATCACGAGCCGCATCATTTATTAGTGCCTGAATTCAATTATAATTTATCTGTAAGTGAAACAACCCTAACCGTAGGCAATGCAATAATTGGTCGTAGTTGATTAACCGATAACCATTTACAAACTGATTGTTGTAATATTATTATGTTATTATCAAATATAGTATTTTTAAATTTTGTTATTCAAGCGAAAAATAGCAGATAATATCATACCAATTTTAAATTCACAGTTCAAGTATATTTTCAAAATGAATGAATATTTAAAGAATCTTCTAATTTCTATGGTATTTTTTACTGTTTGCTAAAATTTTGAACAACTGATATTTTATTTAAGTGGCAAGTTTAGAATTCAAGTTAAATAAGAATATTAATTGTTGATGGATTAGTTTTATAATTAACATTTTTTCATTACTTAGATTAGTAAATTTAGTCAACATTTTTTACAACTGTATTGATAGTAAATAAGTTAGAAAATTTTACGATTGTTAATAATTTTTACTTTTAATAAAATATCTTGATACATTATGGGTGATTTTTTAACTTTTGTGTTTCCTATTTGTTAAGGTAAAACCTCTTAGTTATATATTTTGTTTAAGCGTCGGACGCTCAATACACAAAAAATATGGCACAAAGCACCCACGCTTTTATCACAATAATACTAGTATTTTTTGTTCATTATTGTGTTTAAGAAGATCCATGTACAAACAAACGTATAGTAGTAGGAGTAAATGAAATTTATGATTTAAAAAATAAAAGTATAAATGATTTTATTTCAACTGAGTTAAAAAAAATGTTTGAAAGATATGACATTGAAACAGATTTTTTAAATATCAATCCTTTGTTATGGAAAGATAACAGTCAATATATCTGAGGAAAAATAATAGTAAATATTTTAAAAGTTATAAATGGTTTGGCAGAGAGGGGCGTGAAACTTATAGAAGAGTATAATAATATTTTAACAAAAGACGCAGCACAAAAACAATACCTATTACAAATTGTTACAGAATACCGGCGTTGTTTTCCTATTTGCAATAAAAGCACATTATGACAAGAATTTTAAAAAATATTTAAAATATGTAGTAAATTTTTTTAGTACGTTTTTTTTTTTTTTGTAAACAGTTTCTGGTTGTATATAAATTTGTAAGTTAACATTATTTTAGCTTCAATGTGAAACTGAGACGGTATTAATTTTACTCTAATGTGTTTTTTCTAAATTAAAATTAAAAAAAATTGTAGGTTTTGAATAGTAAAAAATAGAAAAAATATCGAATTAAAAATGTATAGAAAATTAAATTAAAAACAACGATTAAATTAATTTTTTTTATATTTTTACAGTGAACGATTTATAAACTAACAATTTTAATGGTAAGAATAGCACATATACGTTTTTATTTTTTCAGGGCTAAATAAGAACTTTTCGAAAATTTTTGTAAATATACTTTTTATAGAAAAATTGTATACTTACAAAATAGTCCAAATAAACATTTTCGAAAAAGCTAAAGTTTTTGAGATAGACATAAAAAACTAAAAAATCACCCTTAGGGGTTATTTTTAACCCCCTTGGGGCACGTCTTAGAGTTGACCAATCGTCATCAAATTTTGTACAATTTATTTTTTCATGTATTTGAATAATTCTAGGGGGTGGCACTTTGTAATTTTTAAATTTTATAAATAAGGGACACCCTAATACATATATACTTTAATTTAACTTACGTTTTCTTACTACGGTTTTTACTATGAAGTATGAGGCAAAATCGATTAGAATTAAAATATTTTTTAATGGAAGAAATGACTACCCCTTAATTAGGATATTTATATATATATATATAATAAGATTTTGTGAGTTTATAATGTTTATTATATATATGTCAACTTGTCATATTTGAAAAATGCTTGTTTTTTCATAAATTCTTTATTCTTAAAATAATAAACAGGAATATACAAAACATTTTTCAATTGTTTAATATATCAAGAAGTCATCATCATCACTTTAGCCTCTGTCTCAACCATCTGGGGTTAGCTTTACCTTATTGATTTGACAAGTATTTACACCGGCTGTTGACCTGCCGCAACCTCATTATGGTTCAGAGAACCAGTATGGAGGCAAAGTGTGTGTTAAAGTTCTCGTATAGTTACCCGTTCGGTAATTAACAACAATCATCGCAGCTGAACATTAGCGCTAAAGCGGTGACTGAATGATCCACTTTGCCATATCATTTTAATACATCAAGAAGTTTTTTACCAAATTTTAAAATTTTTATGATTTTTATTTTAAACATTTAATTAAAACTAAAGGGTATCAGTTTGCTTTTTTTCTCCTACATAATAACACTAACAAAATAATTTGTTTAACTGTTTAGTTTATAATTAGTAAGTGTTGTGAACTGGTTCAATACGTATAATAAATAAATAAATAAATAAATAATTCGTAAATGCGAATATTAAAGTAGTTGACTGTATCATTTTTATTATAATTTAATGTAAGCCGTCGATTTGTACGAACGCGTACGTAGATTCGAACATAACTGTTTATTGCATTGGTCGGCGACTATTATCGTTATTGCTTTATCATTATTTTATTATCATTATTATTATTGCTATCTCTTAATCGCGTGATAATGAGCGCGGCATAGTTACTTTAAAAACTATTTTTATTTTTAGAATTTATATAATAAAAATTGATCACTTGTGGCTAATTAATTAAGTAAAATTAAAACTATATTAAAAATATTATTCATTTAATATAGTTTTAATTTTACTTAATTTTTAGAATTTTTTTAATTAATTATAGTTTTTTTCTAATGGCCAAATGTTTAACTAAATATTATTAAATAATTTTGTTGAATACCATTTCAAAATATATCATACTGTACTGTGTACACTATATATAAATAATATATTTAATCGTAAACGTTAAGTATATAGTTAGTATTTGGATCCAAAAGCATATTAATGAGTCATGGCGTATTATTACACGCAACATGTTTTTGAATTAGCTTTGTCTGAATAAGAGTTTTTTGTATATACAGGAAACTACTAAAATAATTGAAAACAATGATGCAGAAAATTTACTTTGTCTTTCACTGAGTTAATTAAGGGTAATTTTTTAGAAAAAAAAACTTGTGCGTACTTATTGTAAATTCTATATAACTATAAAATAAAACTAAAAAAAAATTTCCATTACCAAAATACTTAATAGGATATTTGATTGTCTTTTAGTTTTATAGCTTAATAAGATAGGTTTATACAATTTCAAAAAAAAATAATTTTAATTAAACAATAGAAAAAATGATATTACTCTAAAACAAATAATATAAAACGATAACTGTTCAAGTAGGTTTTTTATGTAATACATCTATTTGATCTCATCTATTACAATAATAATATCCCTTAGATATATAAACGGCATTATCGTGTGTACAAGATATACTGTTTCCTGAGAAAAGTTGCTTAGAGCTACTTATAAATATTTATTGAACGCTAAAATTGGGCTATAGCAAAGTGTTGTTCTCTGTCTACATTATGTAACATTCATGTTAACACGGCACCGCACTACGCTCTAGGCTGGCGCTCACCCGAGTCTCTCTCGATATCAGCCGTCCACTTATAAATATGACAATCGGTTGTCATCAGGTGTCTTCCCGCCCTTGACACAATGACAGAGCCGCCGACGCCGAACATGCATTACCGATAATGCTTTCTGTTCCGTTTCCGATGTACACCGTAACTGGTTAGAGTTTTGTAGTGTACCTTTTCTTCGATTTAAGTTTGTGTTCGGGTGCGACTTGGTAAAATCACATTTTACCTGTGCCTTTATATAGCTAGTTACAGTCTTTTGATAGATAAAAATAGTATATTTTCGTCTGACATTGTCAAAGCAGCCGATTCCCAGGTAACCGTTATTATTATTGTTCACTCGGTGCCATATCACAAACGGCGGCCCCGTACCATTTTATCGCGGTAGACTACAACAAATAGCAATACTTGTTTTTCTGCAGCAGTAGCAAATTTGACCGTACACGTAGATATTGTTTATCTCCGTTATTAACGTAGCTACATTAAGGTTTGTCAATAAACATAATATTTACGGTGAATATGTCGAGGAAATCTTTAGCACAAATGAATTGCGCTGAACTNGAAACTAATAGAAGCGTGTTAAAAATAGTATATTTTCGTCTGACATTGTCAAAGCAGCCGATTCCCAGGTAACCGTTATTATTATTGTTCACTCGGTGCCATATCATAAACGGCGGCCCCGTACCATTTTATCGCGGTAGACTACAACAAATAGCAATACTTGTTTTTCTGCAGCAGTAGCAAATTTGACCGTACACGTAGATATTGTTTATCTCCGCTATTAACGTAGCTACATTAAGGTTTGTCAATAAACATAATATTCACGGTGAATATGTCGAGGAAATCTTTAGCACAAATGAATTGCGCTGAACTGTGCGCGAATGCACTTTTAGACAGCTATCATGCTACGCGACGAAACCCAACATGCTAATTATGCTAGAAGAAAACCTTCGTAGCGAAGGGAGGAACCCAGCTACCGAAATTTTACCGCTCCAAACCCCGCTCGATAGCAAAATTCCGGTCAACGAACCCGAAGTGGGGGTTTTCGACAACTCTACGGACCGTGTCAGCGAAGAAGAGATCAACGCAAACAACCAGCGGCACGTCGTAGCGCCTTTACCGGAGGAACATCCGGTGAACTTCGCGCTACGCACATCAGACGATGAATCTGATGCCGAACAACCGGGAGAAATTACGCGCACAAGCGGAAAACTAGGCGCGTCGTACGTTGTGGACGTATAGGTTGCCCGCTCGATAGCGCACGTGGCAGAGCAAATTGGGGCGATCCGACAGAACATTCGCGACACCTCGTATAACGCGCGAATTGAAGCACGTATGACTGAATTAGAAAGGTCGCTGTCGCGTATATCAATAGAACAACGACATATTTCCAACATGCTCGAGCGAATCAGTCGAAATATGCCGCCGTCCCCACATGTTAGTGTACGACATTGGATTACTTGAAATATTATTGCATTACATAGGATGCAAGGTAAGTACAATTTAACCTATGCTTTCGAATCTCCATCAATCTATTGCGTAATAAACCATTAATAACAAATTATATAAATACCAAAAAAATATTTAATATTCCACTACCCTACCCCACCTTGTCTGTTCCCTTTTTATTTTTTTATTTATAATTTTACCCTACCTTGTCCGCACCTTTTAATATTTTTAATTTTATTTTTGGTTTATTACATATGCACCTTATAATTCTTATACTTTCTAAAAATTATTACATTTTTATTATATCATCATCTCCTTATTATACATATTTTACTATTTTAGTGCTAGACCTGACTCGAGATTTGATGGGATTTTATATTCTAGAAATAAACGGTTCTAACTGGTCTACGTGAACTGGTGACTTGACCAATATATTATTTTTTGCATTGTTATTAAGTAACTAAATGGAACTATTTTCTTCAAAATAACATAAGGGCCCTCATACCCATCTGAAAATTTATTACCCTTCGTCGGAACTTTGACTAAGTCTTTCTACTTTCTATACGCATTTTTAAAGGTTTGAACTTCTCTGTATAAAGGGAAATGGTCCAATTAAAAAAAAAAGTATGTCAAAGGAAAGAAATATATTTTTGAAGAAGTCATGTGATTGTGTCCCGCGAAAATCTGTTCCAGGTTGGGTTTGATTGTCTTGTGCTTTCGTTGCCTGGACCGATGAAAATTTGACGATGGTTATTTTTCGCGGAAACTTACAAACAAAGACAACTCATAGAACTACTAATAAATGACGATTTTACATTTATTGTTATATACGCTTTGAGAAAGGCAATTCCGATTTGAAATCAATGAATAATTATTTATATTAGACTATTTAATTAAATAATATATTATATATAGAATATTTACAATTAGAGTGTTTAATTAAATACTAATTATAATGTTAAAATTAATAATTTATTTAATTGATATTATAATTATGCATGACTGAACGAGAGATGAACTGAGAAAATTATACCTTCCAGTGTTGATACAAATTTTAAGGTAGAAGAAGTTTTTATTATTTAATATTGTCTATTTAATACATTTTAGTTAAGGTGAGCAGACCTTTTTTTTTAAATTTTTGGTGATTTTTTGGCCTACCATAAGTAGTTAGGATTAAGACGAGAAAAAATAAGAAGAATTTTTAGTTTTTATTTTTTTTTCATTAAGTATGTTTTTAAAATGAAATATTTTATAAAATGAAGTGTTTGATTTTTGGTATTTACAATTATGTTCTATTTGTAGTGATAATTTATATTTGTCCCAACTAAAGTATACTGATATATAATATATTTTCAATTAATACTTCTTAAAATTATTTTAAAATAATTAAAGCTAGTTTTTCTCAATTAAAGTCCCATTATTATGAATAATAACTGAATTTTTTTTTAATAAAATACTTTTAGATATTCAAGACAAATCTGTGTTGCAAATCCCTATAATAACGAAATACACTAATAATTAAAAGTATATCGTTATAGTTAGAATATTATTTTCCATACAAAATACATAAAAAGTGATATGTTTAACAATAAAATGTGTAGTAATATCCATTATATAATCAATATAATATAAATATTAAAACATAATATAATTTTAAAATTCTGTAAAACTCAACTTTCAAAGTCCACATCAAAAGTGAAACTTTACGGAATCATTAAAAAAATTTCACAAATTGCTATCATGATACTAAAATCTGATACAAATTTTTTTAATTATTATTTTATGTGAATAAAACAAAATGTAGCTAAAAATGTACCAATTAGAAAAAAAAAAGATTTTTGATAGGAGCTCTTTAGTTAAATAAAAATATTGATAATATAACTATTTTAATCTACAAAAAGTAAGACTAACTTTTTTTGATAATCAAATTAAAATGATTTTTTGTATATAATACAATTATTTTTTATACTGCAATATATTCTAATTGTAAATTTTAAGTATTTATACATTGAACCATATTTGGTTATTGTATTATATTATAATATAATAACCAAATATGTTATGTTATATTATGTTGCAGTTTGTAGTTATACATTAATATGTCTTTTTCTTATTGTATCGGTCCCGTTTTAGATGTTATACTTATTTTTATTGGTTTTAACACATAAAATATGATTGAACACTATTACAAGTTTATACTATTTTATTATTAATTAAGAAGGTATGTTTAATCCTTAATAATCGGTTAATCCCTACTATAGTCAAATTTTAAATGCTAGATTTAAAGCCGGGAATATAGTTTTTAGACAAACAAGATTTACAAAAACTATTATAGTTTTCTAGTTTTAGATAAAAACACATATAGATAAGTATTTAGATTTCATTTTAAAATATAACACGTTAAATTTTGATATGCATAAGATATCATTTAAATGTTTTTCATTCACTTGAACAAATTGCAATTAAAAAAAATTCAAATGCCACAATTTAATAATTAATTGAATAACATATCTATGAAGTAATGATTGGTTAGGTTGTCTTACTTTATAATATCTCGAGCTGTATCATAAACTGTTACCTTAATATTTTTACAATGCTTTTTCCTGTAAATTTATGGAGAAACTTTTTTGTATGTTTTTAAAAATTAATTACATTGTATTAACAAATAATTTCTGCTAAAATTGATGTAATACCATTTAGTACAAGTAATATAACTAATCTTAGTTCTTTAGGATAAAACGAACATTAGATATAACCGCTGAATCATTTCCCACCAGGTAAACTTGGTATAAATTTAAGTACCCACCTAATCTTTATAGACTGTTGTATATAAACAGTAATTAATATGTGTATTATAGTTTGTTTATAATCTTAGCTAAAATATCTTGAAATTATATAGATGAAAAGATTGAAATTTAATTTTAATAATGGTGGTGAATTATTGTAAAATTTACACGAACGTCTTCAATTTTCATTAATACAAATTAATAATAGCTTCAATGCGAAACTGAAAAAGTATTAATTTTACCATGATGCCTTTTTTTTTTGTGTCTGTAACCACTTTTCCTCAGCTCTCACCGAACCGATTTCTTTCAACGATACATCAAGATCACAAATCGTATCTAGTCGAAGACATTACCCTCAAAAATTGAAAAAATTCCCCTTGTTCCCCGTAAATGGGGGAAATGTCCAAAAAAAATACCAAATTTAAAAATCACTAATTTTCAACATTTTTTCAATTTTTTTTACTTAATACTGCCATAATTTTTTTAAAAATGACCACATCAATATAATTTTTTTTTTATAGATGCTTGATGTCTTTACCTATCATTTGGTATATATTTTTTATAAATTTAACCCTTTACCAGCCCACAGGGGGGATTCAAAATGACAACTTTTTCACAAAAAATTTACTTTTTCAACTTGACTTTTGAAAATGTTCCGGAAACACTGACACTTATATATATATATATATATATCTTAAATTAAAGCTAATATACTTTATTATGGAGAAAAAAAATGTTGGACTTTTTTTGTCTTCATGGTGAAAATGGCTACCGTATGCTATTTTTGTTTGTAAAATTCTCGATTTTATAATTTACATTTTTAATTTTATATTACTATAACTTTTTAAAAAAGTATGGATTAATTCAATATTTTCATAAGAAATACTATTTATATATTTCTTTCATTCAACATACTTTTTTTTTAAATCTGACCATTTCCTTTTTTACAGAAGAGGTTCAAAACTTAAAAATGCAAAAAGAAAGTAGAACTTTTTCAACTTAATTTTTTAAAGATTTCCGGAAATACTGACACTTTTATATATATCTTAAATTAAAGCTTATATAATATACTTTAATATTAAAAAAAAAAAATGTCGAACTTTCTTTTGTTTTTATGGTGAAAACGGACATCAAAGTAAATAAAAAAATACGATTTATGTAAATAATTTTTTAATATTTTTAACTTTAAATTTTTTTTCATAACTTTTTGAAAAATGTATGGATCAATACATTATTTTTATGACAAATACTATTTATATTTATTCGATATATATTTTTTTTTTAATAAGACTATTTTCCTTTTTATATTTATATATATATATATATTTATTAATATATTACACTTATATCATAAAACTTGTATTAAGAATATAAATAAGGAAATAGATCATGTAGCTTTTGGAATAATCTACCAATTTTTTAAAATTAAACCTTATCTATAGATTTGAATCGTTAATAAATCCACAAATACTTTTAAGTCGACGAAATAAAATAAATAATACATTTTATTCATTGTATATGCTATTTAAACTGAAAATAATCTCAATAATAAAGTTTAAAAAACTTAACAAACTAAAATTAGCAAAGATAAAACTGTGAGATTTGACACTGCCATGGCGTTGTCACCCGTTTGACACACCGCGGTCGTGTCAGCTCTTTCTCAGACGCCGCCCCACTGTAAACCGGACCGTTACACACACGCGTTATCGTCGAGGTGTAAAGTCCAACAAATGCCTAGCGTCGAATACCCACCGCAATGATACGGTTATCAGTCTTCTCCGTGACACTTCCTATTTATGTAGTTTGAAACTATGTTTCTAGTTTGTAGCATTCGGGATACTTCCCACTACGGTTACTATTGTTATTACTGTGTGATACTATCATCTAGTGCTATTGGCAATATAATGTTGTTCTTTTTATTGAATGTATTGTTTTTGTATTGTGCTAAATATGCGGTTCACGCCAACTGTTATTTTAAAAACTTAGTGTCGCCCAAGTTATTCAACTCCACCCATAACAACTGGCTCCTCGGCAAAGAATCAAAACCAGAATAACTTATTAAAAAGGTAAGAGAATACTGCTGACATTTTATATTAGTTACATAAATTTTGAATTTTTTTTTTTTTTAAGCGATATTTTCCTCACCCTTCCCGTACTACGGATATTTTTAACTTTTAGTTCACTGATGACAACTGTGAATTTCCCGCCTGGTCTTATAGATACTCTCTACTGCGCGAATAGTATATTCTGTTAAATCGTTTTTTGATTTAGTATTAGAATAAAAATTTTTGTTCTAACTTATAGTTATAATAGTTCAATAATAACGCAAAAGTAATTAATAAAGATATAATCAAAGTAAAACATATAAAATAATGATACACTCGAAACAGGATAAATAAATAATACCCAAAATAACCAAACCTTCGTTACTCCCGAGGTCTTCTCTTTCCTTTTCAATTCATTCCATTTCGTCTTATATACTAAAATATTTTGTTTTTCTTTTTTATAAAATTCATAATGCAATCATTTTCAAAAATGTTTATAAATATTTACTTCCTGGTCTAGTTACAATAATTCGGGGAATTACAATTAATCATTATACATTAAAAAAGTGTTCTACTTCTTGGTTTTCAAATAATAGACTATATTATGTTTTGTAATAATAGATCAAGAAATTACAATTAAACCAAACATTACAAAAATGCTTTATTTTCAGTTTTACAAAATAATGACCTATATTACAATTCCCACCTTCAGTGTATTTTTAAACACTGTACAAGTGGATTTCTGGCGATTACGTTATCTATACATACGCGCGCACCGATGACCTTGAGCCGTACAACGCCGCGAACACACTCGTTGAATTGTTTCGATAAAACCACTAGGCCGGTAGGGTAATCATATACATTATCATAGTACAACGATCGTTACACTCTACTTAAAATCGGGTTACTGGCAATGCTCTTTAAAGCAAAACGTACGCAAATACACCGCGTTCAGAACAAAAAAAGGGCTTATTTCAGTTTCGTGTGCTTCCGTTCGGACTTAAAAATGCACCCATGACTTTCGTACGTTTAATGAACGAAGTACTTAGGGGGTACATTGATGACTTTGTTCAGGTCTATCCGGACGATATTTTAATTTTTCCGGACAGTGTCGAAACACATCTAGACCACCTTAGCAAGGTTCTAGAACGCCTAATGCGTCATGGCCTAACATGCCACACTAAAAAGTGTAAGATCGGGTATTCTGAAATTTCTTTTTTTGGGACACCGGGTTGGGTAGACAAAGAGCTTGAAAAATTACAGTCCATACGCGATATTCCAGTCCCACGCAATGTATGGGATATACGAAAATGTTTAGGGATATGCAACTGGTATAGTTAGTTTGTCGATAATTACGCTGACAGCATCGACCCCCTCACCCACTTATTAAAGAAAGGGGAAAACCACAACAACACGCTTTCGAGCACATTAAATCGACGATATGCGACTCACCACTACTCTCTCCCACCAACTACCCAAAAACATTCTGCCTACAAACCGACGAACACTTGGTATCCTAGAACACCAAGGAGCAACACGAACCTATTAGTGGTAACGAACTGCTTCAGTAGGTGGACCGAAGCGTACCCCATAGGCGCGCCTACAACGAAAACGATTGTAGATGTGTTAGAAAGGAAGTTCTTTTCACGCTACGGTTTCGCGCGAGTAATTTTAAGCGACAACGGCCGTGCGCTCGTGTCCAAAGAAATGATCGACCCGATCAATCGGTGGGGGGCAGAGGCCTGGACTATACCGATATACCACCCACGGGCTAACTCGGTAAAACGCAAAAACCAAGAGTTAAAAAAAAGACTTTGCGCTCTATTAACTGAGTCGAGTCACACATCTTGGGACATAAAACTACCGCCCTTGTTGTTCGCTCTACGCAATAGGCGTAACGAGACGACCGGTTGCTCGTCTCACCGTCCATACTCGTATTAGGTAGAGAATGTAAGAAACCGGGTGACTGGCTACTTCAGCTAGTACAACCGGTAGCACCCGCTGCTATCAACGACGACCGTTTAGAGCACTAACGACAAATCACCAGCACAAAAATAACACCGCCGCCCAGTTACGTCAAAACAAAATACGCGGTCGGCGACGTTGTTTGCTACAAAGCGCATTACCTATCGAACGCGAACAAACAATTTTGTGCTAGTTTTGCGCCGAAGTGGTGAGGCCCCGTTACACTAGCCGAACACCTCGGCAAAGGTGTGTTCTTAACGAACCAGTCCCTACCAAGGAAAATTCATGTATGAAAAGTCAACATTAATAGTTTTTTTTTTTGTTATTTTTCAGCATGAGTAACACCAACAACAACTCACCCGCCGCCCTATCCGTCGAGGAAGTCCGCCGATTGGTTAGCTAGTTGGCGGGCACGGTGGGCCTCCCAGTGGATCCCCTCCCCTGCGTTTTGTGTTCGGCAGAGGATGCTGCTGGTGCCCTCCTACCTGAGGTATAGCGTAACCCGGTGGCCCGCACCACTATGAACAGGGTGTGCGAATAGGTCATGAGGAGGCGGGCGCGTAATGCAAAACGTGCTGAACTCCCTCCCCCGCACCTCCAATGGCAAGGTAGTGTGCAAGGGCCACACTACTCCATTGATCAGCAAGACTTCACGGTATTATTCTCCGTCCGAGCGAGAACGCCGGACGAAGAAATACCGTGAGTACATGCTTCGACGTTGGGGGGTCGTCGTCGGTGAGAACCTTTTCCCCCTACACCAACTGTAAGCACAACCACAACACTACCCAAACAATCAACTCATCAACATCAGCACCACCAATAACAACAGCTGCGCAGGCTCCGTTCACCATTGCGAGGAGACCGTCAGGGGTATACGTGGACATAGTATTGGCAGTCCCCATCATCAACATCAGCCGGGGTAACACACAGTAGGAGCAGCCGATGGAGCTGGATGACGACAGCCTGGTACGGGAGATAGACTTGTTCAAAATTATTTTTTTGTGTAAAACAGCTCAAGAAAGAACTATTATAGTTACAAAAATAAAATAATGATTAGGTCAAATATTATTAAAGATTTTTTGTGAGGCTTAGCTAAGGAATCGCTCAGTAAATTATTAATTGAGTATTCACTAAAAATTGTCGATATATTTAATTTAATCCGTCTTAATGTGATTCTTATGATTAAAAAATCATTAGACTCTGATGAAATCACATCCTGTGGGACAATGACCATCATTTGTTCTATGATTAATCATTCAAATATCATAATTTCTTTAAGTGTTTTAAGTAAAAAAATAAAACATGATTAAAATAAGAACACAAAACAATTAGATCATTTATTTAGATAATTATTTTTGTTTTGTTTCTAATGTTACATTATCTTCAAGGAATTTTGAATTAAACTTCTGCAGTTTACATTTTTTTTATAATTAGTTTAGTAACCAAATGAATTTAACTATTGGCTACAAATATCTGATTTCTATTTGTATCACCACGTAAACCACTAGCATCGAATAAATACACAAAGGCTAATTATTTCTCTTATTTTCGTTAGAAAATTTTTGTGAGCGTACAGGAAAGTTAGATAATTTATTTTGTGTTACTAAAACTGTACAAATTGCAAACTTTCATTTGATATGGATGCTTTCAAAAAAATAAAAAGTAATAATCATCTATCTTTGTAGTAAATTAATAGTTCTATAATTCTCATTTCTTTTTGATTAATTGCATGCTATATTTTTTCCATGTAGATTATTATGTCACCATCTTTTCTTTTGTAAACTTAATATTGAAAGGAATTAGACATAACTTAGGTTTGGACACAACATATTTCAGCTCATATAGCCAAACGGAGGAATTTCATCCAGAGAAAACACCTTTACATACGTTTGTAGAATTATCTTCTCGAGGATACGGTGAGAAATATTTGTATCTTTTAATTGTTATGTATATAATACATTTATAATTCAATATACTGTTGACATAGATAAAACTAATACCTTTGTGGTATTTCTTATTTTTCAGAGCCCATTTAGAAAAATAATAAAATATTTTTTCTAAGTTTTTATTTTTTCAATATTAATATTAATAAATTTAGGAAATAAATAATACTAGCTATAACTCGATTGAAAATATTTATGTTAAATTATTTTTACAGATCTAAAATTTAAAAAAAATGGATATTCAGACGTTAAGAGTGATTTGAAAAAGACTAGATCTAGTCCTTACAATATATATCAAACATTTCCTTTTAGAAATATGTCTTCCGCTGTGTTCAAAAGAACACCATCTCCAAGACTCAGTAAATAAAATATTCTATATATTAGTTTTTTAACATGTTTTATTATATTTAAATTTTACTGAATTGGCCATAAAAATAGTATTTTCATAAATAATATACTATTATACTAAAATATTCAACATTTCAGAAGAACTTATTGAAAAGTTTGATAGCTTCTTCTATGATAAAGGTCTAAATTTGTCAACAAATGCCGTACACAACAGCAATGTGTTGATAAAATCATTTGGTATTAGAAATCAATTGTGACCAAAAAGATACATCTTATAATGTGCAACTTAATCAAGGAGATGACTTATAGCCCATGATTAACGGAAGCAATACAAGTAACAAACCCAATTCGTTTTTGAAAACTGAATATAGTTGTTCAGACGTTAAGATTGATTTGGAAGAAACTAGATGTAGTCCTTCCGATACATACTGAACATTTCCTTTTAGAAATATGTCTTCCGCTGTGTGCAAAAGAACAACATCTCCCAGACTCAGTAAGTCAATATATTCACTCATAGTTCTAGTAGGTACTAATTTCTTATTTAAAAAATAATCAAAATTTCTGGAGAACTTATAGAAAAGTTTGACAACTATGTAAATAATTTAAATACATCTTCAAATACTGCACACAACAGTCCTGAAATCAAAAAAAAACTTTTGATTTTTAAAATAGATTATATAATAGGTTGTATAATAAAACTGTTGTGTCATTAATGGAAGCAAAATTAATAATATCCCAGTTTAATTTTTATATTTGGTATGATTTTGTAGAAGTCTAAATCTAATTTTATCCTATATTTCCTTTCAATAATACATGTTTACAAATTTGAAACGCATTCCTTTTAAAAACGCAGTAAGTAAAATTTAAAAAAATTTTATTTGTGAAATTGATTTAAGCCATTCATAATTTTAAACTTTTTTTTAATTTAGGAAAGACTGTAAAGTATTCAAAATACATTGCTCTGATTTTTCAATTCATCTTAAAAGACAAAACTTCAAAAAAAACTTTATAGACACATATTTATTGCACATAATATTGTAAATCAAAATACTTTATTAATTGTTGATACCTTTTATTTATATATTCATTCAACTATTTAGTTCTTTTGAAATATTTTGTTTTCAATTTTTTTTTGTATACTATACATGTTACTTTATTGTTATAATATTTTTAATTTGGCGTTGTGCATTTTTTAATTAGTTAATAAATTATTTATAGTTAATAATTATCATTAGTAATTTTTTAATGATATTAGTACTTTATTTAAAACAGAGGAGTACTGTGGTTTATTAATACTTAGAGATAAAAATAAAATTTATATTTATCATTGTAGGGTCATTATATTAAAGAGTTAATAACTTTCAAAAGTTATTATCTACCATTAATTTTCTTAAAAAAGATCACTTTTTAATTTTTAAACATACATATATGTAACGAATGGAAACATATGTTTCTGTTTGAAAAATTAAAGTTTATAAAATTTTAAGATTGAAAGGGGAGAGATAGAAACAATTTTAGTTTTTTTTTTTGAAAGTTATAGCAGGTAGGATACCAACCAACTTCTAAATAAATGATATTTATTTTTAAATACATTACTTGAGTCATGATTAAACAATCATGGTGTATATTATAACAATAAATTTCAAAAATTATTTTTTTAGTATAACTAAGAGCTCATAAAATAAATCTATAAAAGCTATCTGAACTTGATTAAATACTTTAATGTAAACACAAAATGAATTAAGAATACTAAATGTGTTATATTTTTATAGATAATACACAGAAATGTCATTAAAATTTTCAAAACACAAAATCCAGCATTTTTGTTAATTGTAATATTGCTATGTCAATTTTTAGGATTTAAAATGAATAAAATTGCAAAACTGAATAGTAAAATTTGGCATAAATTAAATTTCATAAAAAATGTTTTTTTAAATAATGTTTAATGTATCTTAAAATAATATAATTTTATAATTATATTAAAGTAATAAATAGAAAAATAAAGGGATATAATTTTTATAAAACATAATATATATTTATATTAGTTTTTTTCTCAAATACAAATTAATTTGACAGTAAAAAATAATATTAAATAGTCAGTTAATTAAACATAAATATTTGTACATTCAGTAAAGTAAGAAAATTATATGTGCCCTACTATCATTGAAAAATTAAACCTATTAAAAAAATACCCATTTTAAGTAGTTTATTTAGTGACAAGTAATTTGTTCAATTGTCTAGCAACTTAAATATAAATCTACTTTGGTACATTTTAATGGGATGACAATAACAAAAAAAGTATTAATGTTTATCTATCGGTAAAAAAAATATGATTCATAGTAAGGGAATATGAGGTACACACGTTAGACAATAAATTTATTATACACAAATGGTTGACTTAGAAATAATTTTAGTTAGAAATAATATTGTTAAATATAACATTGAAATATCAGTTTTGTAATATCTTTACAATTATTAAAAATATATTTTTTTTAAATAAACTAATAATGTAAAATAAGAATGTAATTTTCATCAAAATGAAATTGATTTTGAACTAAGTATGACTTGAGATACTTTTAGGTTCCCGTTAAACTTTCAAAAATTACCCATAAAAACTACCCTTAGAAATAATTTTTTCCTACACTAAACTTGATATACTATATGTACTATAGCTCATAAATATAAATCAAATTTTTTTATAAAAAATTTAAAAAATATAAGTATTCTTAATAAATCACACTGTATACTGTATGTATCTATAGTACATAGATACAGTATATATAGTATACAGTATATATGACACACTTAAATTTAGCTTTAATGCGAAGCTGACAGACCTATAAAGATACATGAAAATGTATTTTAAATACAGATACAGATACCCTATAAAATATTACTCAGAATACGTATTTAAATACTTGACCCATTGAGTATTTATACTCAAATACAGATACTTCTTAAAAGAATTTAGAAAACTTTCAAATACTTTTTTTTTTAATTTATAATAATTTTTTTCAATGACATTTAAATTTATCGGAAAATTTATATTCATGTGTTCTTGTATACAAAAAAGGCTTTCCTTAAATATTGACACAAAAAAGCACTCTTGACTTAAATTATAAATTATAAATCTAGTTTAACTTACCCTAGGTAAAATAATATCATGTGTTAAGAAGAACGAATGACGTTTCACATTGCAGTTAGACAAATTAGAACCTGTTACTTTTTAATAATAAGTAATAATATTTTTGTAGGTTTCCCCCATTTACGGGGAACGAGGGAACAATTTAATTTTTGAAGGTAATGTCTTCGACTAGATACGATTTGTGATCTTTTGACGTATCATTGAAAGAAAAAGTGGTAACAGACAAAAAAAAACACTTCTTAGTAAAACCAATACCTTCTCAGCTTTGCATCGAAGCTAAAAAGTAATAATTTGAAAACAAATTTTTTTTTCTTTTAATTATTATTTTATATGTAATTAGTAATAATATGAAAAATTAGAAGTGATAGAAAAAGTCTAATTGCAGATTTGTAAACAACGCGAAAAGTTGATTTAGAAAAGTATATTTTTGCTTCTGATGAAAGTTCCTTGTAGTACAGTGTATTTATTTATAGTTACAAACAGTTTTCATTGAAAAATATTCTATCAAGCCCTTTAAATTTTTATACACGTAAAAGTAAAGCAAAATATAACTTCTTTATTATTTTTATAATTTCTCCGTATAAATTACAATATTAAATTATTGAATATCAATTTCATACTAAATTTAATAATTATAATTAGTATTTATTCATATATTATATTTTAAAATCAAAGAACTACTAATCAGGACCTAATTTAAGAAATAAGAGTTGATGTTGCTTTTGTATTCATCCACCAATTTCTCTAAATGAAACACTATCTACAGATTTGCATCGAACCGTTTCTTATGATATTGATGTTAATCACTGTCATCTATACTCGTCCCATCTAAGCCTCACTGTGCTACCGTTTTTTTTTTAGTTAAGGAGGTAATAATATTTTTTAAATTTTTATTTAAAAGGCATTTAAAAATGCTTTGGCATACAAACATCTCTTGCTATAAACTAGAATACTATTTTTACCATTATTATCTACTATATTTTATTAAACTGAGAAGGATGTATTTTATATTAAATGACGTTCCAAAAAAGACGATCAAATAATATATGTTGTGACACACTCCCTTGATATAATCTTGTGTACGTCACTGAATGAAAATACTAATTGTTTAGAAAATACCTTACGAAAAACTATGACTTTAATTTTCACAACACATTTCCATATCTTGTAAAAATTAAATCGTACTTGTAATTGAATAACATTACATGAGAAATAACAAAAACCAGATAAAGTAAACATTTCAACCTTTGTTAAGGTTTTACAAACCTTAACAAAAATATAATTATTAATTAAAATAAAATTATTTAAACATATAGTATTTAAGATTAAAATTATTATGATATAAGTCAACAAATAGAATTATTATTAATTATTGTGATTGCCAGCGAAATCTAAGTAGATATAAGTACACAACAGAGGTGTCGTGGAGCGTATACGCGGGTATACGGCGTATACCCACTGTTAGTTTTTTTATTAGTGCATATACGTATTTATAAAATAGTTAAAGAGTATAGACTAAATAATAAAATAAAAAGTAATACGTAGGTATCGAATATAGGTACGTTTGTCATAAAACACAAATTTTGAATAACTCTTATCAGTTTGTTTAATCTCTACAGTCATACCACATATAAACATATATCTGAAGTTATAAACATACAAATATGGCTCGAGACTATTATCATTTTAAAATTAGAATATAAATGTAAAACAAAACACTGTCAAAGTGTATAAATAAATAGAATAATGTTTATCATTTCACGACAATTTTATTGACANATAAATAAATAGGATAATGTTTATCATTTCACGACAATTTTATTGACAAAATTTAAAACATCGATCAGAAATTAACGATATAGCACATACTAAGTTGAAACTGAAAGTTATTGGGTTAACCTATAGCTGTTGAAATTGGTAATTTGTATTTTTCCGTAATAAACCGTTTACTAACCAATCTAGTATTTAATATATTACCTATAATGAATTAAGATAGTACTAACATGTACCTATTCACGTTTATTTCATTTATGTTTTAACGATTTGAAAACAATGATTGTAAGATTATTTTATTACTGCATAAAGTTTATTGTTTATTTATAAAAAATATAACAGTATCTAATAATACACATATCGATTATATGACTATGAAATTTAATTTATGTAAGAACTTAGAAGTGTCAGTAAAAATATTCGAGTAATAGTTTGGAAGTTGGAAGGAGCAACTGGGAGGGTTAGGAGTTTTAGTTGCATTATGTAATAATTAGAAAATACATATTTTTAACACAGTTAAAATATCACAATATTTGTATTCCGTCCCCCAAAACTATGTTATAGTTAAGGCCTTTGAAATGTAGTGTGGGGGTGAAATTCCCCACGTTTCCTCATTTAGGTTTTTAACTTATCTATTTATCAAATTACGACTATATCACTGTTGATAATGTGAAATATTGTATGTAGAAAATGTAAAGTGCAATGGTGTGTGTGGGGGGCGGAGCCCCCCACGTTATTCTCTATTCATTATATAGGCGTATACCCATAAACATTTTTAGGACTACACCACTGGTACACAATGAACATAGGCTGAACCCAATCTAAAAATAATAGTTTGATTGTGGTTTGGCCACTTATATTTTCCTGGAATTACGTATGCTGAAGACGTGTGTGGAACATTATGGTTGTTAATCGAGAAGGAAAAAGCCATTCTAACTGTACAACGTTCCTAATTTTTCCCATCAAATGGTTATCCATATAGTCTATGTCGTTGTATACAAGCGAAAACTTAATATTAATTCTGGGAATAATTTTACTTAACTGAAATAGATCTAATAATAATCATTAAGACTAGATTTTATCAAATAAATTAAATAAAATTAAAACTATATTAAAAATATTAAACTCAAAAGCCACAAAAAAAATTACTGAAAAGTCGCGGATACGTATTTTGGAAACAATGTTACCATTATCAACGCCAAACAAATACTGTATGTGTCCGTTAGGGGAGGTTTCACTGTATTCATATATTTGCATATATAATAGATGGCAGTATAAGCTAATATAATATAAGTTAGTTAATGATCATTATTTCTTGGGTATCTATCCAACTCGGCCCTTCTATCCCTTACTGTAAGCACAAAAGAAAATATGTAGAAACCCTGTACAAATATATTCTTTGATGAACGACAATAATTATAATATCAAATTTTATTAAAATATAAATTGCCCTCGTCAATGATTTACTAGTTATTTAGTAGATTTACTAGTACATAATATTTATAAATACATATGTACGTTAAATTTTTTGTATTACGTAAAATGATGCAATATGTTATTAATATTATTAATAAACCAGATTAAATTTAGTTGAAATTTTGTAAAAAAAATATTACTTTTTTTTATTTTTACCTTCCAACGAGATTTTATCTTAAGTATTGCTCGTACTCATTTTAAAAATGCATTAAATGTATTTTTTGAAAAATTAATCGTTTACATTTATGCATTTTAGAATAAATTCATTAACATCAATTATACTTTTTAAATGACCATTGATTTAAATGGTATTATCCTTAGTTTTTATTTTAGTATTATTTAAATACAAATTCTATATAGGTAAATTTAAAATCTTGAAATTTTCATCGAATGATGTTAAAAAACCTTTTTTTTCGTCTATTTATTTAATTAATTAAAAATAAAATTTATTTTATAATTCAAATTACCAGCCTGTATAGTTCAAGTGGAAACTAAATAGGTTTTTTCGTTCTCGTTAACATAAAATGTAACTTACAAGAGAGGTGTTAATGTATGTAATATTCTTTTATATTATTTAATGAAATCAATACATTTCACCTATGCTTAGCAGATATGTGCTGACGTCACTTAGGCGTGCAGTCGATTAATTTTGTTTACATAATCCTTACCGAATAAGCCATAAATGAGCCCATACAGTTTCACGTATGGATTAGCAATATACAACACATCACTCGTCATTGTCTGTTTACATATCCTAAACAAACAATGATACAATACAAATCACTCCTCGTATCGCGTTGTAAAGGACATCTTTCTTTCAATTAAAAAACTTATATTATCTCTATGATTATTTCTAATTTATTTCTATGATTCATTATATAACAGACCTAAGAGCCCTCTGGGATCTGATCAGCCCTTTGACATCCGGCAAAGAGTCACTTCTATTTTTTCTCTTCTGGCTATTACACTTAAGTAATAAGTTTGCTCATTCTTTTATTTTGCAGTTGTTTACTTATTATCTAATACTCGTATTGTGACTTGGTGTCTTCTTCTTTAATATAACTCTGTAGTATAATTTAAAATGCATTTTTGTTAAATAACTATTTAATTGTTTATAATATACGCTTATGCAATAATCTGTCTTTTTTATTTAATATCCAATAAACCTAAAGCACTTCTTCTCCTCTCTACACCGTGGAACTTGATTTGCAGCCAAGATATATCAGGCAATAGCAGTTAAACCACACTAACTACACTAATCAAGTAATAACTAGAAACAAAGTACTTTTATTTATTATATCTTTACGGATAATGCCATTATCGTTCTTTTTTATTAATACCATCCCCATCAACTTTATTTTTACTTATTACATTTAATAATAGGGTTTGAATAAATGGGATAATTTTTAGTTTTTTAACGCTTAGAATATTAAGCATCTATCACTATAGATTAATAAATCGTATTTTAATATATAAGGATTTCAATTTTTATGATAAAATTTGTAATAAATCAAAAGAAAATAAAAAAAATAGGGGGTAATAGATAAATAAATGGATTAATTGTGTAACTTGATTAATTATAAATTAAGATAATAAAATAATAGGGAATGTAATAATAAAATAGTAGAGTGATTTGGGGGGTCAAATATAATTAAATGATTGATAATTAAAATACTTGTCAAATTTTCTATTCTTCTCTAATGATTAATTATGCAAAAGGTGTTTGTATTTTAAAAGCATGAATCAAAGTTTGTACTTACATTAAGAATTCTATATACATATTCTGTGTAAGTTTCTAAGTATAATAAATGCACTACGTATATTACTTACTAGTACGATTTGATTTAAAATAATACAATTTCCTTGCATAAAATTTGTGACTGATTTTTATGTACAAAATATTGTAATAATTCTCTATATTTTATTGAGAAACTTTTGAAATAATGGTCTAAAAGTTGTTATAGACCAGTAATTTTCTAAACTATATCATTTCCTATTTTATGTGCTAGTTAAGTATATATGTTACCATTAAAAAAATTCCAAATTATTAACAATATTAAATATTATCATAATATAATTACAATATTGTCAAATATTGTCTAATGGTAAATTTTATTATTATATAATAATATATATCTCTCTTCCCGTCTAGGTATAAAGAATGTTAATAACATTCAAAGTACTGGCTCAAAGTTTGTTATCGATCAATTAGGAATCGATAAATTAAAGTCATTATTTTTTATTTTAAGTTAGTTAAATATATATGATGCTTTTTAAAAAATAAAGTTGATGCCATTATAAGATGTAAGGGATGAATTAAAAAAGTATTTAATAACTGATAAATCAAGAAATTTGACTAGTATAATATACTGTGTAATTTATGACAGAACATTTTTTTCCAAAAAAGTCATTTGAGATAATATTGCGCACATATTAAACTTGAATTGTCATATCTGATAAAACATAACTTTATATTTTATTAGAAAATGTACAAATTGTTTGTTAATTATAGTAAAATTAAACATTTAAAGAAATAATGTATAATTGTTCTACATCCCTGGTTGAGCGAATCCAAGTAATTTTTACTAAAAAAGAAGACTTGTCAAGGATACTATGATAATCTCACCAAATAGATTAGTTTAAAATAGATTGTTTTGAATTTAAATTTAAATTTTACTTAAGTTTTAAATTTTTAAAAATCACAGCCCATTAATATACAATACATTTAATAATAATACACATTTTCTTTTTTCAAAAAAATATTTTAACTAAAAATCTGTATGTTTCCCAAATTATTACCAAGAAGTTAGTAATTAAATACATTTAGGTTTGGAGATTGTACGAAAAAATTATAGTTTACAGTATTGGTTTTTCCTTGAGTGGGTGCCATTCCTCTGTGTTCCACTAAGTTATAGTTTTATAGTTGATATAATAAAAACAGTTAAATTAAAGTCACTTTAAAAATAATATAGTTTCAACTTAAGTTGGGAAGTAAACATTTTTATTGTCCATATAAAAGACAATTTTTTGTTTAAATTCATCCTTTATGAGAGTGTTAACTTTCAACCCAGTATTTCGGAGGTTATAACTATTTTAAAATGTAGAGTGGAGGTGAAGTGTGGATTATGTTATTTTTATCATTAGGCATTACTCTACCGCGCTCTTCATCCACACATGTTTTAAAAAAATGTTAATAACTTACGAAATAATGAGTAAAAAAATTTTTTTATATGAATATAATAATTATATTTGTATTAATAATTCAACATATTTTATTAAATTAAGAATGTCTTTATGCAAATTCCGTATTGGCCAACTTATTTTACATGTGTATAAATAGGTTGACTAAAATAATTAAGTAAATACTCTTTTTAAATTAAAAGAATAATTAACTATAACAGTGTCATTTTTATATATATACTCCTATTTAACTATAAAATTGTCATTAGAATATAATACTTCAGTAAAAGAAGAAGAGTAAAAATGAAGGTGAGTAATACACTTTATATATATATATATATATATGAAGTACTCGATTAAAATCTAAATGGTTATTTTATTTTATTCTAGAACTGGCAATTAATATCTTTTTTCTTTATAATTTCTTGTTTGATATTTAACGAAGGTAAACTCAATTTTATATTATTTATACCTATTAAGTTATTCAAATATATTTTTAATTAATATCTAATGTGTGAAACAATTCTAAAAGATGATTTTATTAAGTTAATAAATATGTTTCAATGTTTTGGAAATTTCCATACATAGAGAGACAAAATCGATTTTTCATATCAACAAATATTTATATTTAATGTGTTTTTAAATAAAATATGGTTTTTTATATCTTATAAATTGAAAAGTAATAAAAAATTTAAGTTAAGAAAGTAAAATGCTACAAAATTTGCTGAATTCAAATAGTAATTTTTAAGGGGATTTTAATTTAAAAATTTTTTTTATAAAAAATTCAATATTTATTAGACATATATGGGAGATACGGGTTTTGTCGCCCATTAAAGGAAAATTGGCTACAAAATCTATAATAATTATTATATATTATAATCGTCGTAGAGGAATAAATTTTATTTTGAAACATACAGAGTGATTTTTTTACCATAACCTACTCAATTACTTACAGAATAAATATAATTTAAATATTGTTTTTTATGGTTTTCTTTAGTTACACATTATTCTTGAATTATAACTATGTAATACTTTTAAAGTTCATCTCTTAAGCCTTGTAAAGGTGTCAACTTTGTTTCTTTAAATGGGAACACATATTTTGAATTTAATTAAATGTTTGAGTTTCAATTTTATTGTAAACGGCATTTGAATTTTTAATATAACTTTATTTGTTTATTAGATATAAACATTTAAAGTTTAAAATTTTTGAGTTAGTGCTCAACTGTGCAAGACCGTCAAATACTTCAAACACTAAAAAAATACAATTTATAAGATTAAAAATAATGTCAATTCCATTAGATGTCATTTCTTGAGTTATATTACTATTATTAATATATACTAGCGTATGTTATAGAAGCAAAAAATAATGTTTGCGAGACCTTCTAGTTTTCTCCACTTAAACCTGTGTCTTACATCCTTGTCAATACCACCACTCTTTTGCACAACTGACCCTAAATACTTAAAACTCTCCAATCACGTCCTTGTCTATTGTCACTGACATCCTCATTTCACTTACCTCGTGTTCTCCTTTATCAAACTCGTACTCTATTAACTCTGTCTTACTTCTACTTATTCTTAAACCCTTTTTTTCAAGAGCTGATCTCCACACCTTTAGCTTTTGATTAATTTCTTGCCTAATTCTGCTATTAACACTATATCGTCAGCAAACAACATGCACCACGGCACCTCTACTTGTATTTCTCTAGTAATTTCATCCATCACTATAGAGAATAAGTAAGGGCTTAAAGCAGAACCTTGGTGCACTCCTACTCTTACCCGAAAACCTGTTACTCCTCCTACGTTTTTTACCCTAATATAAGTGCCATCATACATATCTTCTATTATATTAATGTACGTTTTCGGGACTCCTTTAATGCCCATTTTAAAACCTCTCTCGGTACTCTGTCATACACTTTCTCCAAATCTATAAATCTATAAATACCATACACAACTTTTTCTTCTTTTCCTTAAACTTTTCTATAAGTTGCCTCACACAAAATACTGGCTCCATTGTTGACTTACCAGGCATAAATCCAAACTGGTTGAAACTAAATGTAATGGAGCAAATCTGAAACCAGATTTGAAATCAACAACAGATATCCATATAGGATTCATCTAAATATTTTTAATCAAAGAAAAATAATTACACAACAAATATAGCATATACCAAATATGTCTATTAAATTATATAATATTCATGAAAGTGAGTGTATTCTCCTAATAAGATATTTCAAAATAAAATAAAATTCAAAACCCAGCATTTTAATACAAAAATAGCATATTTTTGAATATGGTAGCCATTTGCGCATAAAAGATGATAGATCGTCGGGACAAATTTTTTTTTTTCATTTTATAGTACATAAAATAAGCTTTAATTTGATATATGTTTAAAGGACGCAGTATTTCTGGAAAATTTTTAAAAATTAAGTTGAAAAAGTTAGTTGTTATTTTAAATCCTCCCCAGTGAGCAGGTTAAGTGTTAATTTTTCAAAAAAAAGATATCAAATGTAAGAAAAATATCTAAGGTTTTCGTATAAAAAAAAATTATGTTAATTTGTTGATTTTTGAAAAAGTTATGGAAGTTTTAAGATAAAAAAGTGAAAAAAATGACAAAATTTACCGATTTTAAAAATTGTAATGTTTTTAGAAATTTCTTCCATTTGCGGGGAACGAGGGAAAATTTTTCAATTTTTAAGGGTAATGTCTTCAACTAGATACAATTTTTGATCTTTTAACGTATTGTTAAAAGAAATCGGTCCAGTGAGAGCTGAGAAAAAGGAGTGACAGACAAAAAAAAAAAAATAAACACATCATGGTAAAATTAATACCTCCTCAGCTTCGCATCGAAACTAAAATTTTTTGATACGAAGTAATAACAATTTTATGAATAATTCAAAACTACAAAAATGTTAGTACGATTGCGGAATCAATTTTTCAAAATTAAATGCCCATTCTGGTTTGGAATCTATATATTAAAAATTTTAATAATTATATTTAACTTACGAATACATTTTTATTTAAATTAAAAATTAAAAACTGTTGGTTGGATTTACTTTTGAACTTCATTATAGGTCATAATTTAAATTATATAAGATAAAAATAATAATAATATAAATAGTATTATTGTTTTTTATAATTATATTTGTACTGTTACTCTCTTGATTAGATATTTTTTAGTAATGTAAATAAAATTTTAATACAGCTAAAAAAACATAATTTATGTTACCAATTAGGAATTATTAATAGATATTCCGGAGACAAAATAATATGCCCATTTGGAAAAGGTACGACGAGAAAAGCTGCTACAATTGGTGACATAGAAACATTAAAACTAGCTCACGAGAGTGGATGTGAATGGGATGAATATACGACTACTGAAGCTGCTGCAAATGGACATTTTGAATGCTTAAAATATGCACATGAAAATAGATGTCCATGGGATGTAAGCACAACAGAAACAGCTGCAAAATATGGACATTTAGAATGTTTAAAATATGCACATGAAAATGGATGTAAATGGGATCAAAACACCCCAAAGGCTGCTGCTGCAAATGGTCATATAGACTGCTTAAAATATGCTCATGTAAATGGATGTAAATGGGATAAAACAACAACAACAGAAGCTGCTGCAAATGGACATTTAGAATGCTTAAAATATGCACATGAAAATAGATGTCCATGGAATGTAAGCACAACAGAAGCAGCTGCAAAATATGGTAATTTAGAATGCTTAAAATATGCTCATGTAAATAGATGTAAATGGGATAAAACAACAACAACAGCAGCTGCTGCAAATGGGCATTTAGAATGCTTAAAATATGCTCATATAAATGGATGTCGATGGGATAAAACAACAACAAAAGACGCTGCTGCAAATGGACATTTAGAATGTTTAAAATATGCACATGAAAATGGATGTAAATGGAATCAAAAAACCACAAAGGCTGCTGCTAGAAATGGGCATTTAAAATGTTTAAAATATGCACATGAAAATGGATGTAAATGGGATCAAAACACCCCAAAGGCTGCTGCTGCAAATGGGCATTTAGAATGCTTAAAATATGCTCATGTAAATAGATGTAAATGGGATAAAACAACAACAACAGCAGCTGCTGCAAATGGGCATTTAGAATGCTTAAAATATGCTCATGTAAATGGATGTCCATGGGATGTATGCACAACAGAAGCAGCTGCAAAATATGGTAATTTAGAAAACTTAAAATATATTCGTGAAAATGGATGTAAATGGGATAAAAAAACAACAAAAGCTGCAGCAGCAAATGGACATCTAGATTGCTTAAAATATGCATATGAAAAAGGATGTGAATTGGATGAAAAAATAATGGAACTAGCTGCTTTTAATGGCGATTTAGAAATTTTAAAATATGCTCATGAAAATGGATGCACATGGTCAAAAAGTACAATTAGTTCTGCTGCTTATAAATGTAATTTAGATTGTTTAATATATGCCCACAAGAATGGATGCACATGGGATGATGAAACAACTAAAGTTGCTGCGGAAAATGGTTGTTTAGACTGTTTAAAGTATGCTCATGAAAACGGATGCAAATGGAGTGTAGGAATAACAAATGGTGCTGCTTTTGGAGGTTATTTAGAAATTTTAAAATATGCACATGAAAATGGATGTAATTGGGATGAGAGTACAACTAGACATGCTGCAGTAAGCGGCTGTTTAGACTGTTTAAAGTATGCTCATGAAAATGGATGCAATTGGGCTGAATTTACTTTATCTGCAGCTGCCGTGAATGGTAATTTAAATTGCTTAAAGTATGCCCACGAAAATGGTTGCAAATGGGATGAAGGCATCACTAGATATGCTGCTTCATTAGGTGATTTAGATTGTTTAAAATATGCCCATGAAAATGGACGTGACTGGGATAAAGGAACAACTAAAGCTGCAGCAGAATACGGTAATTTAGATTGCCTAATATATGCTCATGAAAATGGATGTCCATGGGATGAAAACGTAACAGAGAAAGCTGCAAAATATGGTAATTTGGAATGCTTAAAATATGCTCATGAAAACGGATGCAAATGTAATAAAAGCACAACTAGAGCTGCTGCTTTAGAAGGATATTTAGATTGTTTCAAATATGCATATGAAATTGGTTGCGGATGGGATGAATCAATAACGGAAGTAGCTGCTTCCAATGGCGATTTAAAAATTTTAATATATGCTCATGAAAACGAATGCAAATTTGATATAGGCACAACTAGAGCTGCTGCTTTAGAAGGCAATTTAGATTGTTTAAAATATGCATATGAAAATAATAGATACGAATGGGATGAAACAATAACGGCAGTAGCTGCTTCGAATGGTGATTTAAAAATTTTAATATATGCTCATGAAAAAGGATGCAAATTTGATGAAAGCACAACTAGAGCTGCTGCTTTAGAAGGCCATTTAGATTGTTTAAAATATGCTCATGAAATCGGATGTAAGTTTGATGAAGGTATAACAAAAGGTGCTGCTTTAGGAGGCTATTTAGATTGTTTAAAATATGCATATGAAAATGGATGCGAATGGGATAAAGGCACAACTAGAGCTGCTGCTTTAAAAGGTAATCTAGAAATATTAAAATATGCTCATGAAAATGGGTGTAAATGGGATAAAAAAACAATAAGGGAAGCTGCTTCTAATGAGCATTTAGAATGTTTAATATACGCCCACAAAAATGGTTGTGAATGGGATGATGATACAACTAGAGCTTCTGCAGCAAGTGGTTGTCTCGACTGTTTAAGGTATGCTTATGAAAATGGATGTAATTGGGATGAAGGAACAATAGTTACAGCTGCCACACATGGCAAGTTAGATTGCTTAAAATATGCTTATGAACATGGATCTAATTGGATCGAAGGTACGACCAGAGGGGCTGCTTCAAATCGTCATTTAGACTGCCTTAAATATGCCTATAAAAATGGTTGTGAATGGGATGAAGGCACAACAAGGGAAGCTGCTGCAAGTGGTTGTATTGACTGTTTGATATTTGCTCATGAAAATGTATGTCATTGGGATGAGGGTACAATAGTTACAGCTGCTGTGCATGGTAATTTAGATTGCTTAAAATATGCCCATGAAAATAAATGCAAATGGGACGAAGGCACAACAAGACTGGCTGCTGCAAATGGTCAATTTAATTGTTTAAAATACGCCCATGAAAATCATTGTCCATGGAGTAGAAATACCATTTATGAAGCTAATCAACATGGTTATACTTATATAATCAATTATGCCATCGAAAATGGCTGTCCTAATTAGTTTTTTGTTGTAATTATTTTTATATTCATTTATGTTGGCTGTTTACATTATATTTTAAATAAATCGCCTTAATCTTTGATGGTAATAATTTTATTGACAGCATTTTTGACATTTTACTTGCTTAATAAAAACTTTTTTTCGGTAGTATTACTAAAATGTTCACATATATACAGGTGATTTTTTTATCATAACTCACTCAATTACTTGCAGAATATATATAATTTAAACATTTTAATTTTTTTTCTTTAGTTACACATTATTTTTGAATTATTAACTATTTAAAATTTTTTATGTTCATCCCTTATGCCTTGTAAGGGTGTCAACTTTGTTTCTTTANTTTTTATGTTCATCCCTTATGCTTTGTAAGAGTGTCAACTTTGTTTCTTTAAATAAGAACACAAATTTTTAATTTAATAAAATGTTTGGATTTTTAATTCAATAGTAAATGGAATTTGAATTTTTAGTATAACTTTATTAGTTTATTAGATATAAACATTTAAAGTTTCAAATTTTTGAGTTAATATACATGTATAATACACAAGGCATTACAAATACAGGTAGCTAATTGGTTTTTTATGATATTGCTGTCACAGTCACAGATTGTTTATTATCAATTATGACTAACAATAGATATACTGTCTGTATTGTCAGTTAGTGTATTTATAAACTCACAACAATGTGCCTTACTACCATTGATAGTGATAACAATGCTGTGTACCTGCTAATATCGATGTCATATAAAACCAATTAGCTACCTGTATTTGTAATGCCTTGTGTATTATACATGTATATTAACTCAAAAATTTGAAACTTTAAATGTTTATATCTAATAAACTAATAAAGTTATACTAAAAATTCAAATTCCATTTACTATTGAATTAAAAATCCAAACATTTTATTAAATTAAAAATTTGTGTTCTTATTTAAAGAAACAAAGTTGACACTCTTACAAAGCATAAGGGATGAACATAAAAAGTTTTAAATAGTTAATAATTCAAGAATAACGTGTAACTAAAGAAATCAAAAAAAAAAAATGTTTAAATTATATATATTCTGCAAGTAATTGAGTAGGTTATGATAAAAAAAATCATCGTGTATACTAAAAGTTTTTAACGGATACACTGTAAAAGAAAATTTTAATAAGATGTGACAAAAATTTTATATATGTTCGAATTTTTTATTTTTTATGTTAAAATAACACTACTTGTATTTAAAATTTATGTATATATTGAAAATTTTATACTGACATACATATACATAAAAATTTTAATATATTAACATTTTTTTTCTGTTCAGTTTTAAATATATTATAAAAATCTGTTCCCTTGAATACTACATGAAATAAAATTTTTAAGATTTCTCATCGGATGTTGTGATTTATGTAATAAATGATATGACAGTGTAATTGGTGTTAGATCTATTCAACATTAGTGCCTGACTGCATTTTATTAGTCTGCGTCGGTACTGTTCGAAAATTTCATATACAAAGTTATCGATTTATCATAAACCACTCGATTACTCGTAAAATAAATGCAATATTGGAAAAAAATGTTTATTTCTTTTTGTTACATATAGTTCTTGATTTATCAGCTAATAATGACTATTTAGAATCATCCCTTATAACTTAAAGGGGTGTCAAATTTTATTTTTAAATGATTACACATATTACTAATTTATAAAGTAGAAAATAATCTGATTGAGAAAATGACTGGTCGATAACAACTTTTGACCAGTACTTCGGAAGCTATTAACAATTTAAAGATATGACTGTGGTAAGGAGTAGGTGCAGCTATTTTTATCATTAGTCATTTTCCGCGCCGTACTCTTCCTCCTGTCTAGGTATAAAAATGAGAATAACTTTCGAAATACTAGTCCAAAGTTGTTATCATTTTCTTAATTATATAATTATCTATTAAATAAAATAATAAATTATTTACGTTACCTTTTAAAAAAATAAAGTTGACACCCCTATAAGTTATAATGGATGATTATAAAAAGTAATTTCTAGCTGATAAATCAAAAAATATATGTAACTAAAAGAAATTAAAAATGTTTTCCCAATATTGTATTTATTTTGAAAGTAATCGAGTGGTTTATGATAAACCGATCACAATAGACATTGCGCGAAAAATTCGATCCCATCGATAAAACTATTGTTGGCCCAGGATGACCAGAGGCGCTGGTTCTGAACGATGCCTTAGGTAGTATTCGTATCTTATTGTCGTTTGTGTGTTATGATTTATATCCCAAACCTGTGCAAAGCCCTATCCCCACCTCCACGCGATGCAGCCCGGGCAACGGGGGAGGCCCTCACCACGTGATCGATGAAATCATTGTTGAACAAGTTTTGTGCGTATTTCCATCCTTTGGCCATTATCGCCGGATGTCGTTAGGTGTGAACGAGCAATAACCCTTGATGGTTGTAGCCAATCCGACAGATTTAATCATGTCCACTTCTGTGCTCTTACTTCAAATCTAATTTAATGGAACAAGTGCATCAGAAATTTTTGTCCTATCATCATTTTATGGGTTTTCCAGTTTTCCCTCGATTTGCATATGTTTCACACGGTACAGTAAATTTCTCCTTGTTAAGCAACTCAATACAAATATCGTTATTTAGTTGTTTAACGAGTTGCTATATCTCTGATATTTCAGTATTCACGTTTTACACAGTCGTCTGTGGAAATTTTTGCCAGTACGTGTAAATACCACAATGTTTTCAAAAATTCAATATTTTTCTTAGTAACTTTTTTTAATAGTTGCACGATTGTTCCGTTGTACTGTTGCTGAGTGTATGCCACCATTTGAATGACGCACAACACATTTATTGAAACTTAAGAGCATTATAGTTGTTTGGGAATCATTGCATGGGCAATGATTTTCCGTTTTAATTACTAACTACCATCTACCTAAAAACAAAACAGACGTATACCGTAGTTTTGTAGATTTTATAAACTTTGTTTTGTTGTTTTTTCTTTTATGTTTTAACTTGGTGCGTTTCTAGTATATGGTCAGGACTAATTCCAAACTTGGAATTTTACATCAAACATCTGTCAGGCCAGTTTTTATTTGATTTTTTTATTATTGTTCATTAATTTATAAATTTAATTTGATTGTTTTTTTAGCTTCGATGCAAAGCTGAGAAGGTATTATTTTACTATGATGTTTTTTTTTTTTTTTTGTGACTGTCACTACTTTTTCTCAGCTCTCACCGAACCGATTTCTTTCAATGATACGTCAAAAGATCACAAATCGTATCTAGTCGAAGACATTACCCTCAAAAATTAAAATAGTTCCCTCGTTACCCGTAAATGGGGGAAACCTCCAAAAAAATTACTAATTTAAAAATCACTAATTTTTGAAGTTTTTTCAATTTTTTTTACTTAAAATTGCTATAACTTTTTAAAAATAACCAAATCAATATAATTTTTTTTAATATAAATGCATGATATCATTACCTTTCATTTGGTATATTTTTTTTTTATATGTGACCCTTTATTTGCCCACAGGGGGGGATTTAAAATGACAACTTTTTCAGAAAAAATTATTTTTTTTAACTTAACTTTTGAAAGTGTTTCGGAAAGTCTGACACTTTTCTATATATATTAAATTAAAGCTAATGTAATCTACTTTATTATGTAAAAAAAAAATTTCGGACTTTATTTTGTCTTCACGGTGAAAATGGCTACCAAATGCTATTATTGTGTGAAAATTCTCAATTTTATTTTTTACATTTTTAACTTTATAATGCTATAACTTATTGAAAAGTGTATTGATCAATATAATTTTTTTATGGGAAATACTATTTTTTAATAATCCCTTTTTCATTCGACATACTTTATCTTAATTAGGATATTAATAATGAACTAGCAGATCATGTAAAATTTGAAACATACGTATAAAAAAGTAAAATTATTTCAACATAATTTTTGAAAATATTATATAGCAACATGCTATTGTTTTTTTAATTTTAAGTTATTTTTTAAGTATGCTTATAAGTACACTTAAAAAAAATCTGATGACTAAAAAAAGTAATTTTTTAAAAAACACATAATTTAAAATTTTCTGGTACGTTATTGATTACTACATTTCTCCAAGAAAAATCTTTCCAAATTTTGTTCACGGTTAAATACATTACTGTGAACCTTCGAACTTGGTCACGATATAATGATCTGGAATTTTTTGTCTTAAAAAATCTATGATTCCGTAGATAGAGTAACTAGAAAGTTTCTCTAAAAGGGTTTACCATAGATAATTTTAACAACAAATTTTTTTTATATATGATATTCCCCTCTCTAAATTTTTTTTATATAACTATGTAATTTTTCTGAAATTTTAGAAGGGATATATTTGAAATTGGAGGGACTAAGTCCCTCCCAAATAGTAATTTTAAAATAACTCAAAAATAAATTTCAATAGAACAGTGAAAAAAAACTGTCATAGTTATTATTTAGATATTTTTCAAGAAAATTGGATTGTGTAACAGGTATATAAAACATTGAAATTATTTTTACTAAGACCAATATTGAAATATTTGCACATTAGCTAAGGATTTCAACATAAAACAAATTTTATTTTATTTAAGAATTAAAATATGTTATACACATTTCTTAAATAACTTTGATGTGTTAACTTTTAACATATGTACTTTTTTCATTGTAAAATTACTAACTTTGTTAAATGAAAAATTTTACCTAACGTCTATCATTATCATGATCCTTTATATTAACTAAATCTATTTTAAATAAAATCAAGCATTTTAATAGTTCACACAACACGGAGAATATCTAAAACATTTGTACAAAGCAACGTAACATGTCCGCAGGGATTGACGGCTGGTTATTGAAAGTATATCAGAAATTGTATAATAATATAAAGTTTCAAAGTTGTGATCGTGTTTAATTGTTGTTAATAAGCGATTATTTTACTTAAAATTAAACTATTATTTTATTATTAATTGAGCACCTTATTCAATAAAGTTTGGAAACACTTAAGAATAGAATTCTGTCCTTACGAGTATTTTATGTTTCATCGAAAAAGATGCATACATTAGTTATCCTATTAAAACCTAATAAAAAATATTACCATATTGATTGTGTAATGAAATATTAATCAAAATTATTTAAAAAAACTTATAAAAAAAGACTACATGCAGTGGAACTTTAAATTTATTAAGTTATTTTATGCGATAAAGATTTAATTGAGCTTTATATTATTCTAAAATAATCTTCATAGAAGAATATGAAGATTATTTTTAAGAAACAATGATAAGATTTAAAAATTAATAAAACATAAGAGTACATTAAACATTTATTAAATATTATACAATTAGTTAATATTAATAAAGTAATGAGTCAAATTAATACAGACAAAATATTTTAATGGTAGTGATTAAATGAGATAAAAAAAAAAATGGAAAGTTATTTAAAATAATTTATGTTAAAGAAAAAATTTATAAATTGTTAAAACAACAAAACCTTTGTATGTAGATGACAAATTACTAAAAAATTTCATAAAATAATTTTACTAAAATTCATATAATATATAAGTAATAACAAAAATATAATTATAATAATGGCTAATAACATAAAAATTGGTAATTATATGCTTTTGATGATAATATTTGTATATTGCATGTGCAAATGTAAAAATTACTTGTAGGAAAATGTATAAAAATTAAAAATAACTTTTTTTTTTATGTTGAAATGAAGTCAATTTCTAAAAATAACTACTCCAAATATAAACATACCCCATTAAATTTGATTTAAGAATAGATTACTATAAAACTAAAAACAATTTTGACAGAAATTTGTTTCTTATGCAAAACTATTACAATTATTTAATTTAAAACAATCAAATATTTATTTTTTCTTTAATTAGTTAAATAACATAAAATAAATATAATTACATACAAGAACCGCAAAATTTTTAAATAAATTATACATTTCTAATAATAAACTTAAAATCATTTATGGTTACTATTCATTACATTTTTTCATTATATAAATTAATTAATGTAATTAATTCGGCCTTTAGTAGCTGGCCACAACCTTGGTTACTAGTACTCATAATTAAGTCACAAAAATGTTCATTTACATAATATAAAAGAATAACATAAAACAATCATGAGCTTTTCTAAAAATTGTTAGTAGTTTAGTGGCACAAGTTAAATGAATTGATAGAATTATTATGGCTTTACAATTCAGTTTATATTGCACAATTTTAAGTTAAGACTAGTGTATCATTTAACCAAAAAATTAAATGAAAAAGGAAAATTTGTTTTTCAATATATAATATTGGTAAATACTGTAATTACTGTATTTAAAATACTGTTTAAATTTAAAATACAATTTATACAAAGAAAGTTGATGTAAAACTATTAAGTTACTTAATGACAGAAAATATTTTAACTATCAAGTCTCCATAATACTAGCATAATGATTTTATTCGCAATCTTTAACCTATAGTTTAAATGATTTATTCAATGATAACATTAAGTTAGCATTAAGTTGTATATATTTTTAATTAAAAATGATGTTTTCAGAAGCTTTTAATGAATAACATATTTACAGAACAATTTTTAAGCTTATATCACAGTAATACAACTAATTTTACTGCATAAGTATTAATAAATCAGACAAATATTTTAATTCATATTTAAATATAATAATAGTTTTAATCAAGTATATTAAATACTAATAAAACCACTGGTATCCATATATTAATACTTTTGAAAAAATAATTAGGTTATATATTTGTGCCACATAATACATTTAATACTTAGTTAATTTAGGTACTTTCAAAACTATGGATTTAATAATAAAATAAAATAAAAATCACAAGTGCAGAATATTTGCTTTCATAACTCTGTAAAATTATAATCAATGAAAAACTTTCTATTAAAAATTGGAATTATAAAATGTTCATAGAAATTATCACAATAAATACAAATTATTGTTACATTAAGCTAATTTACGGAATGATTTTTTAATGGAATGATTAAATAAATGTATAGAAAGCAATTATTAATATTATACATTACTTATAAATGCCTGCAATGAATGAATCTTTCTACAAAATCTAAATATTTTAGTTTACATAACACTCAATCTACTTTTTTAAAATATCATCCAAGAACACAAAATAATTAAAATATTAATTTTATAAATTCATTTTAATAATTGTCTTCAGAAAAATATATATTCTTTAAAAAATAAAGAATAATCAGTTACCAATTTAGTGTCCTAATTAATTTACAGAATAATTTTTAACACACTTGATAATATAATAAAAATCATTATACACAATCAACTAAAATTTAAGAATTTCAATTTTTAATAATACATTATTTTTAGAATTACAATTATATTTAAAAAAAATGTACTATTTAAATTTGAAAAAAATATAAAACATTCATGATTCATAAAAAAGGTACACTATAAAAAATTATCTGCAATTTAAATAGTAAAAACAAAGTTATTTAGAAATTGTGGTAACATTAAATAGAAATTTATTAATTATTATGATTAACAACCATTGATGAGCATATAAATTTAAATTTATTTTATTTTGAGTAAATTCATCAATAATTTCTCTGAACTGGTAGTCAATTTTTGCACTTGTTGAGTATTTTTTTGTAAATAATACATACATTTTTTTAATATTTTAAGTATTTTAGTTGGTTACAGAAAAACTCAAAAGGTAAATGCAATATTTAGTCATACAAGGTATTAATTAATATCTTTGTTGAAATTCATGGTGCCACCTATTATAATCAATGTGGAATATTACAATAGATCCTGTAGCTAAACCAGCTAATAAGAATCTAAAAATAATATTTAATTAGAAAGAATCATTACAAAATGTAATTTTTTAGTATTTTACTTTTGATCATGGGTAAGGCCTAATGATCTGACACTACTGTCACAAGCTGGAAATGCATATAAAAGTGATAAATTGAATGTTCTCCATACTTCTACTATTCCTTTATCGCCACCAGTCATTAAATACTCCCCATCTCTACTAAGTAACATACACTGCACAAACAAAAAAAGTTTATCATAAAAAATTTAATTTAACAATCAACTAAAATTATAATAACAAAAATGGTTAAAATATTTATAAAATATATTTCTAAATGATACAATAAAGAAAATAAAAATATTTACTTGAATACTATCATTGTGAGTTGTATGCCTCAGTCTTTTTCCATTGATGGTAAAAGCTGCTATACTTCCATGTTCATAGTTTACTACAATTATTCCTTCGCGTGACATAACTGCACATTCAGGATTATCAAATCCTTTAGGAGGATCTAATGATCTTAGAAGATCACCAAATGTAGTATGAATTAAAACTGGACCTCCTTGAAAATCAGAAAAAAGTATAATTTAATTTTGGCTCTCCTACTAAATATTAAAATATAAATAAACAAACCTGATGATGCTGATACTACTAATCCAAGTTCAGCTGATATAGCTACAGATGTTACTGGTTGTTCATGACCAGTTAAGGTAGCTCTAGGAGTTGGATGATCTCCTTCGCCAACAATAGTTTGACTTCTAGCATTCCAGTGCCATAACAATATTGTGCAGTCTGAAGAACCACTTGCTATGTAACAGTCTGAGGTTATATTACATTCACTGCGACTTAAACAAGTTACAACTCCATAATGACCAAATACAATTTGGACAATTTTTGCTAAAATAAATAATTCAATTATTTAAAGTGACTGTAAAGAATAATTAAAATAATAATTATTACCTGTTTCTGTTGAAAAAACTCTGAAACTATTATCCCAAAATCCACAAACAATCAAAAAACGGCTATCGACAGTAGTAACAAAACAATTCCATTTGATTTTCAATTTCTGACTAAAGTTATCACCAAGATGGCGTCTTAATGTTAAACTTGAATTATTGTTTGATTGGGCTAAAACCATAATTATATAAGTGTATAAAGTTATCATTCTATAATATAGAATTAAATTATGTAATTTACTTAAAATTTGATCCATGACGAGTGGCAAATTTACATTAGGCTGTTGAGGACTATCAGCATAACTAGGAGATTGAATGGTAACTAAAATAATATTAATGTAAATAAGGATTAGGTAAAGTAAAATTAATTGTAACAAAATTACACAAACCTGAATAATTAGTGTTCCATCGATTTACAGCAAATTGCATGTTATTGGTAACTGTGACAACAGCTGGCATTGGTAGCTGAGGGAATGTATTTGCAGAAATATGACATATTGGTGAATTGGACGGAAACTTCATTGTCATACAAACATCATCAGGAATACTTGTGAACATCATTGGCGACTAGATAACACAATAAAATTAATTTTTTAAGCTAATATGAAGAAATATAAATTATTTTAATTTAGATATAAATATTAATTATTAATTACTTAATTTTAATAAATAGACTGTAGATAATTTAAATACTTAATATAGTTAAAATATATGATAAAAACTCACAATATGCATAGCTGAACTTCTTGGCAAATGAGGTTCCATCAATAACTGTGATGGTGTTTGCCCAAAACAGCGTATTTGGTTTTCAATTGCTTCTCTCATAACTGGATCAGTGATTGTATCCATGTCTACACTACCTTCATAAGTTAAATAGTAAAATACATTTGATGCTCTTATTGCTTCAGGACCTAAAAATTCATATTTTTTTAATTTGTACATAACTAGTTGTAAATATTTATTTATAATAATATTATTATTATAATAATATTTATTTACCTCTCTGCTTGTAACCAAAAATTAAATCAATCCATTGGTGAAGTTGACAAGACACAAATTCTGATTCTAATGCCTGTAAAGGAATAATAAATTATAATTCAGAAATGTAACATAAATAAAAAGTTTTAATTAATTACCATTCTATTAATTCTAATAAATTCCTCAGGAGATGAAGCCCAAGGTGGTAAATCAACATTACCAACAGACGTACCATCTTCTTGGTGTCCCAACTTGTATTCATTATCATTTGACAACATTTCAGGTAAGAAAAATAATTCCGGTATTAATTCCTAAAACGAAAAATATTTATTATAAATTTATAACGTATAACTTTAAAATCTTAAGAAATAGTTCTATATCTCTTACCTTAACATCGGAAGTATCTCTTTGACAGTTTTTCCAAGACAGTGCTATTGACGAAAATAATCGATTAGGATGATCAAACTTACCCCCTTGTAAAGCTAAAAACATGGTTGTAAAGGGTTCCTAAAATAAATCACAACATTAGTCAAATTAAACTTTGCCACAAAAAATAAATATTTTTTATCAAAAAAGATACATACTATTCGTATGAGCCAATTTAGTACAAAAGCTGCTGTAGAATAGTGTGTACCATAATGGAATGGTGGAATACTATCGTTTTCCCATGTACTAAATCTCTCTTCGAAGTATGCTTTTCTGCTAGGATTTAATGCACCAATAGGCTAATAATAAATTAAAAATAAAAATTAGATACCTAACATCAGAAGTTTAATAATAATACATATAAAAAACATACCTTTGACAAATCACGATAATTAGATGGGAGACCCAAGTCCATTTCTGACGACTCATAGTTCGTCAACACCCAAGGAAAAACGGGATACTGATTTAAGTCATTGTAGGTTCGCCCTGAATAGAAAAACATAAAATTTTCAATAAAGCTTCAATATTTTCCTCAGTTCAGTGACTTCAAGGGGGATGAGAACTGATGATAAATAAAACATCATAGGGCAAGAAAGTTAGACACCCAATTAAAATAAATATTGCCCAATATTTTGTAATTATATACATATTTGAAATAAAACATTTTTTTTATTCATATGTATAAGTAAAATTATTACTATAATGGCCATAGGCGTGCGTACAGGGTATCAAAGGGTGCTTTTGCTGCCCTTTCTCAAATAATAGCTTAGTTCTCACGAATATTTAAAAAATGATTTTATAAAAAGCTAATATTTATATTTTTAAATATAAGTGTAATAAATTTATAAAGGTATTCTTTTTTAATCATTATAATTTGGTTAGAATGAATTAATTTTTAATTTCAACTGAAATTAAATTTCTCGTATTTTTTTTTAAATCGGATCTTATCCGAAAAATTATATTATGAAATAAAATTAGGTGGTTGCGATTTTCAAAACAGGTTTTCTTTAAATTAAGCCCAAATTGAGTACTAATAATTATCAATATTCAATGTACAATTGTAGTAAAAATGTATTCGTCATACAATGCATTTGCTTTACACGTGTATCTAAATCAAGAAAACACGTAAATGTAAGAACAAATTAAATTAAATATTAGCGTTTAAAATTAGAAGAGCAATAATGTTTGTTCAGGAAATGAATGGTCGGGGGACTAACGGGCGTGACGTTAACACTAATTGGTGCTGTCAGTGATTTGGAAGACATAAACGCAGTGGCGACGTTGAGCAATTAGATGAGACCGCATCTTATGTGTCTTATACGTATGTAATATATATATTATAATGTTTTGTACGTGGAGAAAAAATGCTCGCACAATAACCGTCAACGTTAATATCCTGCTGGTTCTTTGGCACACAAATGTAGAGAGAAGGATCTCTGTCGTCTGCGGTCTACTAACTGCGTGTACACACACAACATTATATTATGTCGCCGAATACATTGCCTATGCAGCTGCAGCAATACTATAAATTGAAATCACATTTTTTGTTTAAGCGCCGTCGCAAGGGCATAATTTAAGATTAGAAGTAAAAGCCACTGACAAGACAATGTGTTATTTCCAACATAATAACGGATATAACACATTTATTCTTAAGGTACATTACATTACGTTGAATAATTTAGCACTTATGTAATATAAATAGACTGCTATCTTAGGAAATAGATCGGTACTAATATTTAAATAAATATAAGTTATAGAACTAACCTGCTATAGTGTTCAAGAACATGAGATACTCGAAATTTGATATTTCTCTGCGCTGCCATTTTTGTGTCATATTAGAATTTCTCATCAATTGTCTAGGAGACATCATAGATGCTCGTCTAAAAAACAAAGTAAATAAATGATATTGTACAGTTACATAAAAAAAGAAACAATATCACACAACAATATAGAAGTAACATAGAATTACAACGTGGGTTGGCCACGTATAGAGGTCAAAATGCCTAATGAAAGCGGTATTAAAATGGAAACCCCTTGGGAATAGACCAAAACAAAAAGATGGATAGACAAAGTAAAAAAGACTTAAGAAGAAATTGAAATACAAAATATGGAAACAATCGCACAGGATAGGGACAGGTGGATGCTAATTTATGTTGCGGTGGTAATGGGCCTCAATGGCCTTTGAAAAACCGAAGAAGAAGAAGATATAAAAAAATGTAAAAGAAAAAAAAAGCTCAATAAGTTTTCTTTTTTTTCGTCTTCTTTTAATAAAAAAATAAAAACAGCTGGTAGTTAAATAGTTAAATTACTTCTTAAATTAGAATTATTCATAATTTTTATTTAAAAATTACCTGGTCTGTGGCAAGCCATATTTAATGCCAACTCCAACTCTAGGCAAAGCTTTGATGACTCTTTTGACTGTATTTTGATCAGGAAATGAAAACATGACAGAAGCTAGAAATTAATAATAAATTTATTAGTTATTTAAATAAAATCAAAATGATTTAAAAGTCTTAATGCAAGGACAGTTATTAAAGACAACACAAAACACAAATAGCACATATGTGGTATTCATACATTTAATTTCCGTTCATTTGAATGGTAGTTTAACAATACTCTATCAAATTTATCATATTTATTAAATCTATCGAACTATTTATTTTATAATTTTTTTTATTTAAAAATAACTTTAAAATCATTCAACTGATTCGAAGGCTCGAACACTTATGCTGTATTTAACGGGTATCGCGGTGTTGTTAAATTACACCAAAAGTGGCAGAGCGTTAAGAGAAATGGGAGTGATGTGTAATTTGGTTTCCTCGACCCTTTACCGCCGTTTCTCGATTGTTGTTGTAACCCAGTAGAAGCTGAGGGTCGAAATTCGAATGAGTTTGTTGGCCCTCGCTGTCCTTTAAAATCGAATTAGCATTGATCCAGTGTACACCCGCCTTAAACAAAAACACGCACACAAGTAGCGACAACACAAGTACCAGACTCGAGGGGCTGGTGAAAAGATATAATTTTTCGTCTACCCCAAAGCACTTCCGGAACATTTACAAAACGTTTGGTTTCCTGTTTTCAAACACAAACCCCAAAATACACGGGCGTATAGATAATGCAACACCAATAAATCATACCGTGTTCATACATGGACGTGTAGGAAGGTAAAAATATCGTTAGCGAAACACGATTATTATCTACATTGGCACTGGTGTTTTATGCGGTAGAAATAATATTGATAAAATATTTATGGACAGCAAAATAAAATAAAAACGATATGTGTTTATGAAATGTTTTTACTTCAATAAAAAAAAATTTTGGTAAATGAGTCTTAAATTAAATGAATATGTGATGGATAATGTAACTAGAGTAAACTAATCAACTNCATACCGTGTTCATACATGGACGTGTAGGAAGGTAAAAATATCGTTAGCGAAACACGATTATTATCTACATTGGCACTGGTGTCTTATGCGGTAGAAATAATATTGATAAAATATTTATGGACAGCAAAATAAAATAAAAACGGGATGTGTTTAGGAAATGCTTTTACTTCGATAAAAAAAATTTTGGTAAATGAGTCTTAAATTAAATGAATACGTGATGGATAATGTAACTAGAGTAGACTAATCAACCATTTTAATTTATTTTACACTAACAAGAACATAAACGTTTTTATTTAATTGGAATAAACAAGTAATTAATTTAATTTAACGATACGGTTAATTAAACAAATGATTATAATAAGAGTTAGATATATCGTCGATAGAACAGATATAAACCGGTTATGGTGATTTAACGATGATAATTAATATGAAATAGCGACACAAATGTTTTAAGAAAATGTTCTCTAGTGTTGATATGAGAAGATATAGAGAAATTTGCCAACTAAAATGTAGAATAGAGTCGACATCAGAAGATACTTACATAAATATAGAATTGGTTATATTTAATTTAAGTCATCGGGCGGGTATTTATAAACAACTAAAAAACTACTGAACATTGAGTCACGTCTGACAGAGCGTTTTAGTTATAATAAATGTCAATGATACATTTGTTTTGTCGCTGCTTTAGTGGACTATCTCATTCGGACGGGTTAAGTTGTACGCTTGGAACGGTTTGTGTGTCTTAATCATCGGCTTGTTGATTTATTACATTATCCAATTTAGGACCGGTGTCATAAAATATACACCGTGTCGTCTTGACGAAGATCCAAAATAAAATCACCACGCTACGAGCGTTTAACAGCCGAGGGGAAAAAACACCGATTGAAAATAATATAGGTTGGAATACATTAAAAAAAATCATACGGAGAAAAACTAGATGCATTGTACACAACACGTTACCGGAGAGTGTTAGGAATGAACTCAGACCGGCCGTGAGATTTCGAGAGCCGATTGCGTATGTCCAGTTTGGATTCCAATGGCTGGCTTTGGACATCACAGACAAAAGCCGACTATGGCAAGTATGAAAAAATAAAATGATAATAGTAATAATAAGAAAAAAAGTAATATATATTATTTTTCTCGGAGATAAAGAAAAAAAAACAAAATGGAATGTCGTCGTCGTTGTGAAGAAACTGCGGTGGTGGCAAACGCGCAGGCGAGATGTAAAAAAATATAAAATAAAAAAAAAATCTGTCGTTCTCGTACACATTTCTGTAAGTAAATTTTAATCGCAACATCATATGATATTCAAATACACAGAGTATAGGAGTCTACAGATATAAATTCGATACTCTAGTGAAACATCTTTCAACAATTATTTATTAAAAAATTATACGCATTGTTTTAAGTAAAAACGGCGAACGCTTGAATTTTTGATTACTTAATGTGTTTCTTTTTATTTATTTCCCAAGCGGGCGACATTTAAGAATAACCTAACATTGAACATAAACGCGTTCCGAGATGTTTATTTAGTCAACTAAATTTAAAAGAATTTCGCTTGTTTTACAATTATAAAAAACAGCGAACGCTGCCCGTAAGGCTTACGAGTTAGGATTACTTTTGAAATATTATTTATCTTAGTTAAGAAAGATAATGATAAACGACGATGTTTTAATAAATATAACCGCGTTGAACCCAACCGCATGGAAATATTGTAATCCCATTCTTAATGCCAACCATATGGAATACTTATACGGATGCTGTACCGACGAAACACTATTATATTTCATATAATACTTAATTTGGTCGCGAGCTATTCAGAGTAAGACACGTGCTAGCACCTGGTTTTAATGAATCCACAACACGATGTTTGATATCTCGTTACATTGTACACGCGATTGTAATCTTCCTGGCCGGACGGTTGGCAGGTTAGATAATAGTTGCAGATGGTGTAAAAGTAAGAAGCTTCTAGATAAAAGCCTACAACCCCTTACTATTTTTTATAGCAAGAATACCAAATCTAACTTAACAACTGTTTAAGAAAAACACTAGACTTGTGTAAACTTACTTCTGCTGGCCATGAATATTTCAATGGCTATGTTTTGTAACAAGTATCGTCTCGAAAATATTGCTCTGATTTCTGAAAAATACCATTTTCCGTGTAGATGATCACAGTATTTCAACACCTGAAACAAAAAAGAAAACAATTAACATTTATCTTAAAGTATAATGTATAACTAAAACATTGTTCTTAATTTATGAAAAAAAAATATGTTTGCCAGTAAATATCAGCTATTTTCTAATTACATAATGAAATTAAAAACTAAATTAATGTTGGTATTTTGACAATTCAGTAAATTGAATATCGAGTAACATGGATAATTTACTGTTATTATAACAATATTGAATACACATTATCCAAAAAAGGAGGGTTGAATACGTTCGAAGGTGATTGTTCGACAGACAACACATGAAACAAGGGGCTATTCCAGTGATGTGCATTTTGCAATTTGTCAACATCCCTCGTTGCATGATTGGCATTCATTGCCGTCAGTTTCTGATGCGCGTGCAAAGTGCTAACCGAGATAAGTGATGTACGCGACCCATGCCCTGGACTTAAATGTGAGTATTAAGTACTACAAACAAAATAATAACTTCCCGCAAGTATCCAGCTTGGGTTCTTTTCTCTCGCTAACCAACTAGACTACAGTTTTTTAACCCCAATTATAAGTGCACGTGACCAGTCGACGCTCATGTTTCTTTAGTATTAACTTAATGTACTCCCTAATATTATTTCAAAATATAAATAGCAGATTAATGAAATAATAATAAATAAATAAAGTACAGTAAATACATAAATATTTTGCTACTAAAAACAAACCGTAAAATTGTTACAGTCAAGTTTTTAAAATAATAGATTATATAATAAATTTACATAAAATAATAAAAGTACAGAAAACATTGAGTAAAAATCCAAATACATTACGCAATTTAAGACATCTTTTTTACACTTTATAAGCATTTTGAAAAGTAAGTGAATTTCCATAGATTTTAAAAATATATTTTACAGGTAAGTTCTGGCTTACCCGGCCAAGACTTAAGGAGCTTATCTCTAATTTCACTAGCCTGTCATGATATGTGATACACGAATATTTCTTCAAAATCAAGCATATTATTTAAAAAAAATTAAAAATTAGGAAATCCCTTACAAAACTTTTTTTGATTTTACGCCTATCATGCTAGTTAAAGTGTAATTTAAAATAATATTTACTTGCACTCAAACTGACTAACTATTAGGAACTTTAATTTTAGAATCAAATACCCATAATAGTGTTATTTTCAATCTGATACGATAATATTTTGTTAACAGTTACACAATTACGGGGAATGTCAAGGAGTTATGACACCATCATAAAAAATGTCTGTTATATTTCATTTGTAAAGAAATTAAAAATACGTCTTTGACTTTGTAAATTTACCGAATAAATAAAAAAAAAAAAGTACTGACGCAAACATTTAGTGTCAGTTACCTTGAAAAAGTACTGCGTACGCCACTGATATATAAACAATTAATATATTCATAAACTGTGTTTGGACAATCTAAAAAATGTTGGATAAAATGCATGTTATAATATAACAAAGCCAAATGGTACTCAACGATATAATTAAAAATGTTGTCGAATGTATTGGAATGTGAATGACTCGTACGTTTTGCATCTTTAATGTCACAAACATTTTTAGACCGGACGCTGCAAATAGTTATCATTGATCACTTGATCGCTGTAACTCACAACGTAGTCGTAAACACTCGACTTCGATCGTAGAATAAATTAAGCAGAAAGTACCCAATCAATTTCCGGCTGATGGTATCAATGTTCACTTTAATGAGGTGTAATTCTTAAAATTAACATATTAAGTCGTGTTAAAAAAATTGTATGGGCGTTTGAGGGTAATAACTTTTATGGCCGTACTCGTATTTTTATGTTACGGCCGATTAGAAGCTTGTTTGATCGTTTGTTTTATAGTTGTCTCGACCATTTGATTTTAAAGATGTTTACTTTAAATATAAAACAAAAAACTATATAATTCCTAATAACGGTGGTACAAAAGGTGAAGTAATAAATGTTTATGATAAGGTTCTTACATTCATACATTACAGGACGGAACAACGAGACGACAGATTTCATAGCATATTTCAATAGAAATAGTGAATTGTTTTGGTCGTGGCACATTTCGCTTAAAAATGAAAACTAGATAAACGCATCATTGTGTCGTGTGATTCTTCACGGAGANCTCGACCATTTGATTTTAAAGATGTTTACTTTAAATATAAAACAAAAAACTATATAATTCCTAATAACGGTGGTACAAAAGGTAATAAATGTGTTATGATAAGGTTCTTACATTCATACATTACAGGACGGAACAACCTATTCGAGACGACAGATTTTATAGCATATTTCAATAGAAATAGTGAATTGTTTCGGTCGTGGCACATTTCGCTTAAAAATGAAAACTAGATAAACGCATCATTGTGTCGTGTGACTCTTCACGGAGACTGTGGGCCGCTTTGCTCTGCAGCAACAACGGTACGCATATTTTTCCATGTGAAATATTATACGCATCCCGCACGTGTTTTTAATAGGCTTAACCTCCCTGATAATTTATTAGGGATGTGTGGTGTCTAGGCGATGACAATTCCCTGGTGGCCTTCTTCCCACACATAATTATCAACATTAAATAAACGATAGTAATAATTATGAAGACTTGTACGATTCGCCGTGTATGTTATTGCTTTATGTTCAGCAGTTGGTTGGTTAAAAGTAAGACAGAAAACATTCATCATATTTTAAGAACGTGTCTTATCCTATTTATGAAATCCAAATATCAACAAAAACTAGTAAATATAGGATTGAACAACAAAATTATCAGCCTCCCATGACATTTATAAAAAATAAAATGTAGTGCAAATTTCAATCAGAAACAATTAAAAATTGGTAAAACTCTCCGTGTTATTTTTTTTTTCTATTAAACACTGGAGGATCTTTGAAAAGAGCTATTTAACTTTTTACTCGTCCACATTAAGACAGAATTTAAACATTCAAGCGATATTGTTTACAGAATCGACGGTGCTACAAAAACACTCAATATAGTGTTACACAATTTACACCCCTTCAATACTTAAGGTTTTCAGACAATAGCAAAAATAATAATATTTCGAGTAGCTCTCGGCATGTGAAAACCGACCGGAGTTCCGCTTAGGCGCCACCATAATCAACAGCGTCAAACAACAGCCCAAAAATAAAACGCGCCACCGACCGAGTCTTGATCGCGGGTGTCCTCCCCACGTTTATTCTAAAACAAATGATTTATTATTGCTATTATAAGACAACGTGCAATGGTCGCTCGTCGATGTGGGCCATACGTCACACCAGCACCAGAAGAAATATTATTATTGTTGTTCTCCTCGTTAAAACCAAATCCCTTTATGCGACATGGATTTTCGGACATACAAACATTGAAATCCGCCAGCACAAACGATATTTCCTTATTTCGTATCGAGTTTCGCCCCCTTTTTGTACAACCCCTCCAACTAAAATCCCGCGTCGACGAAAAATTGCTACAGTAATCCAAAGTGACGTACCCCCTCCGGTAAAGTCCTCCCAGAAGTTATACAGCGTAGTAGCTACCCTGGAAAACATTGAACTTTTTATGCTTTACCCAGAGATGAACTTGCCACGATTATATTTTCAGTATAAAGTCACATGTAAAATAAAAACTGCTATACGATTTTATTTGATAGCAAACTGTATTTTAACAATTTATCACTGGTTACATAAATTAACTTGTATTTTGAAAAAACAAGTTGAACGCATAAAAAAAAGTAAACAATTAAAAACGGTAATAAAAATTTAAAAAAAAAACATCTCGNATCCGCCAGCACAAACGATATTTCCTTATTTCGTATCGAGTTTCGCCCCCTTTTTGTACAACCCCTCCAACTAAAATCCCGCGCCGACGAAAAATTGCTACAGTAATCCAAAGTGACGTACCCCCTCCGGAAAAGTCCTCCCAGAAGTTATACAGCGTAGTAGCTACCCTGGAAAACATTGAACTTTTTATGCTTTACCCAGAGATGAACTTGCCACGATTATATTTTCAGTATAAAGTCACATGTAAAATAAAAACTGCTATACGATTTTATTTGATAGCAAACTGTATTTTAACAATTTATCACTGGTTACATAAATTAACTTGTATTCCGAAAAAACAAGTTGAACGCATAAAAAAAGTAAACAATTAAAAACGGTAATAAAAATTTAAAAAAAAAACATCTCACTTGATGATTAACGACCATAGTTTTTACGGGAATTGAATTTAATAAAACACTATGTACAGCAACAACACGATTAATGTTTTCGATATAATTATTATAATTTTATTGCGCTTACTAGTGTCAATTTAATTATTTTGTACAAGAAGTAAAAAATTAGTGACAATTTTATCACGGCTGGTCAACTGGCCTTGAGACATAAGTGCATTTTAATATTAATTTACATGAGGTCGACGAACTAATAACTTGACGAACAACGGCAGACGAATAAAAAATACAATTTATCTGTTTAGATATGAGAAAGTAAATAAAAAACTATCGCATTGGTTTTACATATATACTTTATCAAAAAATCAAATAAAAACATGTTACTTGTCTGGACTACCATTTAAATTAGATTAGTGTCTCGTTATCAAAACAAATAAATTGTACACCTACTAAATCAACGACGAGAAGATAACAAAAAAAATACAATTTTAGTAGTTTCCTAGTTTGTATGATATTTTGAAATGTTCAATTCACCCTATTTTCAATCAAATTACATTCATCATTATTACAATCACACAATTTTATAGTAAAAAAAAAAAAACTAACTGATATGAATATTTATTAATTCTAAAAAAATACTCAGAAAATGTACTCATTAAAGATATAAGAATTTCAATGAAAACACCAAAAGTAATTTTTAATCATTCAATGATCCTTATTATATAAATTGGACAACTATAATAATATACAAGTTTAAATATTTTCATTAATTAATACTTTTAGCTTTCTCATTACTGAGACGAACTTAGACAACCGTAAATTGTTTTCGGTTAAGATTGAATTGTACCAAAGAAATGACACAAAACTCAGATCTAGTATTTTTAAACGTTGACTAGAGTAAATATTCAAATTAGAAAGTCATTTTTTAAATATTTAAATTGATAAACGATCGGCGTGACTAACAAAGAAAGTTTGTTCAAACGAAACAATAGCTAACAGTCGAAGTCAATAGAACATTCCTNTATAATAATATACAAGTTTAAATATTTTCATTAATTAATACTTTTAGCTTGTTTCTATCTTCAGGCCAAAGTGATATTTTGCACCTTTGGCACATGTTACGACGATACACGTAAATCGTTACTACAGAATGTGATCTAAAAGGGACGAAAAAAGAAGAAGAAATACAACAAAAACCATTTTGGGTGATAAACTCACCGTGACGAACCTGAGGTGCGCTTAATGTGTTCCCTCGCGAGAGATGTATCGATCGACAAGGCGCGCGCACATTTTACGAGTTTTGCATTGGTCGTGTGGGCGTGACTGGGAGCCGGTGCCGAGTCATCCGGTGGGACGGGACCCGTACGCAACGGCCAGGGCTCCAGTTCAATAGTCTTTCGTTGTACAACAGCACCATGCGACACCTTTTATGGATCCGACACCTCCGAAAAAATAAACAGCGTATTTAAATCGAACGGTGCCACATTATTGTGCGTTTAACGGGAGTTTCGCCAGAAAACTTGGTACAGGTGACTGCCGGCCGGTCATGCTGTTGCCCTCGGACATGTTGGCCACACAATCAAAAATGTTGTACCAATTGAATAAATACTACGTAGAACGAGTAGAGACGAGAAAGTCGAGCACCGCAAAGGCTATACGTGAGGTGTGCAAAGTCGTGCAAACGGTATTGCACGAAGTGGAAGCGCAAGAACCTAGGTTCATTTCATCGTTGGCAGAATGCAACGGCCGTTACGAAGGTCTCGAGGTCGTGTCGCCAACCGAGTTCGAGATCGTGTTGTACCTGAACCAAATGGGCGTTTTCAATTTCGTGGACGACGGGTCTTTGCCCGGATGTGCGGTGCTCAAGCTAAGCGACGGCCGCAAGAGAAGCATGAGCTTATGGGTGGAATTTATCACGGCATCAGGCTATCTGTCCGCCAGGAAGATCCGGTCGAGGTTTCAAACTCTAGTCGCTCAAGCCTGTGACAAGTGCATTTATCGGGATATGGTGAAAATGATGTCTGACACGGGTGAGGTAAAACTTCGCATAAGAGATAGATATGTAGTGCAGATCACACCGTCGTTTAAATGTGCGGGTGTTTGGCCCAGATCGGCGGCTCACTGGCCCGTGCCGCAATTAACGTGGCCGCATCCCAACTTGATCGTCGAGGTAAAAACCGAGGGATTCGATCTACTGTCCAAGGACAGCGTTATTATGCACGGCAAGCAGAACTCGATGGAAGGTGACGCTTGGGTCATGTCTTTCACGGACGTAGAAAACAGACTCCTATACGGCGGGTGTAGGAGACGCTGCCTGAGCATACTGAAAACTCTTAGGGACAGACATTTGGATCTGCCCGGCAACCCAATCACCAATTATCACATCAAAACTCTTTTGCTATATGAATGCGAAAAACATCCCCGGGACATGGAATGGGAAGAGACCAGTATAGCGGATAGGATAAACGGCATTCTGTTACAGCTAATCTCGTGTTTGCAATGCAGACGATGTCCTCACTATTTTATACCGCATTTGGATCTATTCAAAGGCAAGACACCGGCCTCATTGGAAAGTGCCTCCAAACATGTCTGGAGACTCAGTCGCGAGATAATTACGAACTCGAGGGCTTTCGATAAACTGTAGAGAAATTGGGTTGCTCGCGACATCTACCTAGTCTTAACAATTCAATACTGAGCTATACAAGCAAATACCAGTCTAAGTCATGATAAATAGGTTTAGAAATTTAGTCAGACATATAACACAAGACACATTTATTGTTTTTTTCCTATGTATATAATAAAATATTTATTCATAATAAATGTAAGACAATGTAGTAAAAAATTGAGCAATTGATAATATTGCTTATCTTTTGTAACGTTTAAACGTATAAAGTCGAAATTAAGAACATTACAATGTATTAAAATAAATAAAATAATGTGCAATATTAGTCAGTAAAAAGTTTTTTTTTTTTTTTGTTGTTTTTATAATTTGTTACCTACATGTAATTTTCTGCTTATAAGCCATTCTTTTATAAATAAAACATTTTTTACTAGTATGAATTATTTATTTATTTATTTAAAAACAAACTCAAACAATTTATTTAAGTTGATAAAATTTTATCACAAAAAAGTATTCAACACCAATTTGGTTGAACTACAGGAAAATTTTATTACATCAGCAAAAACTAAAAGAAAATCGAAATTAATCAAATGATTTATTCATAAAATTTTCATGAAATTTTTTTTTAATTTAATATAAAAACATAACATATGATAGAAACCGCCAATAGTAAAATATCCCAACACGAATGATTTATATGTTCAAAAAAAAATTAAAAGATAGAATCAGAGATGGAATTCTCAATCAAATTTCTTAAAATATAAACATATAAATTTATTTTGTACTCAAGTAAAAATTATAATTTTTATACTTATAATTGTGTGAATAAAAGAATAACATTATGTCTATATAGTAAAACCTAATACGGATTATTTTATCAATATATTCTATTTACTGTGCAAACAAAGAAGTAAATAATAATCAAACAATAACAAGATCCAAATATTACTAAAATAGTATGTATAGAGATCCACTTCAATTGACTATAAGTAAACTTATTCAGTAAAAATATCTCACAAAAAAAAAAGTTTACTGACTTGCAATAAAAACTCACCCAAAATGTTGAAAAAGGTTCTTGCATTATTTTATTAAATTTATTCATTGTTGTAAGTATTTGAAGGGCATTAATTCGATTTAAGGGCACAACATATCGAAACTGCCTAAGAAAGAGATCGTAACTTATTTTTTTTCTTTTGTTCTTTAAATAAATTTTAAATTGTGTAAAATTGAAATTTTTTTTTTCTAAAAAAAGTTGAATTACAACCTTTTTCTTAGGAGGTATTTATATATTTATCACAAGACTATACACGTACAAATTACATACCGAGGAAAATCAAACTAACTATATGTATTTAATTATTATAATAATCTGACTAAGTATTTCAATAAATTATAGATTTGTTTAAAAACATGTCGTGCGACGGATATCTATCTAATTATTTTACTATAATGACCATTTAGATAAGATAGTAAACATATGACATAAAACAGGAGCGTTATAATTATTTTTATTGTAATCAATAAAACCTTATAAAAGTACTGTTTTATTATAATTATCGTCCGAGACAGATCTTGTTACAATTAAAAAAAAAAAACAATATCATCTATCGGTTTTTATTTTATAATAAATTATGAAAACGCTTCATTTCAAATGATATCAGATTTCTTCTGGCAAGATACAAACACACACATACCTACGCATAAACGATAATGTAGAATAATGTGGCATAAAAAAACATGTTAAGGGAAAAAATTATTCATTACACAGTGATAGTGTGAGTATGGAAAGAAGGAGAGTTATTATAGTAAAGGGAACGCATTCAAAAAATCCTAAAAAAGAAGTATTATCTCGTCCAGAGTGTGCGGTGGCCACTCCGAGACGGAGACCGCCCCGGATCAATAGCTGCGAAATGGGCGGTATCGCATGACACGCCCACCCCGTAGGATCAGTGACATTACCCCACCGATGTTGAGCCGCGTTCCGCCCGACACGAGGATCCTGGCCATGAGTAAAACGGTGTAGTACACGATCGCAATCGTCCGTCGTCGCGTGTCTTTGTATCAGTTTAATAGAATTAGAATTACCTACTTCAAAAAATTGAGTTTTTTCAAGCGAATTTCTGTATTTTTATTTTATATTAATTCGTTTATAATGACTGTATATGTTGTCCAGTAAAGTGGTAAACGATCAGTACGAGGACATGAGATACGGCGAACAAAACATGCTGGTTCCGCAGGATATGCTGTCTGCCCAGATGAAGCTGTCATATCAGCTAGGGAAATTTTGGGCAGAGAGAGTGATGCCGCGAAAAATGACCACCATCAAGACCATCCGAGAAGTGTGCAAAGTCGTACAGGACGTCCTTAGAGAAGTCGAAGCTCAAGAACCGAGATTTATATCGTCTCTGGTGGAGTGCAACGGAAGATACGAAGGCCTAGACGTTATATCACCGACGGAATTTGAGATTGTCTTATACCTTAATCAAATGGGAGTTCTGAATTTCGTGGATGACGGATCGTTGCCCGGATGTGCGGTGCTCAAGCTAAGCGATGGCCGCAAGAGAAGCATGAGCTTATGGGTGGAATTTATCACGGCATCAGGTTATCTGTCCGCCAGGAAGATCCGGTCGAGATTCCAGACCTTGGTGGCTCAGGCTTGCGACAAATGCGTTTATCGAGACTCGGTTAAAATGATTGCCGATACTAGCGAAGTGAAACTTCGGATTCGCGAACGGTACATAGTCCAAATTACGCCATCGTTTAAATGCGCGGGCATATGGCCACGATCTTCGGCGCACTGGCCTCTGCCTCAAATCCCGTGGCCACATCCAAACTTAGTGGCCGAAGTAAAAACAGAGGGATTCGATTTATTGTCCAAGGAATGCGTAACGCTTCACGGTAAACAGTCAGCGCTGGAAGGCGACGCTTGGGTGATGTCGTTCGTGGAAGTAGAGAACAGACTAACGTATGGCGGTTGCCGTAGAAGATGTTTGAGTATTCTTAAAACTCTTAGAGACAGACACTTGGACTTGCCGGGAAATCCGGTGACCAACTATCACATAAAGACCTTAGTGTTGTACGAGTGCGAAAAACACCCTATGGACATAGAGTGGGACGACATGTGCCTGGGCGACAGAATCAACGGCATATTGTTGCAACTAATATCATGTCTGCAATGTCGAAGGTGTCCACATTACTTTCTACCGCACGTGGACCTTTTCAAAGGTAAATCTCATCAAAGTTTAGAAAACGCGGCAAAACAAACGTGGAGGCTCACTAGAGAACTTTTGACTAACTCTAGAGCTTTTGATAAACTGTGACGACAACGCCATCGTTACAGTATTTTCTTGTTAAACATTATTATTGATTCTTATGTTTATTTGGTGTTCCTCGTGAATTTCTTATCTTTTTTATTGTTACTCTGACTTTAAACCTTTTTATGTGTATCACAAAATATCTAATTTAAAAAGTAAACGACACGGTACGTTACGCTTTTACTTGAAATTTAACATTTTTATTAATAATTGGCTGTGCCGTGAACTTTTCGAGTCTAATAAATGTTAAAATCATATTATATATAATTTAACTATTTTTTACTTTAAGTTTAAATATGTTTTTAAAATAAATACCTTGCGATTCATAAGTTGTTTTCGCATAAATTGAGTGATAACAAATGTACTATATTTTATTTATACAAATTTATGAGCAAGTTATACAACTGTTTTGTAATGTTTCTTACTTCTACTTTGATGAATATTTTTCAAGAATAATTTTTAAATAAAATATTGTGTACCAACAATATGTGATATTCTTGTTATTTTTTAAATCGAAAATACATATATTATGTTCAGTCAAGCATTGGACAGAGATTTGTTTTTATTTCAGATAAAACTTTACACTTTCTTAAAAGTTTTTCTTTTTGTATGGTTAACTTCTTAATTAGACCTAGAGACTGTTTTTTTAAGTAAAGAACTATCAACTACTCTAAAAGTTTTCATAAAAACCTTGATAACATAATTAAAGCAACTTTAATAAAAATTATTAATGTAATTATGTTAAGATTAAAATTTCAATTAAGAATCAATGAGTTATGAAACAAATTAATATAAATTATGTTTTTAAGATTTATTACAAGCACAAAGTTGATTCATTAATTTTAAATAAACTTTTTTGAAAATGAAAACAAACAAATAATTTTAAAGAAAGTGCTTTTTGGCGTAACTTTAAAAGATGATAGTGTACATAAAGGAAGTCTAGGGGTTTTTACATTTGGATTAAGGTAAGTGCCGTGTTTACTACAAACTGTACAACTAAACGGTTTTCGGTATGATAAATGAAGAAAAGTGCATTAAAGATGAAAGCATCAGTGGTCCCCAAGAGTGTTGTAAAAATGTAAAGACACACGGTCACCATAAGTATGAAGGGTAGTAATTGAGTTAAGTGCTCGCTCGCGGAAGTGGTCTGGAATCACTTAAACGTTTGCTGTGGAGTAGGGGGCGGTAAGAGATCCTGAGTTAATGATGTTTCTTACCCTAATAATTGCTTTTAATAATGAAAAATTATTTACGAAGTACCTTGTATAAAGTTGCAGTAAAGTTTGCGAACAAAATTTACACCTGAGAATCTTGGCTGAATAACAGCATTAGATGAATTGAAATTTATATTGATTTCTTAACTGAAAATATTCCACAGTCCAAAATGGATTTTTTTTTAAATAATGTGTAATGAGATAAAATGTACTAAAACCTCATTTTGATATGATGATTTCTAAGGAAAAATATTAATCGTTTACAAGTCATGGCAAAACATCAGACTATAAATAAAATATGATCGGAAGATTAAAGCTAATTAAGAGATTTTAACATTCTTTTAGATTGACGAAATCGGATCTGAACTTATATTTCATTATTCTTGAACTCAAAAACATGTCTCGCTGATAATTTTTATTAAAAATATCGGTCGAAGAATAAAAAATTAGGATATGTAATGGTAAATACAAAAAAACTTATCAACCATGTACATGCTCACATTGCGGTAATAGAAAAGTACTATTATAATAGAATCTGTAAACATCTATTTTTCAGTGATCTTTACCCGTTATTTCTTAGTGTTCATTCTTCACTATTCGTACTCACCCTTTTAGGATTATCCATCCCATCCAAACATACATACAACACATCCATTACATCGTGTCTCCCGGGGGAAACCATCTTGGACAAAGTGATTACATTTTTATAAATCACCACACCGTGTCTTAATCATCCCCTTGAAAATATTTCGTTCACGCGCTACTGCTCGTCACCCTTGTCCTCTACACACCCTCATATATTGCGCCCATTACATAGGTACCGGGTGGTCTGTACAATAATAACAACAACACAACAGTACATACCTAATACAGTCCTTGGTTTGCGCAAAGATAAATTCACCGGCCCACTCCAATGCAACGTGTGAGTGCATATCTGGATTACCTTTCGGTCAAAATATTAGCACAATAGATTCAAATAGATACATCATAAAAGGAAGATCTTATATTCTCTTCCAAATCACAATGGTGATTTGTAAGATATTTTCCATCTAAAGCATTCTTTGTTGCTTTACATGTTGTTATTACATTTGTAGCTTACGTATTTTAGATTATCTTAAATATATCAACTGATGAGAATACAGAATAAGTTTCAAAATATAAAAAAATCGTTATGTCTCAATTATAAGTAGAATTCATTTCTTTATTGCCTTCCATTTTAGTTGCAACGTTATTTGCAATAAAATGTTTTTATTTTGAATTTCATAGCTATGAATATCATTATGTTATTTTATGAAATAAAATAACATAATAATTATTTTACTGCTCATAAAAAAATATCTATTGAATAAGAAAATCTAAACCGTTTCTAGTGAAACGTTTTCTGAATTAAAACAAAAATATTTTTCTTGATAAAAAAATTATTTTAATAAAAATAATTGGCATATGTACACTTAAGAAGCTAAAAATAAGCATCAGAAAAAGTGTCAAAAAAACTTTACTCGTTTATCAACAATGTAAATTATTTTGCACAGTTGATTTTATGTTCCCTAGGACATTACTTCAGTGTATGGACTTAATCGGACGCAAAATACGGCAGAATCGAGTGGACGACAAGGAGGGGCGGAATCTGAACGTTGGCCAATAAATTCGAGTTAGTTTTCCCAACGTATACATTTAAACCCCTTTTTGCGCGAGCGCGTTGTAATCTAATTTGGATCCAATTTTAATGTGCCGTTCGCGTAGAGAAAAAGGGCCGATTTCAGCGAGTAAGAGAGCGAAGAGGTTAAGGGTTGTTTTTATTTCTAGAAAAATATCGTCTAATGGATGTTTATAATCAAGTTTGCCTTTTAATATGGACGGGATTAATCGAATTTGAAAAGCGGGGAATAAAGTACTCAAATGTCATCACTGCCGACAAAGGAAAATGTATTTAAAACGAGTTATTGCCGAAAGAAACGCAATGAAATGTTGAATATGTAAACGATTTTTCGGCATCAGATGGTTGTGTTTTCATGCATAAGATACGTACCTAGAAATTATATCTCTTCGGTACACACATAAGTGTAAATGGAATAGAGAAGATATTAATTTTCATGTCGGATAAAACCAAAACGAGAAAAACTTAATTCAAGATCGATCAGGCGTAACTTTTTTATACCTTACTATCCAACCAGGCGAAAACGGTTAGGTAAGCAAGAGATGATTATAGACAGAACTTATATTAATTTATATGCTTATAATAATAGTTTATTTGACGGAAAACAATATTATCAAGATTAAAAATATGGCAAAACCTTTCGATTGACCATAAAAATAAACAATGAATTTAAAATTAAATTGTATTTTCTACCGAATTTAAAATAATCCAATTTTGGTTAGAATTTAATGAGAAATTTATTAGTTCTGAACAAACATATTACTATATAATTAAAATATTCATTTTAATTAACGTTAAACGAGTTTAAAATCCAAAAATTTTAATTTTATAATGAAAATAGTAAATTAAATTACAAAATTTATATCTATAGAAAAAAAAACTCATTAAACAGCATAATTTTTTACTTAACTGGTGAACAATTTCAAATAGCAGAAAAAAATTATTTTGATAAAAAATATTAATTATCTATTTAAATACACTGAACACATTTACAGTGCACATAAAACGATTTATTTATATTTTTAATCTTCAAAACAAGTAAATAAATATCAAACATATTGAATGTTAAATTTCCAAAGCCGTCAAATATGTTGATTCTTCATGTATTATTATTTTATAATGTATTCGTATAGAAGGATTTATTTGTCTATCAAATTTTAAATTCACGATAAACAAAGTAATGCTAAATTCTAAAGACTATTGAACACGAGACGGCGTCACTAAACAATAAGTTATTTTACATACTATGCGTAAACCAGCTGAATGATCGCCTGTTAGCATTTTGTTGGATTTCATTCGCCGAGAATAATATAACATAAAGTGCAGGAAACACAAACAATAAAATATAAAGGATTGTATTTCTCTATTTTATGCAGTACCGGTGAACCGAGATGAAATTGTGAATTAAAAACAATGGAAATCATAAACATAAAGACGTATAATTTTATGAGCAGCACGTTCATTTATTTGATTTCAAAAAAATAATTGCTTCACTAAAATATCGAACAATGGTAATAACCTAGAAAATCTCAAATAAAAATAAAATATATTTTAATTAATATTTAACTACCAATGAAAAAACTTTTAAAGCTTTCAATAAACCATCAAATATTTAAAATGTTCGCTAAAGTTTTGTTTTCCTGTGACAAATGTATAACATTTTGAAAATCGGTACATATTTTAATAATAAAAGTATTAATAAAAATTAAACAAACAGTAATGAGGATTATTATTCTTACATTGTACTGTAAACTACACGATCATAAAAGCGACTACGTATATAAGATATCAATAAACAACATCGGTGTCAAAGGGTACCGCCTTGTCACCAATAATCGCCACACATCACGCAACACACAACTACAATGTTTTTAGAAAAACAACTAGTATTACCTATTTGAACATATAATACGTATAGATATACGCCACTAACAATTGACTGTGTTAATACTTAATTGGCACGATGAACTAACGAAGAGAATGTACATTTATTTGTTTGCACGAAGGAGAGTGGAATACCAATGGTGCCGCCAAAGAAAACTCCAAGACCCCAACAGCCAACGGCCGGATTATTTGAATAAATACATTTTTATAATTCTAATGCACTACGAAAATTTAATGGAATAATTCCAATAAATCATTAAGAGCGTATTAAAACAAATATCAGATGTATGATTAATTATTAACTTAAAAGCAACTACCCAACAACTAAATATCCTAACTAATATTTCAAACCGTTGTAAAATAGTATTCAGTATGAGTTTCACAAAAAAATAATGTAAAAATTACAGTAATGCTCAGCACCCCACAAATATAGCATCACTTCCATCCAATTATTTTCTAATATATGTGATATAGACATAATCACGGGAGACAGTCGATATTAATGTGCGGAGACAATTGGATTTGATACACCGGCTGACTTTTGCGCGCGGTCGCTACTTCCACACTACCAAAAATGTCATTTTCCAGCTCGCCGGAGCAAAACCGCCTATGGATCGTACCCTTACTGGTACGACATCATAAGAGAGTAATCATACGAGTCACAAACGAGACAAGGCTGACCCTCCAAAATTGTAAATGCAAAAATGTTTACTTTAAGTACACAGTTTGCTAGTTTTTATGACACACGTGTGTTAAAATAACTGTTACATCTTTTGGTGTTATATTTAGTACAAAAGCAATCATCGAGATGATTTAGAAAAACGACCAATAAACTAGTAACTGATATTTAAGATTCGCCGCGTGTATAGGTTTCACCAATCCTACGCGGGACAGTTCAAAACCATGTGTAAGATGACACTGATTTCTTTGTGTGATGCCGTCGAATTCTCTTTTGATTGACAGCAACCACCGACACTGCCGTCAGGGGGAATACTTGGCGTTATCTGATATTGTATTTTTCTATACTAACGCCGCCGCACACAATGATGTTTCGGGAGCACACGAATATTATAGCCGCCGGACAAAACAAAACGAGGAGGGTACAAAAAAAAAAAACACAATAAGAGAATAAAATACACAATAGAGAGGACGAAATAATCTAGTGTGCATAAATGTAGTGATGAAATACAACGATTGGGATCAGGAACATAACGAGGCACTAAACAGTCTCACTGAACCATAAAGTTACCACTGATAGACTAACTACTATGATAAACAAAAAACAAAGGGTAAATAAAGATGTCTCGACTCAATCAGTTGAAAAGGCAGGAGGATGTTAAAATTACTGAGATTTTCGACTTAAAACTATTATTTAGCACGAATATAAATTATATACGATCAATAAATTTAATATTCACATAAATATTNAATTATATACGATCAATAAATTTAATATTCACATAAATATTTCGATAAACATAAAAAACTAAAATGAAATCCATTTAAACACGTTTGATGCATAGTAAAATATATTTTTTTTAACCGACAAGACCAAAGGTCATAAACTTAAATAAATTCTTAATAAATGGATTACTGCCAAGTCTAATCCATGTTAAAACGGTTTGTTTTTGTGGCAAATAAAACTAATTCAATAAAATAAAAAAAGACAGAAAAATACAAAGGTGGACTGGTTGATGAGCAAAAAAAAACTCAACATTTAATACCAAATAATAGGCTTTTGTACGAATCAAATATAAAATAAGCTAATGACTTGAAAATGTATTTTATTTACAATTAGAAATAACGTGAGATATATTTGTAGCAAAATTAATAATCATTATTACTAAAAACAATAAACCATAATTATAATCATTACTGCATTAAATAACTTCGATTTTTTAAGTATTTGTCATCTGAAAAATAATTATCCGTGAAATAATTCATTATACTTTTTTCTTAGTATTCAATGATTCATAAGAAGGAGAGGGTGTGTATTTTATGGTCACTATGACCGCTATGGTTTTATGATTACACGTGTTATACGAACAGCATGGTAATTTAATGTGTCATAGGTACGCATATATAATATCCTCAAATGACAATTATTATTATTCTTATATCTTATTTTTGTATATGATTCGATGTTATAAAACTATAATTAATAAACCGGTCTCAAATAAATTTTTTTAAATATTCTGAGTATGAAAAGAGATATTGGAAGATGTTAGCTTGCTGTACGAAGACGAAATGTCAACGGAAAACTGAAATATTTTCAAAAGATGTCGAGTCCAGATAAAAAAGGTTTGGTACATATTACTATAGCTATATGTATATGCACAGCTATAGTAAAACATGTCCAGATGGGAGATGCACATTTTACACCCAGCGCCCGTGTACTTTTTTATGATTACAGTCAAGCGATTTTTAAGGGTTTTTTATTATTTTAATTTATAGTCATTTTGTTTTATAGCGTCTCATCGGAGACACTATAAAAATTAAATTATATATGTTATAGCAGGTAAATATAAAATACTAGATAAATAATGCGTTCAAAAATACATAAAAAACCATTTTAATGAAGCTATTACTAAAATATTTCGCATACCAATTTTGTGTTCATTAAAAAATTAATAATCATCCTATACGATATATAAACAAGCTTAAAATAAATCCAATTCAAATGTGAGAAATACAACAATTAAAAGAATCAATTGTTCACGGTGATAAAAGACAATTTAAATGATATAAATGTGCTTTTATGGACTGTTGTATTATATAGAATATTTGCAGATGACTTTAGTATTGTACTGACGTTTAAGAATAGCTTAAGTAAGTAACACAAAACTGACGACATAGATATATTGTAAATATTCTAAATAACATAAATGATGTAATTGATCACATAGTCAAGATTAAATTGAATAATTATAAGGTGAATAATTGTTGTCTTCTTCAAAAAACAGTGTTGATTCCCACAAAGTTGTTTTATGAGAGAAATTCTGGCATTTTAGCCGGAATATTTTTATTTTGTGTTCAAACATAGTCCGACGAAGGAAACAGATCGCGCGTTATGTTATTTATGGGTAAACAGACTCGTGTAGTTACCGAGATAATAATCTACGGCTGCTTGTGTATGTATAAAGAAATATTTTCCTTTTTACCAAATACAATTTAGTTTTTAAAAGCAAACAAATGACAATAAAACCCGATGGATCGTTAGAATATGGTCATGGAATAAGTGGCGAAAAGATACATGTAGTGATACAGGATTCTAGACATCAGTTTTTGATTTACAAGTCACCTGAACGAGCGATTTATTTCTTATTATTAAAAGAAAAAAGTAAAAAATAACTATATTCACTGCGAGTACGCGCTACTAAGATGTTTCATTGCAGTTTTATAAATTATAGAAATTAAGAGCTAACGAGGTATGCAAATGTTTGAATACGTTAGATTAACTTAATAATAGTTATTAAAATGCAGTTTGTTTTTTGAGGGACGGCGGACACGTCAACAGCTGACAGGTCATGATGCGGCCACACGCTATACAAGCTAAAATTAATGAGTTGTTTTCGATTAAATACTTCTAATTTTCATACGTACAATAATAATTGGTGTTTTTATGTATATTATATAAATTTCGTTTATTATATAATATTTTAATTATAATTGTGTTAGAATATATATGGTATAATTATCTCTACAGTTCAACTAAACTGGGCCAACAAGCATAAAAGAGCATGTATGGTCAGATTATATTATGAATGAACAGATTTACCAATGAAAACAACACTAAATAACTAAAAAACTTACAAGTGGTATACGTTGATTTTTAAAGAAATATCAGAGTCGTAGTTTAATTACGTTATTACACTTTGCTTAAATGGTAGTGCTTTATATGATTTATTATTTTTACACAGGTACCAAGTTAATTTAAGTCCTGCTACTCCTAAAAGGGTTGCTGAAAGGTCTGTAATTAATCTAGTTATTAAATCTGTTTTGAAACCCAGTTGCTTGGCCGATTTATCATTTTAAGCACGCAAGGGGTGACATGAAATGTATAGAAAAAATTAAATAAGTAGTGATTAATGAAAAACCATTTTATTATTGTTCATTACTATATGTATAAAATAATACTTGTTTATTGACCAAGATTACAATTAATGATCAAATATTTATTAAATAAAAAAGCGAAATTCATACAATAATCGATTAAACGTGTAATTTGTATTGTAACAATACATTTCTATATTACTAAATAAAAGGAAAAGGGTTCAAAATGCAAAAAATACGTTTGAAATAATTTTTTCTCTAAACAGATGGTCAAAACAAACGAGTTCCATGAAAACCGGGTTGGTAATAGGTAAATGATGGTTATCTCATTTTGGAATATCTTTCTCGGTGTATCCTCTCATTTTCCTTCTGTGTATACGAGTAGAAGTTGAGGGCATGTTGACAGGCCTTATGTGCACGATACTCACAGTTTTAACTGTCAAATTTTATAATTACAGTTTGTTTGGCAGATACGCACACGTTTAAATGTGTGCGTATCTGCACAATTTCAGATTAAAATACACAAAGTAGCATAAAGAAAAGTAACAGATGATTGTAAAAACGTGTGAGGGATTCAGATTTAAATAATCACTAACACATTATTTTTGCTAGTTAACATTAAGTGTAATATTCACGATATAATCCACGAATTGATCCCAAATGGGCCAATATCAAAAACGATAAATACATTTGTATCTTAAAATGATAAGACAAAATTCGTAATACAAAAAATTCAATTATTACCATCACTTTGAAAGTGAGTTATTAAATAAAAATATAAATATCACGCGTTCTGTTCAGTTTTATCAACTACAGGTTAAAAAAATATGAAAGACAACAATTAATTTAAAGGATTGCATGTCCGATTTTTTAGATATGTGTACACATGAACGGCTCGCAGGTAACTTTTATTTATCGATGATAACGTACATTTTTTCATTAATCCTTCAACAACGTGTTTGCCGACTATGTGTGTACTTTTTTTCTATACTCATCCACTCAGTCGAGCCAATTATTCTCATTCACTCCTCTGGCGCGCAACGGCACCAGGAAATCCATAGACCGGTTCGGCCGACATTGGTGACCTACGAGAGGGAGAAGTAAAACGGCTGTAATTCCACGCAGACGACAGTCGTGAAGAGATGAGTATATGTATAATATACTCCTTTTTTTCCCTCTGTACTTATAGAGTGTGTGGTTTTTTGTTTTGTCTTAATGTCGACTCCCCGTAGTGGTCTAGACCCCCCGCCGCATCTAGCCCACAATTGATATATTGATGTATACTACACAGAGACACTATCCTTGGACCATTGACGTCTTAAGTATGTACGCTGTATACATGCACTAAGAAAATTTTTCAAATGTTCCAATAGAACTTGCAGTACATGATATAATTGTATCGGATTGCCAAACGAGAGTAAAAGTTTAGTACGAGACAAACAACTAATAGATTAGTTTTTCTGTATCGTTAAAATATCTGCGACTGGAAAAATTTAATTGATAATTCTCATATTGGACTCAAAAATTTTACATTAACGAAAATAGAACTGTTTTGAAATAATTTGCTGTTCAATTTAATTTAACCTTCAATCGTGTAAAGAAAAAAATTTTAAATATATATAAATCAAGTTTTCTAATTTATTAGAAACTTGATACATAAGTCCGAGTAAGTATAAAAATCACACCACAGAAAACCAAACGCTTTCATTGATATTAATTGTGTATTTTTTAAGATTTATTGATAAAAATCAATGTAGATTGAATAAATACAAGTTTTCTATATGGTTTATTGGTAAGAAAATATATTTAAAATATAAGTTCCTAGATTTTTGTTTAACTGATGATTCCAATGGTCTGGTATTGTGTTTTTAATTATAACGCACACATGGGTGGTCACTGGTCATCAAATCATTATTGAAATAATTCGTTAATTATAGAGTTGTGGTGCAACCCATGTTGTTACCATTACCCTAAGGCATACGGCTCACACACGACCTAATGCTGATTTATAGATTGGAACACTGTAATCACATTCGAGTCTGTTTAAACAAATAATAATTTACAAACGCATATTTTAGCATGGTAATAAAAAACTACTCGAATGAGTTGTGCACAACAGTCATAAAGTAACGTTACATAACACGAATCACTTCATAAAACAATAAGGAATGTATAAAACTTTTTACGATTGTGCTCGGGGATTGAATGGAAAATAGTTGTCGTTGACTGGCAGTTGAAATCATAACAGACAACGGAAGTAATAGTTTTTCAATTACGGCTGCCTTCAGACATCAAGTAGAATCTTAAGGTATTCGAACACATAAATTCTCAGCAGAAATTGTTACGCCTACCTAAAGTCACTTACCAGAAGGTTCACATTTAAAGTTTCTCGTCCGAACATATGCCGCACAATAAGATATGAAACCGATTTAAATGAATAACTAATAAAATAAAAATAAACAATTACGCTAACTTATGTGTTGTTACCCTGTTAGAAGAAACGTGTGTACCTTAATGTTTAGAAATACTTAATCAAAAGTCATGAGATACATATTTTACAGAGTCGAATAGAAAATACATTACCACGACGGCATACAAGATAACAAGCTTCACGGAATGCGATGATAATATTTTTAATAAACTCATTTTTTAAAAACGTCCCAGAAATAAATCAGATATCATATGCGAGTAAACTACAAAGAAGCCGCAACAGTATTTTCCGTTGCTATGAGAAGTAATCACCACAAACATCATCTAAATACACTAGACAAATCAACCTAAAACCTTGTTGAACCGGTTAAATGCGTGGTAAATGTCCAGTTTTAATATTTTACTAATTAATTAGTATAAAAACGTGCGACAACATTAAACTTTAGAATAAGTTTTCAGTTTTCATGTGGTACATGATATTTCAATAGAAAGAAATCGGTTTTTGCCCACTGGGAAAGTTTTCCATTACGCCAACATTAGTACAAAATGCAGACGAAAATATGGCATTGCAAGTAAATGATAAAATTAAAAACCCTTGTGAAAATAAATAAGTTTTTGTAAATACGAATCATGCGAACGTTGCCTGCGGTATACGAACGTTGATTTATCGGTTATTCCGATTCGAATGAGTTCATAACAATATTATAAAAATAATAACGAACGCGTTTCGTATGAGACAATTCACTGGCGCCTTTCATATTAAACAAATATCCATATAAATAATAATATTAAATATAAACGAGTATTTCCGTGTGCGGTTAACGAAGACGACTGCGGCGGCGGCGGCAACGGTGTTGGGCCTGCAGCTATATCACTGTAAAAGATCTCGATAGGTGGGCGAAGTGCCGCGTAATATGCATAATAGATAACCGGACGGTTGTGATGACGGGCTGAGGAAAAAAAATTACAATAAAAGTAATAATAAAATATAAATATCATATACTCGTTTGTGTACATAATTTGATATAAGTATTTGTGTTTTTTTTTAATAAAACTACCCGCAGCGTAAAGACTTTTTGACCGCATATACATTCAGTAATTAATTTGAAATATTAACGTACACGCCCATTGGTTGCACGCGCGGGCCGGCACAGTAATCTTCGAGCTTGTCCGAATGTTTGTTTTTAATTTCATAAAAAAAAGACGATGACCACAATTCGAGCGCCGCCACATAGGCACACACGACAACAGTGATATATGTGATAAGCTATGTATATTAGGTATTATCCCGTAGGATCTTCGACAACGAACTCCTGTAGAGTAAAGGACATTTGAACCGTGTCCACGGCCGCCTAAAGTAAAAACGACACTATATTTTCAAATAATTCACACTGTTATCATATCCTATAAATTACATGAGCCGCTAAACAATTAAAAGCACTTGTAACATACCAAAAGGCAATAGTAATATCGTACCAATTATTGTAACACTCACAATTTGTATATGATTAAAGTAATGCGCGACATGCAGCATTACTTTAATCGTATATTTTAAATATTCAACAATTTATAAATGGCCAAAATCTCTCCGAAAATTAGCTGCCTTAAGACATTACAAGGGTTTGTCTAAGGTCATAATGGAACGTCATTACTTTTATTATTATTAACGTTAAGTTTAATCTAAAGTTTAGTGAAGAGAGATAATTAACATAATAAATAGAAATATAAATTTTACACGTAGAGTGCGCAAATTAATTGTTGCGAAAACTTTCCTTTCTGGGTTCATATTGTCTTTTTAAGAAATTTTTTTTAAAAATTTGACATATTATCTTTTTACCGACATTTGGAAAAAAACTATTTTTACAACTTTTTTGATCTCCTTATAATCGGGACTCAAAATTTCAATAGACTTGAACTATTGTGTCACTAGAATAAACCGAATCACGAGTAAATGACATTTTAGATAATAAATTAAAATCTATCGTGCTATACCGTCCGACAAACTTGTATTAGTTATTCCGCCGATTCTATGAATTAAACGCAATCCATTTTTTGCTGGTTGAAGGAGCCGGTTACAAGCAGATGAAAAGAGGTGATGACAGCACTAACCACACGAATGAATGACTCGGAAGACTAATATTCCTTTGCTATGGTACAGACAGTATGATAAAACGATACTAAATTGAAAAATACATTACCACCAAGGGGTTTCGTGCCAATAAAACACTGTGGTCATATTCTTCGGTTGTTTAAGGGTAACAGTCATATATTATAGGTGAACAGCCGGACCGTAAATATTCATCATAATTGTCAACGGTCGTTGCGAGTACGTTTACAACAGAACTTGTGTGTCAGTTTTTATTGCAAATGCACAACCGAAGTGGGACATTGCAGTGAGCATTTAATGATTTCGGCTGGTGTGGTCAGCAGTGGTGGTAGAGGTGGGCCGATCAATGGATAGTTTTACGCCCTCGCCTTGTTTGTTTTATATTATTTGACCGGTTAATAATTTAATGGCACAAGACTGTGCGTGTCTATTTACGTGCATGTGTGTGAGCGCGCGCGCGATGTTGATTATAAAAAAATAACAGTAATAATAATAAATGGTTTCTGAACGTCTGGCCCTTGGGCGCTGCATATGAGGCTGGTCCTAAACTCTAATGACGCCACACAGGACCATTCATCATCTGATCCGCCGTCGCTGTTGCCCGCAATACTATCATTTGAACATACTGAAGTTCACTGAACATTGGATTTACATATCGATGAGAAGACGCCAGATAAGAATTTGTCCCGAATTTCTGTTATGCGTTCCAATCTCACGAAAATAATAAAGGCTTTTATTTTTTTAATCATACTGAACAAATTGCAGAGTTCGATAGACTTTTTAGAATTATAACAAATTTAATAAAATATCATAAAAATTATTTTAATGGCGGAGGATAACATCTAAAGATATATCAAATATTAAAAAAAACTTGTTATTTAAATAGATATAATTAGAAGAGATAAACGCTTTTTTATGGTGACTGAAAATTAAACGAATTGATGTGCATCGAGAGGAACTAAAAAAAGCGAAAGGGGCTTCCTTGAATTTTTGCTAATTACTTTTATGATTATCATTAAAGCTATAAACCAACGCTTGTGCATGTGAATGATTTATATGGATTTTAATTTAGGGTTTATTAAAAAAAAAAAATACAGGTTCAACATTTATGTATTTTTAATTTGAAAGCTATAGGTTCTGTTTAGCCTGTAATTTTATTTTATCGAGTTACAATTTTTTTTTTTACTAGCCATAAAATTGTTCAGACAACATTTTTAGTTATAACAAGTAATAACACTTTTAAGTAACAATAACACTGTACAACACTAATTTAATTAAAATGATTTTGTTATTTCAAAAAATATTAGTTATATAGTTTTTGTATTTGTATATCTAATTAATTTTAATAATTTAATATCGTGATTTTTATGTTTATTTTGTTTTATTTAATAGATTTTTATCTTCGTGATAATTCGAGAATTGAAACTAATAGATATAAACATTTTTACATTATACTATAGGTTTTGTTTAATATTACATGGTTCTATTTTGAAAATAATTTATTATTTACGAATAACATTTATTTCTTTTTTTTTGTGAGTATTTAAAATATATACATAGATAAATAGCGAAATTTTTGGGGAAATGGAACGTTCCAAAGAAAAATTCCACCTTCTCCACTAGAAACAGTTAACTTTATAAATCAATTAAATTAAGTAAATCCGAATTTTTTTTTGAGAAAAAGAGAATTAACGATATGGACTCTTATCTAAATACGTGATTGATTTCTTACTATTATAATGGTTTTCAAAAACATAAAAGTATTATATTTTATAAAGTGCCNTTTTTTTTTTTTGTGAGAGTATTTAAAATATATACATAGATAAATAGCGAAATTTTTGGGGAAGAGGAACGTTCCAAAGAAAAATTTCACCTTCTCCACTAGAAACAGTTAACTTTATAAATCAATTAAATTAAGTAAATCCGAATTTTTTTTAGAAAAAAAGAGAATTAACGATATGGACTCTTATCTAAATACGTGATTGATTTCTTACTATTATATTGTTTTTCAAAAAACATAAAAGTATTATATTTTATAAAGTGTTAATGAATTACAGGTCAGGGAATATCATTTTCATACACATTACTGTCTATTAGTCATAAGATTTTAAATTATAAAAACTGAATTTCACTTAAAAAATACGTACAAAACTATACATCACAAAAAAAATATTGAAGTTATACAATAGATGCTATGTGTCAAAAATAATATTTCTTTCGGATTATGAATGTTAAGGATTTTTTTTACCAAAAATGTTATTTTGATGAGTTCTAGTTTCGGGAATAATAATGCTGTTTTTTAAGAGATAATTGGGTAATTTTGGATTAAAGCCTTGACGTATAAAAAAAAAAAAAAATTCAACAGAAATCATGGAATAATATAGAAACTTTGACGTTATTTTCAAAGTTATAATAACAATACAATCCTTAAAAAATATATTGTACATATAAAACATGTTCAATTTCATACACTATTTCATAAAATAGAGAGATATTTGTCATGTAAATAAATCACATGTCTAATTAAGAAACATAACAGATTTTTATTTCATAAAACATTTTAATAATAGCAATATTTTTTTATTTGAATGAAATAATACATTTTTTAGTATTCCTAAATTATTAAAAATAATCACGGTCTTGTTTTAAAATGTCAATCGATTAGATGAAAATATTTTTTTTTTTCAAATTGAAGTTGTTGAAATTAAATTTGAACTGCTAAAATATTTCATTGAAATTCCGTCGTATTCATAAATTTAACTTGTCAGCAATTTCATATCTTTTTGATAACTTAATTATTTTTCATTAATTTTAAATTACATATTTTTATTATTTTTATTATTTGATTTATAAATAATATAATTTAAATGTTATAGGTTATTTAATGAGTGTAACACGACCACAATGTAATAACGAGCAGCTGTCAGACGCATCTCACCTGTCCGCCGTTTTTTATTGAAATAAAAAATAAATAATAGCTGAAAATTTAGTAAAACGCTCCTACACACAGCATGTTGTCTGCGTAATCCATAAATCAAATCATGTTTCAACTACTTGGGTGTATGTAGTGTAAACATAGGACCACACGAATTTTATTTATTGTTATTGTTTTTAAAAGAGGATACCAATAGTTGATATTTTTAACAATAAATTTAATTTGAAACTATCATACAATGCAAATCATAAATATAAAAGGTACTCAGCTTTTTATTGATCAATATTTTAATAAAAATGATAACTGTTTGACAAAATTAACTAACAAAAAACAATTTTGTTTAAAGTTAGTCCTGAGTATTTATTTTTTTAATAAAATGGTAAATAACAATTTTTTTTTTTTTTTGAACGGCAAACTGACGGTAAACTATTACTTTTTAAAATGAAAAAAATAGAAAATCAAATGTTCAGTTATACTGAAATTATAGTTGATAACATAATAATAAAATAATCAGTTTTAAGCACTTTTTTTTACAAAAAGATTAATTGGTCAGTGACATATTTAGGACGAGTAATTACTGTGAATTACAAGTCTCTTGGCAGAAAATTGCTAAAACTATTTAGCACTTAAGTCAATATTTGAAAGAGACTTGTTTCTAATTTTATGGTTAGTTAATCGACAAAAAAGTTCAATGAATTCAATAAAAGTTTGCCCAATTTTTGTTTACAATTGGCTTTATTACTATTGAAATAATTGTTTTCATCAACATTTGTTGCCGTTAAATATTATTACTCATAGAATTAAAAACAATCGAATAAAAACCTACACTTTTTAAACTATAATTCAGACAAATTCACGATTATATTGAAGAAAAATTAGAACCCTTTCTTCAATATGCTACTGGCCAGTGTATCGATTGTGCTACATTTTTAAATCGAGGAGAATGAATGAGAAACGAACATAAAAATAAAATATAATATTTTGTAGCCTTTCTCTGCTGGAGTGTATGACTAAATGGCGCCTCTCGACGGGGTACGTGTCATTTAGTGCTTTGGGAACCGTATAAGATACTTCCACCAACAACAACCTGTTCACGATTCAGCAATGCTTCTTTATCGCGCTTTGTCCATTGGCAGGCATATGATTATGAGAATTATTACTACACAAGTATACGATGTAGCATGTCGTCGTTAACTCATTTTTGTTTTGACAACACATAATAATATTTGAACAATAACATTTACATATCGGATGAAGCGATTAAATAATTTATGGGCTGAGAAAATCAATTTTTGATAAGCGCGACAACACATGAGTACTGGAAACAAAAAGTTAAGACCCATTTCCCGAAACATTTGAATTTTGACACAGTGCACTTGTTTTTGACTCGCCAGATAAAAATATTTCCATTGAACTTTTTGTTTAATAGTATAATTTGCATAAATATGAACACCACGTGTCGCCGCGTAAAGTTTTCAACAAAGAATTATTCCGTTAATTTTTTTCTCGTGCTTAAATAATTTGCTGTCCGACGTTTCTAAGAACGTTTTTTTAAATATACAATGCGTGCAAAATCATTGACTAAAAGTCTGAGGGCGTTTACTATCTATAATTTACATCCAAGATGTTTTCGTAATTGATTTTATCTAAATAGTCCATACACATTTTCGTGTATGTACGTGTGTGGTGCTCTTACAGTAGTTTTTGACAGTAGGCACTGCCGTTGGCCTGAAATCTGACGTTATGATAATCACGTTGGCTCCTATCAACCAGCGTTATTACCAGAGTCCGTTACACAATATTAAAATAATTTCACTATTTATCATCTAGTGGCGCGCGTACATCTCCAGAGGAGCAAACCTCGAACGACGTTTAGATTGTACATAAAAATGAATTATGGTGTTCAAATACAAACAGTAACCCATCGATATTCAATACAATATGATTATTTATGTTCAACAACAGTTTTAAATATGCTCCGCAGTAGTCACTAAAGAAAAATTCATTTTAATATTTGTATAACTTTTGATACTTCCTCTTAAAAGAATATTCAAACAGAGTAATTGACAAATTTTTTACTTTTAAGTTAATATTTAAATTAAAAATTTAAAGTTACAATAAAAATAATTATTTAATAAACAAAGCAATTAAAATTAACACTAATAACGTTAAAAAAAAAAAATTAAGCCAAGTATAGGTTGAAACGTTCAACAAGTAGGCAAATGACATCAGTATTCTACAGATACTATAAAACGATAAATGATAAATCTAAGTCATGACAATGATTTCCCAACAAAATGTATTTATACCACAGAATATACGCTTGTTATTTTAATTATGCGCATTGATAAGCAAAATAAACAATATTCCTTGTTCCTATTCAGTATGTTAGAAAATACTCGATTTGTTATTCATAGGTCTACGGACATTGCAACAATGCACATTCAGCATAATAAGCTGTTTGATTTATACTATCTGATTGATTTATTTGAATTTTAAAAATGTAGTTCAATTAAAATATTTATCCACGCAATGATTCGATTAAACGATTTTACAAATATTTTTATCACTAAATCATTTTATAATATAAAATTTTGACAAGCTACTTTTTTCCATCTAGAAAACTAATTAATATATATATTTTAATATCAAAATCCTTACCTCAGAATCGAGTTTCTTGAATTCTGTATCATCTTCGTCAACTTCGAAGTAGAGTTCTGCAGATGTAATAGAAATAGTACCAGGTGCAACAACTCCTGCCGAGATCAAAGATGCCCTTGTGCTAATATTCACGGGACCTATACATGAAAATAAATTTAACATATAAGTAAACATAAAGATTGAATTTCTATTTTTTAAGGTCATGATTTATTTTAGTTACAAAACAATTTTTTTAATAGGCTTAACACAATTCTTTTTAAGTATAGTTAATTTATATTTTAAAATTATTTATTTCAAATAACGCCTAATATTTGTTTTGACATAGCTTCTTCTTCTTTCTCGCCTTAATCCGAACTACTTGGGGTCGGCCACCATTATCCTAAATTTCCACTTGACACGATCTCCCACATCCTCTACGCTCACATCAGCTGTCCTCATATCCCATTCAATAACATCTCTCCACCTCTTTTTTGGTCTTCCTCTACCTCTCCTGCCTTCAACATTCATTTCTACAACTGTTCTTACGGCTTTCGATTCTTCTCTCCTCATAACATGACCAAACCATCTAAGTCTATTTTCTCTCATCTTATCCACGATTGACGTTACACCTATACTCCCTCTTATATGTTCATTTCTTATCCTATCTTCTCTAGTCAATCCACTCATCCATCTAAGCCTTCTCATCTCTGCTACACTCATTCTCTGCTCTACTTTCTTATCAACCGCTCAACACTCTGAACCATACATCATAGCTGGTCTCACTACAGTTTTGTAGAATTTACCTTTCAGCCTCATTGGGATTCTTTTATTGCATAAGACGCCAGACACTTCTCTCCACTTTAACCACTCGCACTTAATTCTGTGTCTTACATCCTCATCAATACCACCACTGTTTTGCACAACTGACCTAAATACTTATAACTTTCCACCTCTTCAATCACGTTCTCGCCTAGTGTCACTGGTCTCCCCATTTCACCTATCTCGTGTTCTCCTTTGTCAAACTTGTACTCTATATACTCTGTCTTGCTCCTACTTATTCTTAATTTCTTTTCTCCAAGATTTGATCTCCTTACCTCTAGCTTTTGATTAATTCCCTCCCTATTTTCTTCTATTAACACTATATCGTCAGCAAACAACATGCACCACGGCACCTCTCCTTGTATTTCTCTAGTAATTTCATCCATTACTATAGAAAATAAGTAAGGGCTTAAAGCAGAACCCTGATGCACTCCTACTCTTACCCGAAAACTTTCTGTTACCCCACCCACACTTTTTACCCTAGTAGAAGTGCCATTATACATATCCTCTATTATATTAATGTACCTTTGCGGGACTCCTTTTCTCATTAATGCCCACTTTAGAACCTCTCTCAGTACTCTATCATACGCTTTCTCCAAATCTATAAATACCATACAAAGCTTTTTCTTTTTTTCCCAAAACTTTTCTATTAGTTGTCTCACACAAAATAATAGCTCCATTGTTCACTTACCAGGTATAAATCCAAACTGGTTTTTAGATACCGATGTCTCATTTCTTATTCTCTTATCTATTACCTTTTCCCAAATTTTCATACTATGACTCATAAGCTTTATGCCTCTAAAATTTCCACACTCCTGTATATCACCTTTACCTTTAAATATCGGCACCATAATACTATTCCTTCATTCATTTGGAATTTTCCCTTCTAACAAGATTTTATTTAAAAGTTCCTTCAACCACCTTATGCCAAGATCACCTAATATTTTCTATACTTTTACTGGCACTTCATCTGGTTCCACTGCTTTATTCTTTTTCATTGATGCCACAGCCTCCGATACTTCTTTTTCACTAATTAAATCTATTAGTCCCTCATTCCACGAGATATCCTCTAACGTCTCTTTTGAATACTCCTCATTCAGTAATTTTTCAAAATACACTTTCACCTTTTTTTCACATCATCATCACTCAAGAGTACCCTATTATCAGCACTTTTTATACACTTTATATAATGATAATCTTTAGTCATTTTCTCTCTTATTTTGCAAGTCTATAAATTTCTTTCTCGCCTTTCTTTGTTTCTAGCCTATTATACAACTCATCATACCTCTTTAATTTTGCCTTACTTACTACACACTTGGCTTCTTTGCACAAGCGTTTATACTCCATCCAGTCTTCTCTCCTTTTGCTCTTCTGTCATACTTTGAATTGCTTTTTCTTACTTCCTATGATTTTTTGAACGTCCTATTTATTTTGACATAGCTGAGAAAAATATTATAATGCATTTTTATGAAAACTTTGTTAGCCTATTGGTTAAGTATATATCTGGCATAAAACTCAGAGCATTATTAGTTTCAGGCTATGCGTATTTTTGAGCATCTCATAATAATTTATAAAAAACATTCTATTAATATAAAAATAGTAAATAGTTAAAAACCCAGGAAATTATTTCCTATCTTCTATTCTTATTCTCTTGATCCTAGAGCGTGTATTTTTGGTAACTGATTTGGAATTTAATTTCACTCCTTTTCTTTCATTTCATATTCAAACAAATATTATAGTTGGTTAAACTTTGAGAGTTATGTGCTTTTTAAAGTGTATTTGTCTTTTTACTTTATTCTTGTCTTCATTCTCTTTATTTTTCTTTAGTACGTTACATTTTAGAATATGATTTAGTTGTCTGGAAACCTTATTAAGCCAGTGATCAACTTCAAATTGGACTTGTTCAAAATCATTCTTTTCTTATACTACTTTTATCCTCAAAATTTTATCACCTCTACATGACTATTCTATTGTCCGTCAAACTGTTAATATACCCACTCTTCCTTCTCGTCATTTGATGCTGACCTTTCATTTATCACATCATTTCTAAATGGTTAAATCGATACCTCCGACTTTCTATTTTCTGTAACTATCCGTGTTACCACTTACCCAATTAGAAATCACTCTCTTTTCAATATTATTTTGCATTATACCTCTTATAATTATAATAATCCCTTGCTTAGAATGCTTCGTGTCTTAAAAAATGTGTACTTTTTACCCACTCACCTCCGCAAAATTTGTACAATGGTGTCACGTCATCAATATTTTTTAATAATTGTAGAAAATATAATAATAAATTAAGACAACACTTCCGCCGCTAGCGACTGATCACAATAATTAAATAAGAATATACAATTATGTATTAATTTAAGCACTTTTTAAACAAATTGGATCTGGTCATCATGGTCAGTCCAGTTCGCATATCAAGATTTTACAGTCTCAGTATTCGGTTGTAAGTGTCCAACTTCCAACCTTACGTCCTGAGTTAGTTTGTTCATAAATGATGCCTTTACCTACCTAATTCCTCTCCTAGTTAACTCAAGTACATACATCTTGCACCTTGTACTTAGTTATATCTTTCTCCTGATACGCTTAGTATTTGCGTCCACTAGTAGGTGCACTACGTGTGCACCTAATACTTTAGCGTTACTCTCCTAAATTTTCTATAACAACAGCTCTTTAACACTCTCGATAGAATTAGAAGTTCAGGATAAGGGTGGCCGACCCCAAGTAGTTGTGATTAAGGCGAGAAAGAAAAAGAAGAATAAGAAGAAGCCGAGCATACTGTGACTATCAACATTACATTTTAGTTTACCTCGTTCTTTTGTCTTACGATACTTGTACTATTACAATTAATATATATATTTTTTTAATATTTTAGAATATTGTTATTGTTACTTTATATTTTGTATTCTATTATCCCTTTATTACTTTAGTTATTATTACTTATCCAAATCATATCCATATACTATTTTATGTTTTGTAAAATTCCATTTGGTGTTAGATAAATAAATAAAATAAAATATTAATGGTAATGGTTGATAAAAACAATAACTTTTTATTGCCTAAAAATCAAAACAATAAATATCTAGTTGTGTTACTTACCTACGAGATCAGCATCCAACTCCCTGTCATCACTCATTAACTCTGAATCATCAAGTAAATCAGATGACTGACTACCTGGACCATTTTGAGTATTCATAGCTACTAGTTGTGCATGAAATACTTCTTCCCTAGCTTGAAGTATAGCATCTTGTGGAGCACCATGCTCTAGAGCTGCTTTGAGTGTAGCTTCTGGATGAGTTGTTCCTCGAGGATTAGGAACAAATCTTTTCCGTCGCCTAGCATCGTCTTCCCAAACATCCAATTTCCAAAAGTGAGATATTCTTTAAAATATATTTTAATATTATTAGCATAATTTTATGTGCAACATTACCATTTGTTACTTTAAAAGCTTATCTAAAATCTTACCTAGATGGGAGATTTTCATGTAAATAACCCCATGCACCATGTTTATTTGATAGAATATTACAAATTTTATCAAGAATACGACTAGCTACAACACTATCTCGACGTCTAGCAGCAGTAATCAAGTGATCACACATTTTCTCTTCTTCTCGACGTTCTAATGTTGTTTGAGCACATTGAGCCTGAAAATACACATTTTACATTATTTAATTGATATAATAATTGTTGTTTTTTTATTCATACCTCAAAATCTGCATGTTTAAGCACATCATCAGCTCTCATCCTATTTAATATAAACTCAGCTTCATTAGCTACACGAACAATATGATCTTTCATAGCATGTGAAAGTAATCTAAATACATTAAAATTTTGTTTTACTGTTTAATTAAGTTTCTTTTTTCAATTTTTTACACTTACCGGCCTTCATTTATAAGCTCTATAAAAGCTAGTCCTGCGTGTTTCTGAAGTGAATTTTGCCACTCTTGAGAACAAAGTAACATAACTAATTCAACAACTGACTGGCTGTTTTTAAAAGTTGTTAAGCCTAATAAATACAATATTTTTTAGTTTTTATAAATACATTAAAATATCTATAATACATCACATTTTTTTTTTGACTCTCAACAACATTTAAGTCAATATATTTTATTTCTATGCTATCATACCTTTTCCTTCCATTAGTAATTCCTGACCATGAGAACCAACCAATGTTTTTGATAAAAATGGAGCAAAATCAACCATTATTTCCCGTAACAATGGGCATACTGAACCAAGTGCTGCTTCTAATTTATTTGTTAATGATGCTTCTCTATTAGGAAGATGTGTTTGATGGGGTAAATTAACATTTTTTAGACCGTAATCTTCTACAGTATGATTAGAATTTTTCAAATTCAGGTTCTGGGTAGTAGGTGCAGGTATATTTACAACAGATATTTCACTTAAAGGTTTATCACCTCTTAAATCTTATGAATAAAGTATAAATATTATTAATTAAAATTAAATTTTTTCATTAAATAGTAGTAAAATTTCACCTTTTTGAATTCGTCTATCATCCTCATTTGCTGATTGAGAATCCTCATTGAGATTAACATCAGTCCAAGCTTCTTCATTTTGAATTGAAATTATAGTACTAGCTTTAATATCAGTGTCATTACTATCGACATCACTGCATGCTTGAGAACTGTTGGACGCTAATTCTTCAGAACAAATGCTCTAAACAATAAAACAAAATTTTGTTAAATATAAATATATATATATATTTTTTTAATTTCATAACTAAGTTTAAAGTTATCATAAATAAATTTGCTATTTGAAAAAGGTGCTATAATTTATGCCATAAATAATGACAGTGGCTAAAATAACACTAATATTTTAAATATATTATGAATGCATGTAAAATGTGCATCAATGCTCAATTTCAGTGTTGACAAACAGTGTGTATAGCTGGTTGGTAATCAAACCAGTACCTTTTTCAGAGATGATATTGTTTTGTTATTTATATCTTTACGCTTGTAGCGAAAATAATAACCATTCAATGATGATACTGGTACATGAAGTAGTTGCTATAAATTTGAACAAATATTAAATTGCACAACAAAAGTCTACATTGATTTTTATAAAACTTGTAGTATATTATTTAAGGGGTAAAAAAACAACTCTTGACTTAAATAAATTTCAGAAATCATACAAACAATTTTAAATAGATCACAACTAGATATTTAACAGGCATATATTGTAATTTAGTATTTAAATTTGTTTGGTAAATTATTTAATGCAAACATAAATTAACATTTAATACAATTATAAATTACTTAATTTAATTATTCAGAGAAACAAATTAAAATTTACCATAAATACTATTATACAGAGAATATGCATATATTTTGTTAAGTAAAATAATTTATTTTCAAATTAATTTCAATAGATTATAGTTTTAAAATATTTTTTATTTTATTCAATAGGTTCAATAGGAAAAATGTTTAATTTAAATAGTGTAAACTATAACTTTAAAACAGTGATTCATACCTTATTGTAAGAATTATTTAATGTTTGTGAAGGAGGATTTAAATTTTCCATTGAAGCTGTAATAAATTCTTCTTCATCTGTTGGATTAAATTCAAATATGTTAGTAAAATGTATAAATATTTTTTTTAACATTAAATAATTTTGATTATAAAACAAACTACTTAAATTTTAAAATGGTGACTAAATAAAAAAAATGACCATGCACAAAAAAAAATTCAAGTGAATACTAAACTGGCAATTTTAAAAATTAAACTGTGTTCTATTTCAAAGACTAAAGCATTTCAAAAATTTTATACCAAATTATTAAACTTCCATGATAAAGGAATATTTTAATTAAAACTGCATTTAAAATATTTAAAATATTTTTAGTACACAGTTATAATATTATGAGGGCAGTAAAAAAAAAAATTAATTATAAAAGATTTATAATATTGGTAATCAAGATTTGATAAGACATGAGATTATTAATCAATAAATTGTTGAATTATATTTTATTAGATATAAATAATTTATTTGATCGTACAGTGTTCCTTTTAGCACATTTTTAAATTTTAAAAATAAACATAAATATTAATTATTAACTTAAAGAAAAATGTTCATTCAGCTTATATAACTCTTTTGAAATATGATCAAGTATAAATTTAAGCTAATAATTAAAAAAAAATGTATTATTATTTTTTTTGAATTCCTATCATCAAATAAAATAAGTCAAAAAATTGATTTGGATCAAAGAGTGTTGCAATTGGTACATGTTCACAAATATATATATATATTATAATTGGGATTAAAAACATTGAAATATTTGGCTAAATATTTAAATAGATTATCTCTGAATCATCACATTTGACTTCTAATTCTACTTCCAAAATGAAAAATTGATTTAAAAATTATATATTTAACAATGATGAAATGATCACAGTGGTATTAGATAACAGAATATATAAGTAATGTAAAAAATTTTTGAGTATATGACAATTATTGGTTAATAAAATTTTTACTTTTTATAACAATAGCTTGATCACTTTTTTTTTTTTTTTTGGTGTACAAACTATATAGTCTGTGCTATAACCATTATTTAGTAACACCAATTTTACTATATTTTATGGTGTAATAAAATTACACCATAATAGAAGTTTAATATAGTATATTTAATGTCATATAATGCATTCATTTTCTTGGAAACTATTAAACATTTTTAGTTTTCTTAAAGAAAAATATGTAGTTAAATAATTTTTATTCCATTCATTCAGAATTAAAAATTCTAAACTAAAATTTTCTTTAATGGGAATTTATATTTTTAGTTTAATGTATGATAGAAAAAAAAAATTCAAAAAATTTTGTTCTTATAATATTTTTTATGAAATTAACCATTCTTCTGTTGATAAAGTTTAGCAATTTTAATACATTTTCTATTGGTAATTTACTATTTAACATACAGTAGTCGTCATATTTACATGCTGTTTCATAAACAAATTTTTTTACATTTCTTGTTATCATATTTGTCATTAATAATAGTAATATAAAAAACCGCTAATAATTTATAGCCCATTGAAACAGATTATTGTTGCCTTCAATAATATATAAACCTGATTAATGATGAATTTCTATTTTGAATGCAAATTTTAAAATTTGGTTTATATGATAAAAATCAACTATAAGGATAAAATTGTTTAAACTTTTTTTTATCAAATTATCAAATTCAGGTATTTTATCCTTGAAGAAATAAAAAAAATATATTTAAAATATTATATAATATTGAACAATTTTTCTTTATCAAACAATATTTTCTTTTGGGAAAATTAAAAATATTTATAAGCTTCTAGGAAAATGTGTGTCTTATCCTTAATAGATCACCCTGTATAAACTAAGTAATTTTATAAATCCAATAAATTGTTGTAAGTACATTATTTATGTTTAAATCATTAGGTTATAGGACTAAGATTTTTTAATTAAAATGTTGTACCATTAATATTAATACATATATTTTTACCCCTATTAACGGGATTTCACGATAAATTGGTAAAAATGAAATGGGTAAAAAAATTTGGAAAAATAACTACATAATGCTAAAATTTGGTAATGATATTATTGTCATAATGAGATTTGTGACCCTGAACAGTCTTGTTTCTATACAGTGTAAGAAATAAAAACACTATACAAATTAACTACTAATAACTACAATAAACCTAAGTTAAAACTATTTAATAAAAATAAATAAATTACACGTTAAAATGGGTATAATAAGCTCATCAGAAAAAAAAGGAAAAATATAACCAAACATAACATGAAAAATCATGATCTGACCTTGATGTCCCAATGAGGGTACAGCATAATGTGACATTATATTGCGATGACTGAAGTTATGGGGCATTTGTGGGTCAATTGAATGTGATGGAGGTAGGAATTGGGGATATACATGATGAGACCATTGTGGAAATAATGGTCTAGTACCATGACAATCTGAACACAATAATAGTTTTATTAAAATCTAATTCTAGTACACATTTTAAATGTGCAACTAAACTATCAATAATGAATATATAATATTTTTTGTGAAATTAATTATATATGTCTTTATTATATGTTTTAAAAGTTATCAAATAATAGTGCATTACTTGTTGGACTTTCAGATGGTACTTGATTATCAGCAGATGAGCTACCTTGCATCGGTAGTGTAGATGTTGGAGGTTCAAGAATATCTCTATACTTTGAAACCATTAAAACAGACACAAAATACACAATAGCTAACGAAAGAAATTGAGCTTGCTTTGTTTCCTCCTATTATATAAATTAATAGTTTTATACGAGTAATGTTTTAATGAAAAAATACATACCACATCTCTATAAATAACAGCACGTAAACGGTTAATGTCCATTTCTTGTAATAATTTCTCTGGGTCACGTATTGGATTTGTCGAGCCATCAATTAAACTCTAATAGAAGAATTGAATTAATAAAAATTATACACACTAAATATTAAAATTTTTAATAATAAATACTTTAGGAGAAGACTGCCCGGCTCTGATAAGAGACTGCAAGTGAAGTTGTTTAGGATTATTAGGTTGTGAAGGTATAACCAAAAGACGGCTTCTTTCTTTACACTCCAAACAGTTACGAACTGCATTAGTACAGACTAAACGTAGACACTGTCTAAGTATTCCTCCACTAGACATATTTTTTTCAGTTTCTAATTCAGAAAAATTTAAGGAACTAGCAAAGACTAGAACATCAGCCATATTTACTAATCTTTGTAATAATGATGCTGCTACTTCGACAGTCATTCCTTGAGTAGGTTCCATAATATCTAATTCACTCTATAATAAAATTTTCAATTTTTAATTAATTTAAGTGTTGAGAAACACATTTTATCATATCTTACATTTGGTGAAGTGGCAGAAGCTAATAAAGGTAATAATCCACCACAAGCTATAATTAAATTATCTGAAAGTTGTGAGATCAAATGTACTGTATTGACTACAAATATTGCATTTTCAGCACCATTAACAAAATCCAACACAGATTTTGTTGAGTGACTATAAATCAATAAATAAATCAAATTGTGAAAATATTAAAATTATTAAAAAGTATTTACCCTCTCCAGACTTGAATATTTGATTCCAAAGAATACAGAACATCTGATAATAACCTTTGGTGAATGTATGACCACTTAAATTCTGGAATTCGAAATGGTGGTCTAGAAGGTCCTGGATTAAACATAGGTCTTGAGTCTAGGTTTGAAGTTATTGGCTTCTTTTCAATCTTTTCTATTTTTTCATCTTCTTTATGTTGCTCTAAAATTTTATGATAAAATAAAATTTTAATAAAATAATCTTTAAAAATGTTTTCATCTTACTCATTTCATCTTTAAGTTCTAAACTTGCTGTTTTTTTCGCATTAGTAGTATCTAAAATTTTATTTAATTCAGTCTCTTTTGCTGTAATTATAACAAAAGCAAATAGATATATTAAAAAATGAAAACTAGTTAGAGTTATATTAATATGTATAAGCATAATGATACCTTCTACATTTTTTTCTTCGAGTATTTGAGGAACTATATAATTATCATTGTCATTTTTAACAATTTCTTTGGCAGCAATTTCATCAATATTATTACATTTAACACTATCATTATTTTTATCAATGATATTTTCACTATTATCTAAGGAATTTGTGGACGGGAATTTCAACTTGGTAGGATTAGAGGACGGAATAGTTTCATCTGTATTAATAATACTGATTTCATTAATTTGATTAAAATAATTTTTCTCATTATTTTTTTTAGGAGTGTCATTTAAATCACTTGGAGTCAAGTAGGCTTCAGAGCAATCACTATCTACAGTTTCACAAGTCTGAATGCTTATTACTGATATTGGTTGATCAATAATTTTTTCATCAATATTAATATTATTCATATCAACTTCCAATGATTCAGTATTTAATGTATTTTCACTATCACTACTATTACTAATACTATCTTGGTTGGCCACATTTCCGTTAACTTTGTCTTGTGAATTTATATTTTCAGAATCACTTATAACAACTGATTCTTTATTATTATTTCTATTTTCAATGATATTAGACTTATGAACTTCATTTAACTTCTCATTAATGACATTTAACAATTGCTCTGTTTTAATTATTTTGCTATCATTGTTTTTTTGGAGATTACTGTTATAAGTATCATCTGATTCTAAATTTGACTTAGGAGATAAATCACCATTTGTAAGAGAATTTTCTTCAATTATTATATTATTATGGTTCTCATTTTCTGTTAATTTGTCTAAGACTTCATTTTCATTATCTGGCAGAATATCAGTTGTTTTTTGGTTAATTTTAGTTGGACAATCAATTATTTCAAGTTTATTTCCTTCATCTTCATTTTCATTGTCTAAATTTTCATAATCTATTTCATTAATACTGTTTTGTTTGTTAAAATCATTTTTTTCTATTATTTCATCAAATTTGTTATGATCACCCAAATTTTCTATTTCTTCAATTGTTTCAATACTGTTTTTTCCTTCAATTATTTTATTAAAATACTCAGTTGGGGATTCAATAAGCTCCTTGCTATCATTTTTATGAGAAATGTCATCAAAGCCTCCATTGCTATCTACTTGATTATTTAATTCAATAGGCTTATCAACATTTTCATTATTATTTTTACAATTTATTGATGAAATTTCATTAGTTGGTGATAAGTTTTGAGTTTGATTTTTATCATCATTTTGTATATTTTTAACAGGAGTGCTAGCAATAGATTCCTAAAAGTGTAATAAATTATTGAGTACTAAGAGAAATAGTTAAAATATAAATATAAGTAAATAAATAATTTTCTCACTGGACTTTCAGACGGAGAATGATTTATTGGTGGTGCAGGGGGTTGATTTTCCCAGCCAGATATTGTACTTATAGGTCGTTGTTGACGTAAACGAGGATCAGTAATATTATCACTTCTTTGACGTTCATAATGTTCATACATCAGGGCAAATTGCAATTTAAACTCTTCAAATGAAACCTTCAGAAATAAAAATAATATTTTAATTTTAAGCAACTTTTTGAAGGTAATTATCAAAAGTAAATACCTTTGAATGTACTATGGCTAAAGTATCAACCCATACTCGCCATCCTCCATATTCATGTTTTATAGCATGATGAAGTAGCATTGTAAAAAGATTATACACCATATCAGAAACTTTTTGTTCTTCACATGTTCTAGGATGAATATATGCCATTGCAATAAGCCATTCCTGGGTAAAAAAAGATTTTTCATAACTCATAGTTAGGAAAACATTATGAAAGCTTGTACACATACCTGCCAAACTGACATCTGTAGAACAGTTCTTCTATTTTCACGGTTATTACTACAAAGTATAGTCATATCAGATAAAAACAACTTTTTAACTTCTAATAGCTGGTCTGAATGTTTAGCTTGTCGAATTAAAGTGGCTACGACTTTAAGAATCACTGTAAAAAATCATTTACATAAATTTAATAATTTATTAATTAAACATTTTTCTAAAATATGATTTCATTTATTTTTAAATAACAATAAAAACTATGAGAAATTATAAACAAAATTTTAATTTAACGACATACTAGGATTTTCCAATCGACAATTACTATCAGGTTCAGGATGTCCCGTATACAGTATTTGTTGACTAATACGTTCTGTTAATATCTATAAAAATAGTTGATACATTAAATAAGTTCACAATGAACAAAATCAAACTAAAAAACTTGCCTCATAAAGAACATTATAAGTTGGTAGTGTTATTGTCTCTTCATGTAACATTAATCGTTCTGCCAAAAGTGTGTACAAATTAAATGGGCTCATAACATCATATTTTCNCTTCATGTAACATTAATCGTTCTGCCAAAAGTGTGTACAAATTAAATGGGCTCATAACATCATATTTTCTCCTAAAAAAAAAAAATGTTATACAATCTAATTAAATTCAGCATTTTTTAGAAATATCAAAACTAAATAGTTTAAAGTATCAAAAAAAAAAATTTTCATAGAATTTTTAGGAATTAAAAACCCCTTGAATATTATTTAAATTATTAATAATTAGAAATATGTTCTTCAATTACAAAATCATTTTTTATTTAAAAATTTCACTTATGACGTCTAAAAATATAATTTACATTCTCATTTATCACATTTATTGATAATAACATTGTTTGAAAACAAAAATAAAACAATATTAAATTATGCACTACTTCATTTATTTGTAAAAATTAATCAACTCCATACACAAAAAATGAGTAAAATAAAGTAAAATAAAAATATTTTTACTTGTGGGTACTTCGGCTCAAGAAAAATCCTAAAAGTTTTAAAGCTTGCAACCGTATCAATTGACTTTCAGATGCTACTAATTTAAATACACATCGAACTCCATGCTTAACATCAAATGCTGGTATCATAGAGGCTGGTTGTTCTGACATTAATGACATAAGTGTTTGAAGCACATCATGTAGGTTCTCATCCTCACAAACTGTATATTTTAAATATCACATGTCATTTGAATGTAAATACATCAATTATAATAAAGAAGCATAAATTAGGAGGACAATAGTCCATAAGAAACAAAACTGTGGAGACTTAGTCTAAAAAAATGTTTGCAACCATTGTTTTTTAAATTTTTTATCTATATTTTATTTTTAATTAGCTCAAATTTTACTATTTTTAGATCTACTAAAGGAATATTGTTCGATAGCCAAGGAAATATTGAGTGGCCAAATGACAAAAACATGTAAAGAATTATTACTCAAAAAATAAATAAATATATATATATATAAAGTACTCATAAAAGAAGCGTTTATTAAAAAAGAAATCAAAAGTTAATTTTAAAACTCAGATTGTGCTATTATTCAGAGTTTATTTCTATTTACTCAAAGTTATTTTAAAAGTGGCACAGAGTGCAATTGCCCTCTTCCTTCCATAGCCTCTACCCACAGCCCCCATAACCAGTCCTCTAATAACATATTGGTCAAATTGTATAAAAATAAACATAAAATATATTTTACTATAAAATAAATAGACAATACCTGTTGTTAAATAGTTTATAATGCTTTGAAGTTCATCTTCTTTGAGGCCAACTCCTAACATCATTAATTGTTTTAGAAATAATAATATATATCCTCGTATGATTAATATATCTTTTTGAGCTGGTCTAGGACCATCTAAAAATAAATGTACCAAGTTATAAATTAAATATTTTAACATTTTTATTTACATTACCTAATCCTTTTGGAATAATACCACTTTTATTGCGAGGATTTACCACCCAATAATAATACTTAAGAGTGTGAACAGTTTGAAGTACAGTTGACACTCGTCGAACATTAGAATAAATCTGAGTATCAGAGAGAAATTCTGTTGATAGATATGAGTATAAGCGAGTCTGTACATGAGTAGGTGTGTAAATCCATAAACCAGGATTAAATAATATATGATCCAAAAGCTATAAAATAAAATAGAACATTAATGCATTAAAAAAATTCATATTTAACTAATTAAAAATCATTATAAAAACTGTGGTACGTTTATTTGAAGTTAACTTAATTACCTGCTTTAGTAATAATTCATTATTAGGTGTGAGACAAGCGACTAGATGTTTTGTAAGACGTAAAAATGAACCTAATACTTCTAACGTTAAATGATCTCGAGATGACCTTTGTAGCATATAACTTATGACCAGGAATCCACGATTTTGAATCATATGTTGTTGGACTGTTTGAGAAATTTCTACCATATCACATATAAACCCTAACAGTTTCCAGCTGAAATATTTTGTAAAATATTTATAATTGGTTAAAATATACATAAAGGATAAATTTTTATTATAGTAAAGATAAGTTAAAACTCAATATAAACAAAACTGTATATACATGCATAAAAATAGTGGTTCACAATGTTTTGGTAAATCTAATAAATTTTTATCTACTAAATATTTTACATTACTTTTTTTAAAATAATTTATATGTACTTAGATTAATTTAAAATCATATTTTGTAATATTTGTTTTTAATAATAAAAAAATTGTATTTTTAATTTTTCTAAAAATTTAAAAATAGCCATATTTTAGTCTTTTCATACAAAAAATTTTTATGGGTGTGTAACAACTTTAGGATAAGTACTTATGAAGTTATAAGTATTTAATACATATTGTAAGTATGTATCACTAGTGGATTATGCATTATAAATATACACCAATAAGAGCTGTACCCATCAGCGCTAATAATGATCTAATTAAAAAAAATGACTGGTCAATTAAAAAATTGAGAGAAGCATTAAACTAAATGAAACTAAAAAAAATATTTTATATTTATTTTTCGATTAATTAAGGGGTTTATGATAAGTGAATCACTCTGAATATACACACATTTATACAGTGATTAATTGCTCACAAAGCGCTTAATTAATCGTAAAAATAATAATAATATTGAACTTTTATTTATGTTTCTTTTAGGTACACATTTTTCTCAATTAATCAAAAAAATAAAATCCAATCCAATCAAACAGTATAGTTACAACGTCAGACCTGTAACTATCGCTCCGAAAATGAACTCGTCAACGAGTTTGAAATGTGAACATAAAATAGAAGACATGTATATATCTGTATAAATTTCAAACAATAAAAGTTAACACCCTTATAAGATATAAATAATGAACATAAAAAATACTTTATAATAGATAAATTAAAAAACATGTAACTGTAAAACTAACTTATTTTATTTGTATAAATCACCATATATATATATACACAATATAAGTCGCTATTTTGAAGCTTCGTTTTGAAACAGAAAGTATTGATTTTGCCATGCTATATATGTATATATATATATATACATATATATATAAATAAATTTAAGAAATTCGCATTTAAGCGTTTTTTATGATAAAAATGTTTATTATCTATCACTATTAAATATAATCTATACTCGTTCCCGCTTTGCTGCGATCCCACTGTGTTGGTTTTTTTTTGAAATATTAACAAAAGTTACGCATAATTTAATAAGATATATAAAGGGAAAATTTATATTTATTTTCTTTTTAATCATTTAGATATTACGAATAATAATAACTATTCAAGTAATATAATTTACTAAAAACTTTAGTTTAAGTTTATTTTAAATAGTTGATTATTGTAACATGTGTATATTTACATACCATATGGAAGCATCTTTTTTATCCAATGGTTCAGCAGAAAAATCAAGTTGAGCAAATAAAGGAAACAATACCTGTATACCACCGACAGAATTTAAAGTACTGTGAATAGAATGTGTGATGACAGCTTTTACGTCCTATAGAACATAATAATTATTGTATAATTTGAGAAGATAACTACTTTCTGTTTGCGATTAAGAATGTTTAACAAAGTCCTCATTTAATGGATTTCGTGCACTTTATGGTCCATATGTAGGTAATAGCAATCATTACTTACTTGTAACATGAGTGCATGTGGCGTGTGTACAAAATATGAAGCATTCCCTTTTGGAGTTGACTGTAAACACAATTGACTGTCTGTTGCTACCGGGTTGTACATGAATACTATAGCATTCGATAACTTTCCATCATACAGAACCTAAAATGTGTAAGAATATGCTTCATTAATTTATCCGATTAATTTAAACTAAAATTAACTACTAAAAGTTCAATATGAACTCTACTGCGATCCAAACAAAAAATCTAGGATAAGTAATAATTAAACAAAACCATAATGAACTACCCTCAAAAATTACTTCAATATACTTTAAAGCTCAACCGATCAATAATTGTAAAAAAGATCATAGCTTATAAAGCGCAATTGTCAAAAAAAAAAACAGTCAATAACAGCGATGTAAAGTATATATAAATACTATGAACATTATCAGTGGCATACTCAGGATTTTCTAATTATGGGGGTAGGCTAAAATCGAATTAAAAATTAGGTGACCGTTTTTAGTTAATTTTTTTACCAAAAAATACTTGTTTAACTCGGCTATTGGGATGTGTTTCGCCCTTTAAACTATTCCTGAATACGCCACTAAAGATTATGTTATACAAAATTAATAAAAATCATCAACACTAATTCTGCTTGCAATCTTAAGTAATTTACCTTTAAGCAAAATTTAATGTAGCTATGTTAAATTTTATTCCATTTCTATTACATACTTACTAGATGTTTGGTATCTTGTTAATTAATTAGCTGAATAATTTTAAGGTTAATATGAATTTAATGACTGATCGTAAATTATATCCAATAGGTAATATCAATAAAAATTAGTATTATATTTTATTTTAGGAAAATCTAAAATACTAATTCGAACTAAGAATAATTTAATTTTCTCAATCTTTTAGATTTTTGATTTTTTTTTTTAAAACTTGCGTCACGTTTATTCCTTTAGAAATTATTACAGTTAAGAGTATATTTAAGTATGTTTGGCTTGAATTACATTTTTGATATCATACTAATCCAGAAGCTCTTATTTTGAAATGTACAAAATTATTTCTCCAAAAAAAAAAATCTGTTCTATATGAATTATGACGATTTTATCAAATTATTATAGATCATGTTTCAAAAATTAATTTTATTAAACTGGTTGTTTTCATCAATCTCTCATTATAATCACGGTTACTTCCATAATTAAGACATCTGAATAGTAATATTTTTTATAGATTTATATTAGTTAAAAGTAGATTAAATAGTAAAACATAACATTAGATAAAATTTCATGTGTACATTTCAATAATAGTAAAATAACTAACACTACTTAAGCTATCAAAAAGTATTTTAGAAAATTATATTGAAGAAGATTTATTTCTTCAGTTTAAATAATATATTAATAATTGTATATTTTTTTATTTAAGTCATCTAAAAAAAATCCAAACAATAAACTCTTGTTTAAGTTTAGACAAGAAGTTAATGAATCCTATTATAATTATTTTACTAATCACGATCAATATAATAAATTAGATTTTAAAAGATTATAAAATACATTGAATGAAATTCCCATAATACTTTTACAGGATTTAGGTAGTGCAATCTATTGTGACAATAAACAAAACTTGAGAAGTTAATATTTATAAAAATGAAATAATGTATAGATTAAAATAATTAGTTTCGTATACGTTGGGATTTTTGTGTTATACATTAATTTTTAAACGTATAATTTCGGCAATTAAAAAGTGCATAAAAGCAAAAAAACAAAATCTTACAGAACGATCAACAGCGTGCTGGGTCATGCTAGGACTGTCTGAATTTTGACTTGATGAGTTTTGACTTAAACTTTTAAATTCACTCACCCTTTTGTGATTTTCAGGTAAACTCAAATGACATTCGTTGTCGAAACGAAATTGACACTAATGAGTAAAAAAGAAAAAATAATTGTAACACATTGTAAAAAAGTTTATTATTATTATTATTAACAAATTCAATAGTTTAATAATTTATCGATTTTATGAAAATAATATATAAATATAAAATTTACCTTATATCCGGGACCTAATCGATGAATAGCACATATTTGTTGAGTAGTCAGTGCTTCACTGAATAAATAAATGGCTGACATTTGACCACAGAAGACCCGATCTTCGTCCAGTTCTGGAGTTGCGCCGATATAACATTTGTCAAAAGGCTTAAGAATATTAAAAGTAAAAACATAAAAGGATATATTTTGGTTGAACTACTAAATAAGTAATTTAAATCATTACTAAAATTTTACCTCATTAGCAGAGACAAACCAAGCCATTTCTGTACTAGATGCCAATTGACCATTTACTACACATTTAATTTCGCTTTTGGTCCAACGATTATAAATATATACTATTGCAATCATATACCACTTTAAAAAACGAATAAAAATAATTAAAAAATTTGATGATACTATTTTTGATGGTTGCAAAATCATTACCTTTCGTGGTTGAAATTCATATTTAACACAATGCTGAAAACCTTTTCCTTTAATTTTCATTGAAGTCAGTACTAAACAATTTCCGACAAAGTGAGCAGTGTATCCAACGCCCTTACTAGTTTTAAAACTATTACAAGGCGAAACAAATTAGAAATTTCTTCAAATAGAGAAATAAAAGATTAAGTAAAATATTTTTACCAATATAAATAAGGTTTTTCTCGCTCTATGTTGACCGAATTAATTGGATCTAATCGAAACCACGTGCAAAAAGTAAAGCCGTTTTCATGTGGCCATTTCGCCAATGGAGGCAAAACGATAGCCTACAAGTGAAAAATAAAAAAAGACATTATACACTGCTGTAGTACGGATAATGTGAAGAGAAAATAAAGATAAATTAAATGTTTCTTACCGATCCTTTTTTTCCAGGAAAACTAAAAAAAACGTCAGGTCCATTTCTTTGAGGCATTTGTCGTAAAACATTTAAGAGTTTTGTTGAGTGTTTTGGCTGAAAAAAGACAGCAAGTGAAAAAGACAAATAAGTTTCTTCTATTTGAAAATGGTATTTCAAATTTTTAATTAAAAATATATTTAAAGACTAAAATTAATGAATAGCAATTCCTTTTATGAAATAATTTCTAGAATTCCTAGTTTAACAAGAGTTATTCTTATTCAATTCAAATAAACTAACAATGAATAAGTACTTGTGATTGTTTATATGAAGACCATACAAATTTAAATATAAAATAATTATCTAATAGTAATGTAGCTTTAGCTTTAAAAGTGTTAAAATTAGTTAATATTCTTAGAAACAGCTAACCAGTATTTTACTTCTATCAAAAAAAAAAAAAAAAATAGTTTTTAATAACAAATTGTAAATTGTGAATTGTGAATTTAATAGTTTAGCTAAATTAAAATATAAATGCACTATTGGAGAACTATAGATATATTGCTAATTGAAAATGATAGTTATAATTAAAATAAAGTTTTAGGCAAATCGTAAAAGGAAATTAGATTTGATTCCTTACAGTAAAATTAAATGTTCAAACTTAATCTTTATCACATTTTTTTTTTTAGTTGAATATATTTTTTGATTTATCAGCTATTTTTTGGTGTAAATTTAAGAAAAAATTTGGAGGAGGGGCTAAATTAACTTTTTCCGTTCCAAATTATTTTTCTATAAAAATAATTATAATTTTCTTAAAATGTTGGGAACTAATTAAGCACTCCTAAGACTATGATTTCTACCTATGAGGCTATTAATTACGTTTTATAATCACTCCTTATAAATTATAAGGGTTTTAACATTATTTTTTAAATAACAACATACATATTTAACTAAATTATAAAATTGGAAATAGTCTAATTAAGAAAATGACTGGTCGATAACAAGTTTTGGACCAGTCATTAAGGTTATTCTCATTTTTTACCAAGGCCAAAGGAAGACTGTAGCCGAAGAACTCATAATAAAATTAACAACAAACGCGATTTACCTATTTATTTTGCGAGTAGTCGGAATTTTTGTTATTATAAACCGAAATGATATTACTCTGTATATAAAATCTTAGAACTTGAGTTTCTTTTTAGATGAGACATTGACATAAATATTACCAAAAACTTGGGAGACTAAACTATAAATCAATTCATAAGCTTCATAAAATAAGGTTTTTCTCTTGTAAAAAATATTTTCTAAAAAAATTGAACGTTACTGAAATTATAAGAGATTGAATTCATTTAAGTATCCACATCTGATTTATGCTTATAAAATGATTTTTGGAAAAATATATAAAAATACCTTCAATCATATACTATATTAAAATATAAAATATGTAAATATTTTCATTATAAATGTTATTTTATGTTTGTAAATAAACTACAATAAAATTTATTTTTAGATTTTGTAAGCTTATAATATTTAAAACTATAATTGCATATTAATATTACTCATAACGCTATCATATTAAATTACTTGTTATACAAAAGAGTACATTATTTAAAAATTGAAGTAAACTGGAAACGATGTTATAAAATAAAAATGCATCAGGAGGATCATCCTTCGAAAACTTAATTTTAACATAAGATACCGTAAATAATGTCAAAAAAAATACCATATTGTATTACTAGTTTTATGGAAATATAACGCCAAGGAAAAAACATTCGTAGACAAGAGAGCCATTTTAAAATAACGGCTGTGACATTAAGTAAAATATATATTTTACAGTGATGTCACGTAAAGGACTTAAAGTGTTATTGCAGACGACGTAAGACAGTCGTCTGTTACCTAAATGGAAACGTTTCTCAGTTGGCGTTCAAAACAACTAGATCTATATAAAAATGAAAATTTAGGAGTACTTTAAAAAAACGTGCATTTGGATATGCATTTTTTTATCGTAAATGAAATTATTTGCTTTATTATCAATTTTTTACACAGTAATTAGAAAACTTTTGGAAGCATAAAAATTTAATGCTGGTTTTAAGTACTTGTAAAGTTTTACAGTAAAATAATCAACGTTTTGTGGACTGAGTAGCACCACGTAGATGTGTTTATAGCTCTCATTAAGAATCATCTCATGTTAAAAGCAAAACATCACGTACACGTCAATTAGTTAGTCAAAATAAAAAACAATTACTAAGTTTACATAGATAGATACATACATAAATTTAAATTTTTCTTTTTTTCAGTTGTAATTGCGATAAACTTAATTTTCTATAAAAATGCTGACATACACTATAAGAAATAACCCAAAAATATTCATACGCTAATATGATATTTGTAATATATACTTTAATTTTACATACAAGTAGCCTAATTTTGACATAATGTATCAAAAAATCGTATACAAATATAACATTTTTATCACTACATAACAAAAATATCCCTTAGATTATTTGCATTAAAAACTTTCAGCACATGTATATGAAAATTTGGACATTTTTTTATGAGTATATCTAAATTAAGACTATATAGTAAGACCAGTTATAATGTATGGTTCTCGGTGTTGGACGATTGAGATGAGAATAGAGCAGAGATTGAGCGTAGCAGAGATGAAAATGCTTAGATGGATGAGTGGATAAGATAGGATAAGTAGCGAACACATAAGAGGAAGTATAGGTGTAGCTTCAATCGTGGATAAGATGAGTGATAATAGACTTAGATGATTTGGTCACGTTATGAGGAAAGAGGAATCGGAAGCTGTAAGAACAGTTATGGAAATGAATGTTGAAAGAAGAAGAGGTAGAGAAAAACCAAAAAAGAGATGGATCGACGTTATTGAATGCGATAAAAGGGCGGCTTATGTGTGCGTAGATGACGTGGAAGATCGTGTTAAGTGGAAGTTTAGGATAAGGGTGGTCGGGGTACAGTCGAGGAAAAAGAAGACGAAAAAATATGGTGAAACAATTGATTTATTATATTATATATAAAGAACGATATTATATAATAGTATAAAAATATAATATTGTAGCATGGAAAGTTTTGTATTATTTCTTACATTGTATTGACCACATGAAGACTTAGAGTGCATTAACTAAAATATATTTTAAGTTTCGTAAATTAAAATCTGCATAAAAAAAACATAAAAACAGAAATAATTTTTCATGTAATATCGTAAATATACAATACTCTCTTAAAATTAATTATAATTAATTTAAGAAACATTTTTAACAAATAATATCCAATATAAACAATTAATGTGACTTATAAATATCAATTTATTAATATTTTTTACTGATTAGATGAATTCGTTAAATTCTCTTAGTCACATAATTTATTTTAATATTTTTGGTTCAAACAATCATTAAAATAAGTTTTGCATGCATTTATTTTATTTATGCCTTGAATATTCAGGTCTCATTAAAAAAATGCATTGAACGTTTATAAAAGAAATAAGTTTCAACTGTCAGTAAAGTATTAAATCAATCATTTATTTAAGTAAATAGTAAGTCCTTCTCGTGAATAATAGAAATATTTTAGACAAATCGTTGTTTCATTATATTAAATGGTTGCCCTATTTATAAAGTTAAACAAATCAACTGCCTGGTTTTAAAATAGTAAGAAATATAAACTAACCTAATAATCTGTTTCATTAATATCTAAGCTCTCAATGATTATAAGCAAGTAAGTTACTTCTTGATTAAGAAAAATAAAACGATTCTTTGTAATGATAAGGATAAGGATATTGCTTAGATACATTTTCATCATAAAAAACAAGCATTTTTCAATAAAATATTATCCCGTAACTAATACAATGCGGTGTCACAGATAGCTACATCTTTTTAATATACTTTTACTATTTTTTATTATACTTATCAATTACAATATTGATAATATTACAAGAAAGTTACATATTCTATATGTGGAGGTATTATTTATATGATAAACAAATATAGTTATCAAATGAAGCGATGTGTTATAACGCATTATGCCAGTAACGTTATATTTATTAACTGTACCAGTGTTACGGTTTAAATTAACTATATATTTATTGGAATATTTATAAAAATTATAGTAATATTTGACCATTGTTTTAATATTTTATGTATCTTATAAGACAAAGAATTTTCTTATCAAGAAATCACTTAACAAAAAAAAAAAAATTAAATTTTTTTTTTAATTACCAATAAAATTAAATTATAAATAACAAAGGGATTTTAAATAAAAGATTACATGCTTGAACTGTTAGAGAGTAACGAACACAAACATTTGTCACACCGTTAAGTTTTATATTACTTTTAAAATATAAAACGTAGAAACTTGAGACATCCAAAAATCAAAGAAATTCCTTTGAAAAAACTTATAAAAGTATTTCCTTTTATATCCATAAAAGCTTATAACGGATTATTTAATTAGTCATGATTCAATTTTTCTTAAAAATAATTTTTACAGAAAGATGTTGGCCACGTCTAATTTGATTGTTAATTTATCAATTGTTATTATAATATAATAACAATAATATTTTTATAGTATTATTATACTATACTTATTTAATAACCTACTTTATATTTTTAAAAAGGGGATTTGTTTAAAATATTAATATAGAAAAACAGAAATTCAATAATATTTCAATGATTTAGCATAGACATTTTTATGACAATAACAGATTCATTCAATAAACTAAAATATTAAATTAATAACTTGGAAGTAATAAAAATAATAAATTTCAGTTTACTATAAGATAAGATATAATAGAGCAAATATTAAGATAAGCAATATTGGATGATGTTAGTTTGCTATTAAAAATTAAGAAAGTTCAAATTTAAAAACAACATAATATTTTTTTACATTTATAACATTTGTAATGGGAAAAAGAGTATACAAAAACAAAAAGAACATAGGAGGAGAATCGAGGATCCGGTGGAGGAAATTGAAAGGGGAAATTGAAAAAGTTTTTAAAAACTGTAAAAGAGATGACGGTGTGGAATGTCGAAGGAGATATAAATAATAGAAAAGATTTGCTAATTGTGTAAAGAATACTGCAAAGAAGATTGTTGGTGAAAGTATAAATGAAATGCTAGGAAACAATGAAATTTGGTGGTGGGATGAAGACGTTCAGAAAATCATAGAGTAAGAAAAAACAGTTCAAAGTATGGCAAAAGAGCTAAAGGAGAGAAAAATTGATGGAATATAAACGCTTGTGCGAAGAAGCTAAGTATGCGGTAAGTAAGGCAAAGTTTAAGAAATATGATAAGGATAGGTATGATAGGATAGAAATAAAAGAATGTAAAAAAAAAAAAGTCTATAGACTTGCAAAAGTAAGAGAAAAACAGTCTAAAGATTATCACAATTTAAGGTGTATAAAAAGTAATGATAAGAGGATGCTTGTGAAATTAAAAAAAAGTGAAAAATTACTAAATGAGGAGTATTTTTTTTTATACCACGTAATTGGTATAAAAGTGAGAAAAATGAAAAAGACATTTGTACATACAATAATTTTTAAAAATATTTAGCTAAAAGTAAGTATTTTTTAATTTTTAGTGAATTTATATGTGATTTACAATATAAAAAATTGAAAAATGAGATTTAAATTGGTACTTGAATCTTCTCTCACTTAGATGTCAGTAAATATATAACTTACTAAGTAAAAAAAATAAGAAGAAAATTGTAAATAGTGGGTTAGCAAAGAAAACAGTAAATAAATGTATTCAATGTAATGATAACTACATTTGTGATAACTGAAAAAAAAGATAATTTAATATCAAAATAATAATAAAAATTTTATTTAAAATATCAAGAAAAATTTAATGATATCAAATTAAACTTGTTAATCTTTGTGTTATTTATTTCTGAATAATTGAAAACACATTTCAAAAATCAAATGACAAATTGTTTTAATTTCTAAAAAAAAATATAATTATAAATATGTTTGGTATACAGGAATAAATAGGTCATTTAAACAATTAAAATTATATGTTATTTCCCAGTAATATTTGATAAAAATAAGACTACACTAATAGTGCAATTTAACAAACAAAATAAATACGAAAGCAAGAGTTTGAAAATTCTATGACATAAACTGAAAATAGAAGATTTTCATTTAAGATTGACATTTCTTAAAATGAATACCTTATCCTTGTTTTTGTAAGTCAGCAAACGAGTAAAATCTAACAAAAGATTCATAGGGTATCCTTTTATAAAAGGTAATGAAAAATGTTCAGTGAAATTCTGAATCCAAAATAGAGTTGTTATTAAAAGTTATATAGAATGACAACATACGTTATTATGGACAAATAACATAATAACATACGTCATTACTATGCTTTTCAATGTATTACGATGATTGATTTGAATGTTTTTTAACTACAGCAACTGTTTGCACATAGAAGATAAGTTGTCGGAACAAATCATTATTTTTTGAACTTATATTAAGTAGCATAAACTTTAATTTAACATTTTTTTGAAGCTCGGAGTTATTCCGAAACATTTTCAAAACTTTAATTGAAAAAGTTGAATTTTTGTGCAGAAGTTGCTATTTTGAAACCCCGCGGTGAGCAGGTCAAATTTTTAAATAACTTATACTAAATAAAAGCAAAATGCTTAGGGTAATTACAAAAAAAAAAATGATTTTGTTTTGTTCATATTTAAAAAAGTTATGAGTTTAAAGAAAAAAAAATTTTTAAAAAAGTTGAAATTTACTTATTTTAAAAATCAAAGTTTTTTTAGATATATCCCCTATTTAATGGGAATGAGAGAATTTTTTCAATATTCAAAGTCAATGTTTTCAACTAGACACGACTTAGATCTTTTGACGTAACGTTGAAAGAAATCAGTCCAATTTCAGCTTAAAAAAAACACATCATAGTAAAATTAATACCTTCTCCGCTTCGCATCGAAGCTAAAAAGTGGCGACAAGTATATATAAAAAATAACCCATCATAATAAAATTAATATCTTCTTAGTTTCGCATTGAAGCTAAATTACTATGAATGTTAACATTTTTATTCTTAAACATAATATAAATTCGATATTATATCATGGCTAATGTTAATTTTTTTTTTATTACTCACCCATTTTCCGTTAATGGCTTTCATGGAACCCAATAATAATTTTAATTCTTTCACGGTAATACTAAAACTTGCTAAGACTCCAAGCATATCAATTAAGAGGTCTGAAAATATAAACAAAATTAGTTTAGAATATGTTTCAAGATAATTGAACAAAGTACAAATAATTATAATTTGATTTTAAAGAGAAATTTATTATTTTTGAAGCTTATTACACTTCAATAATTTTTCTTATTAAAATAAGAAAATAAATTATAAACAATTATAATTTAACTCTGTAAAACTTTAAATTGATGATAAAAGAAACATTTAACAAATTATTTCTATGATCAGAAAAAGTAGTTTAAGGGATATTTAAAGAAGCTTTAATCTCATTTTAAATTTAAAAAATATATATTTAACAGTTATCACCTTCTTAGGCAACGTTTAGCGTGTTTATCAATGTATTTTTTTTTGAAATGTTGAAATAACCATTTTTAGTCGATTTCTTACAAAAAATTTGATTGGACAATGATAATTTAAGGAAATGTACTTACATACATACAGTGGACATCAAAAACGGATGGAGTATACATACATCAATATGGTCTACACTCAACCGTTCTACATATCCACTCAATAAAATAAAAAGAAATCAACGAAATGATAATTGAAACAAGAGTTATAAGGCTTAACACCTATAATATATTTGAACAAATTATTAGCATGATAATATAATTATTTCTATAACATATGTATTGTTATATAATATTAATTTAATATTAACATTAGAAAGGAAAGATTTCGGGATTGAATAAGTAAAATCAAAGTAAAAGTTTTGTTTCCCTTTGAAAATCTAACATGAAAGAAAATCCTTAGTTTTCAAGAGAAATTTTTTTGTTAAAATACACCGAGCAGTCAAGTCGTTTGCAGTTAATTCTTCAGATTTAAGCAGATAACAAACAAAACAAACTTCAATGTTAATGATGAATAAAAGACGTACTTACCAACTATAACTAATTGAGATTATATAATTTTCTTATAGTGTTTAAAATTTATTTATTTTAAGGTAATAACTTCCATTTAGTTAATATACATGAAACTCGAATATATTTATAATTATTAGATCAATTTTAATGAAATAAACATTCTTAATATAACGTCAAAAAAACTTTAAACAATTGTAATGTTTTTGATCTACAAATTTTAATATAATTCATACTTTGATATATAAAAAAAAAACAATTACTTAATTAAGGTTTGAATAAATTTATTAAACCAAAAATTATGTGCTAAGTTGTTAAAATTAAAAAAAATATTTTAATTAAATTAATTTTAACTTTTAAAGTCGACATATCCAAATTAACCGACTGCTAGATCATTTAATAATTTCAAATAAAATATAGGGTTGTAATGGAACACTTTAATAGACTAGTAATTACACCTTTGAGACTTCGGTTTAACTAATCAAAACTTTCATAGTATTTAACTTATGTATTTGTTTAACAAACTCAATCTTTAGAACAGTAATAAACATGACATTAGTACATTTCAAGCAATTGTAACTAGTTAATTTAAAAGTGACTAAATCACAATATACATTGTTTGTATTTTAAAATAGACTTTTTTAACAGAAAATTTTATTTTTTACTTTTATTTACGAGAAAATAATTTGACAAAATTTGGTCATTTATTTACTAAAAATGAATGATAATAGTTATTATTTAAGTAAAAAAGAATTAATTTACAGCTTAAAACTTCTTAAGTTTTGCAGTTATTATCAAAACTTAACAAACCATATTTATTTTACAAGTAATGTGTATCAGATAAAATAATTTAAAACATCTTAGTATTATCTTGTTTATAAATCACACGGAGAAATAATTAGCATAAAGTATGGTATTCTGATAGAACTGCTCGCGAGTTATGACTTAAATGTCTTTATTTGACATCAGTTAATTTATTGTCTATCTAACTCAATAGCATAGCAAAAGTTTGAAATTTGGGTTAAGTTTATACACCTAAAATACACTATTTTATGAAAGTCAAAATTAACAGAGACGACCAAAGTCTCTGTTGAGACCAAAGGACGTGTCTCAATATTGTCACATAATTTCTAATGAATATTTACACAGAAGGTGATTTTATAAGAGTACAAATTTGTATGTATGGATTATTACCTGCGACAACGGTATCAGCCTTTGCAAGCCTGTTTACGACAAGTTCGATTAATCCAACATCCGTACAAGCCTGAAGATTTCTTACGGACTTTCGCAGTATAGCAATAAATACACTCCATATTTCGGCCTGTAACAACAAAAAATAATAAAATAAATAAAAAACTTTAATACCATAGTACAATAATACTATAGTAGCTTTTCATTTATGTTAGACGTATTGCCATAAGAAACACAACCTAACCGAGGTGTATACAGAAAGAATATTTCAATTATTATTATTGCAAAATAGAGACTCATCTCATGAATAGGTAAAAACGAAAAAAATTATATATATATAAAAATGATTTTTAAGTACATACTCAAAACGTATCCCTTCTCATACACAGATATTTGATGGAGGAATATCAATTCATTTTTATTCGTGCAAATGCACACGAGGGTCGATTACTATTTTCAATAATTTGCTTCTTTACTAGATATCAGTTCTACTACCGCCATCAATGGATACATGTAAATAACATATTGTGTATATACGGTCTGTTTTTGGGGTTCGGTATTTTATTTTACTTTTTTGTATGAAAAGAGAAATATTAATTTCAAGCTTTGCGCGTTTACTGCGAAAAAAAGGAAGAAAAATACATACATGCATAATATGAAATAGCACGCCTAAGTATGGCATATATATATATATATACACACACATATTTATACATAGTCTCGAGGGAGGGTTCTGCTACAGACGGCGGAAACGACCACCACTGCTACCGTCCTACCATTAAAAAACGTGTGAACTTTTATGGAACACAAACTTGTCTCATTTAAATAATACGGCCCTTAACCTAGGAAAGCAGGGAACCGTTTGGGTAGAATCCGGAAGTATTACAAGCTTAGAAATCCGAAAAGTGGATTACACTACGCCTGTTCTCGTGATTTCGAATTATTATTATCTTTAACACATTTTCATTAGCCAAACAATGTATAGATTTAAAAGGTCTTTATGTATATCTCCCAACTAATTTTACATTTAGAGTACTCAGAATTGATATTCAATGTGTACAGTACGCTTCATTTCCATAATGATTTTAATTAAAAACAAAACCTATACCTTTTTAGCATCGCATCGAAGCTAAAAACATTTTTAGAAGAACAACATTATTAATTTTTTCGTTTATATTTAAGCGTTTTTTTTTTCTATAATATTACGTCAAAAACTTCATTTGAAGTGTTTTAATATCGTTATGTTGGTTTTTTTCAGCAAGTTCATACAATTGTCCCTAAAAAAATTAACTTATTAATTACGTATATTATACACAGAATTAATAAGATTATAAATACACACAGAGTTTAAAATGTGTAATTAGTCAATATAGTTTCAAGTGAACAGTTATTTAAACAAATAATTTCGAATAAATAATTCTATTTAACTAGATTTATTACGAAATACCACAGATTTGTGCAGGAAGGTAATCGATGAAAACATTTAGTATGTTATTCAGATTAAATATCCCTAACCATACTAAATTCCCAGTCATTATAAGTTGCTTCAAATGAGACGGAACATTGAAACTGTCATTGTCACTCGAGAAATTATATGTATATATTTATTTTACCCTAGTAACGTTTCCCGAGTTATAATTTAATTACCACTGACACTCTCTATCTACAGAGCAAACGCTGAGCGCAATGGAATGAGATAACAATATTAAATCTTATACTGGAAAACGCTTACAAAATTACTGAATAAAATCCCTTAAACAAAGACAATTTTTAATGTCTTGTCTGGTCTTACTAGAAGCAAAGTCACAAATCAGCTAAAAATAGAACATGAGATCATCATCCATTTTTTGTTTCAAATAGATTAAGATTTGTCACATGGTCTGACAATTATTTTTACTTTGCAATAACTTTTAACAAGTATCTTTTAGCTACTTTAGTATTATAATTTTTTTTATTGAAGCGATATAAAGTAATTAAGTTATAGAGAAACTGTTTAGGCGAGCGATGGAGTAAAATTATAATGACATATAAAAATATTGAATATTTAGGTATATTTTATTGAACAGAATGATTAAAAGGGAGCGAGAAAATAGCGATTGACATATTATAATGAGTTTTCAATTGGTTAATTAAATAAATTTCTAAGTAATGAAAACTGAACGTTCCCGACAGGCTTTGTTTTGTTAAGTGGAATGCAAAATATGTGAGTAAATTAAACAAAGTTTTTGGCATGCTTAATTTATGATGTACGCGTACTTTGTCAATAATAATTTCAAGTTTTATTCTTTGATTAAATTATTTAAATAAAATTCTCAATGGTTAAATTTAAATTATAAAATAATAAAAAAAGAACATACAAATAAAAATTATCATTCTAAATTAAAAAGCTTATTAATAAATTACATAAATAATGTTCTTATTCTATAATAAAACGTTTATTAAATATTTTTAAAAGTTTTGCGGTAATATAATTAAGCGAAATCTTTTAAGTATAAAAACTGCATAATATCTAAGATAACACCATTATAACACAATATTATATTATTTACTCTGATTATAATACAAGTAATTTTCTCTTTTTGAATTTATATATTTATGTAAAACTGAAAACCTAGAAATCGATACATACAAGAAAAATATACTGATTTATTTTTTATATAATACTAGCACATAATTAAACTTGTGCAACTTTCTTTTCATAAAATTTCTGCAATGTGTGTACTGAAGATTATTATTTTATTCGCCAAAATTTAAATTCATATAAACAAATTGTTTGTTTTGTCGTGAACATTAATAATACTCCATTTGACTAAAGAGAACGACAAATCCAATGTAAAAGCAGAGTATTTGTAAATTCTTTTGCAACGTTTGTACAATAAAATACATAAATAACACATTTAAAATTAATTTTGCTAACTGTTGACACTAAGAATTTATATTTCTATTTAAATAAACAAAGAAAAACAATTTTTTATTTTATTTTTTGGCTTACGTAAGGGTAAACCAAAATGTACTTGATAATTTTTACAATAATGATTTAATAAAGTAAAATTAAAACTATATTAAAAATATTATTAATTTAAAAAACTAAAAAATATTAAAAATATTAAGCTCAAANTATATATATATATATATATATATATATATATAGATATAGATATAGATATAGATATATAATAAAAAAAATATTTTATAATAAAAAATAGCATACTTTGTAGCAAAAAAAAAAAAGAATTATTCTCTTTGTAAATCTAAAATTATAACAACGCCTTGAATTTGCGGTTTCCATTTTGATAGTAATTTTAACAAAGCTGATTAATCGAAATTTACTAATATAAACATTTAAAACAATCATTTTAATAACCGTCAACCGGTTTTATAGAACTGTATACATACATAACAGTTAATAACTTGGTTTGTAATCAAATCCTATTTTATTAAAATAATACAATTGATTTTACGTTTTACAATCAACGTCTATCAAAAAGTTTTCGACAGACGAAATGAATTTTTACAATATCCATCATGTAACCGTAATTTTAAGTTTGGAAAGTATATTTTTATTTTTATTTTTACTGAGGATGACAGATATCAATGGTTTTTACAAAATGATTATTGTAAGCAACAGTCAACAGAGTGATTATTTAACTATGATTCGCGCAATATCTTTTAATATATGAAACATAATATAATTATTTTCTTTACAACAGTTAATAAATAAAGTAAAAAAATATATATTTTTTAAAAATTATAGAACATAAGACACTATTTACTTCTGAAAAGTAAAAATTATAACCTGTTTCATATTTTTGATGATATTATGTTAGTTGCAGTTGAATAATCACCCTACATAATTTCGAAGTAATTTTAATTAGAAATTGAGGTAATTATAAAAAAGAAATTTGCTTTTTAGCATACTATATTGTGAGACCAATTAATTATCGTTTTATATTTAATAAACCCGGAATGTAAATTAAATAAAACGAAAAATTATAAACAATAATATAATTGTTTTGTAAATACGAGTATTATTCATCATAAAAACAGAATTTAAAAAAATCATGATTTATTAATACGAAAGTTTCCGTTTTTATTTTTTATGATACAGCAATTATTTATAACAGGTCGGCTGAACTTGACTTTTGTTTGTTTAAACAGTTTTATTTAGTAGTTTTATTAGTCCAAATAAATTTTTTGAATTACAAGTTATTATAGTTATATTATTAAACTAAATGTTTTTATTTTTACAAAATACAATTGTGAAACTAATAGCTCATACTTTAAGATAAAAACTACTGTCACGTTCGTGATTTAGTACACTATTCAACGTAAATAAAACTATATTAAAACAAATTATTAAGTACAAAATTGGTAAGTATGCAGTCTTCTTGTTTTGCTAAAATTAAATTAAAAATATTTCAAGATATATTGTTTCTTTTTTTTCCTAGTTTACAAATTTATTAAAAATATAGTAAAAATTATTTTTTAAAAATATTTTTCGATACACTTTTTAATAAATAAGTGATAAATAAATATTTCATTTATTTTTTATAGTTTTTATTTAGTTTTCAGTTATTAGGGTGTTAGATAACTGCATAAATACACAATTATTTTCCATTATCACACATATTTAAATACAAATCTTATCTTAACTATAAAAAAACGGTAGCACAGTGGGGTCGCGGCATAGTAGAGACATTGCATAGTAGGGTCCAGTATAGATTTAATCTGACAGTGATTAAAATCACTATCATAAGAAACGCTTCGATGCAAATCTGTAGATAGTGTTTAATTTTAAAAAATTGATGGATAATTGCAAAAGCAACATCAACTTCTATTAAAATAAAATACAAAACCCATAATTATCATACAAAAATAGTATATTTTTCAATATGGTAGCCATTTGCGTATAGAAGATAGATCGTCGGGACAAATTTTTTTTTTTCATTTTATAGTACATAAAATAAGCTTTAATTTTATATATGTTTAAAGGACGCAGTATTTCCGGAACATTTTCAAAAATTAAGTTGAAAAAGTTAGTTTTTGTAAAAAAGTTACTATTTTAAATCCTCCCAGTGAGCAGAATAAGTGTTAGATTTTCAAAAAAAATTATATCAAATGAAAGGGAAATATCTAAGGTTTCAATACAAAAAAATATTATTTTTATTTGTTCATTTTTGAAAAAGTTATGGCAGTTTTAAGTACAAAAAACATCCCGATAAAATGTAATTTTTATCGCAAACATTACATTTTTTTTTAAATTTTCGACAGCCATTTGCACATAGAAGATAAGATGTCGGGACAAATTTTTTTTTTTCATTTGATAGTATATAACATAACCTTTGATTTGATATATGTTTAAAGGACGCAGTATTTCCGGAACATTTTCAAAAGTTCAGTTGAAAAAGATCTATGTTTTTTACAATATTTTAAGTTTTGAACGCCCCCTATATAAGGGGAAATTGTCCAATTTTAATAAAAAGTATGTCAAATGAAAGATGTACTTATAATGTATTTAGAAAAAAAAAATTTGTGCTGATATATACATTTTTCAAAAAGTTATAGCATTTTTAAGTTGAAAATTTAAAATCGAAAATCGAAAATTTTAACACAAAAATAGTGTTTTTTTAACTACGGCAGCCGTTTAAATGTAGAAAAAAAAGTGTCGGGACAAATTTTTTTTTTTCATTTTGTAGTACATAAAATAAGCTTTAATTTGATATATGTTTAAAGGACGCAGTATTTCCGGAACATTTTCAAAAATTAAGTTGAAAAAGATCTATGTTTTTTACAATATTTTAAGTTTTGAACGCCCCCTATATAAGGGGAAATTGTCCAATTTTAATAAAAAGTATGTCAAATGAAAGATGTACTTATAATGTATTTAGAAAAAAAAAATTTGTGCTGATATATACATTTTTCAAAAAGTTATAGCATTTTTAAGTTGAAAATTTAAAATCGAAAATCGAAAATTTTAACACAAAAATAGTGTTTTTTTAACTACGGCAGCCGTTTAAATGTAGAAAAAAAAGTGTCGGGACAAATTTTTTTTTTTCATTTTGTAGTACATAAAATAAGCTTTAATTTGATATATGTTTAAAGGACGCAGTATTTCCGGAACATTTTCAAAAATTAAGTTGAAAAAATTAATTTTTGTAAAAAAGTTGCCATTTTAAATCCCCCCCAATGAGCAGGTTAAGTGATAGATTTTCAAAAAAATGATATCAAATGAAAGGTAAATATCTAAGGTTTTAGTATAAAAAAAAATTATGTTGATTTGTTGATTTTTCAAAAAGTTATGGAAGTTTTAAGAAAAAAAAGTGAAAAAATTTCGAAAATTAGCGATTTTTAAATTTGTAATTTTTTTGGATATTTCCCCCATTTGCGGGGAACGAGGGAATTTTTTTCAATTTTTAAGGGTAATGTCTTCAACTAGATACGATTTGTGATCTTTTGACGTATTTTTGAAAGAAATCGGTCCAGTGAGAGCTGAGAAAAAGTGGCAACAGATATAAAAAAAAAAAAAAACACATCATAGTAAAATTAATACCTTCTCCGCTTCGCATCGAAGCTAAAATCAATATACTCGTACTTATAATTGTAAAAAAAATACATTATTCATTCTTCAAATAACTACTACCGAGTTTATTAATTAAATTATACTCTTTGATTTTAGAGATAAAAATACAATGAAGGGAAACTTTTTTTTTTAAATAATAATTTATGGCTTAAGAATCAGTCTAAATATAATAAAGCAATATAAACATTTAATTCTTTTGGTGACTTTAACATTACATTCAATTTAACATTTTCTATTTCGTATTTTTAAAATAATTAATCCGACATTATACATATTATGTATTTGTAACAATAAATATTTAAAAAAAAAAAAAAATATCTTATAGTGAAATAAACATCTGATCAGTATTATAATATATGTAAGGAATTGTCAAAAAAAATGTTTAAAGCCCTAAAATTTACAATATTTACCTTAATTTAGATAAGGCACCGTTACTATAGATTAAGACGATTATCATTCGTTCAAAGGTCAAAAAACGAAGAAATATTATTAACAAAATGACATCAGGAAAATTATGTTTAGTAAATTAAGATGTTCCTGTTAAATAAAAATAATTAACATCATGAATAGTTGATGCATTTGATAGTTTTGCGATGAAATTCTATTAAAGACTTACTTAAGAACTTAGGTATTTATGATTTAAATGCAGCAATCTCAACAATTAAAATTTTTCGAAGATAAATTATAATTGGATTTTTTATTTTAAAAAAGTACATTACGAATTTAATACATAGAAAAATAATAAAATATTATAAGGCATGCTATTATCGTATTGTTCTTTCTACGTGATCTTAATGCCATATATATTTTACAACTATAGTTTTAATTATAATATCATATATGCTGTGCAAATATTCCCAAAGGCTCTTGAATTGTTAGTTATACTCAAATTGTTTTTTCTATGTTCCATTTCTTCTATAGCCGTTGCTTTATCAACGTGTTTCATTGCTATTTCAGAAGACACGTTTTTCATTTATTTTCTTTCGATCAACACATCCGTATAAATGCACACAAGTTAAATGCAATGGGCACTTAAGATTTCTAGATTTCCGCTTGGAGACCAAATATTAAAGTAGTAGAGAAAACAGAACGACAAAATAAATAAAAATAAAGCGTCTGAGAAAGTATTGCAATAAGAAATGTTTTAATGTTTAAATAAACGTTCAGAGCACTGATGTCCCACGAGTACATCAACAACTTTTTGCCAATTTTTTCTTTTGGTCCTTCCTAGTAGAGATGAAACCTTGCCACATCCGGTGTAAATAGTACTTCCGCATAGTTTGGTAGTATATCATACCGTGTCCACCGGAAACGTTACCGGTGCATTTCCAATCGGATAGTTTCCAAGTCCGGCCGTTTTACAATAAATATGCTTGTAAAATACTAGAAAATACTACACAGTGAACACCATACTTCAGATTTAAAACTTTGAACATAAAAATTAATCAAAATTATTAAAATCGTTTGAATATCACAAGGCGCGTTTATTTATTAAATGTTTAGAAAATTCTTTAAACATTTAATATTCATAAATACAGTCACATAGATGAATTCATATAGGCAGAGCAATAATAAATAAATTCTATTATACTATTGTTTAATCAGTTAATATTGCAAACATACATGAAGGATTCTTTCAAAATTCGAACTCACTTTTGAATTCAAATTCTTGCAAATAAACCATCGCATAGTAAAAAAGAAAAACAACCCACCAATACAACTTGTTTGACTTTCAAATTTCAAAAGTAACTACTGATGCAGAAACACAGTCAGTTTCATTGACATAATTAGGTTATACGCAGCCATAGCACAGTGTTACTTTATTTTGATTTTGCGTCCAGCCTTTGACAAACAAATCTACGTTTACTAAAAGAGAAAAAATTCACCAATGGTAATTTATGTGACTAATTAGCGACTGAAAATCAATACGCAGCGTTAATTAGAATTTTCATTAATATGACAAGACATTTCTAAAAATTTGAAAGCTATACAATTACTAGTTTTCTTATTTCGATTTTATTCATTAAACAGATTCTTCAACACAAAATCAGTTCGCAAATTAGATAACTCAGTCAACAACTCGTTCCCAATCATACTGCAAGTACGAATAAAAAGCGTTGTTATACTATAGTATTCTATTGATGAGACGTTTCCTTTCATTATGTAGAAACAATACGGCGTTCTAGACACGCAATTTAGCTACATTACTGTCGATAGCACAGTTTCTTAGTATTTATTACATTCACAAAATAAATGTTAAAACATCATTTCCGATGATTAGTACCAAACTAGATGTCGATTTAAATGAATTTCTAAACAAGCACATTTGTAAACCTAAAAAAAACAGAAGAGTTCTAAGCACTATGTCTTACATGACGATATTCACTTTCGCGCAGGTTGAAATCGTCAAAGTTTTTTAAAACTAAAAATATAGTAATTCTATTAATTTAAATTAAAAAATATTTAGCGAGAGAGCCGTAAAAAATACTAAAAAACACTTGTACGTATTTCGAGAANTTTTTTAAAACTAAAAATATAGTAATTCTATTAATTTAAATTAAAAAATATTTAGCGAGAGAGCCGTAAAAAATACTAAAAAAACACTTGTACGTATTTCGAGAGCAATGTTACCATCATTAACGTTGTATCAAATACATGTTAGTCCTAAGTGATCAATTTTTATCATATAAAAGTTTTACTAAACAAGAAATAACGAGATTTATAAATTCGCATAACATTAATTTTTTGGTTAATAATTTGAATTAATGTCTCGTTTAATACGTCTTATCATACTGGTATAAATTAACGATTTTAAAGTTTCATTTTTTTTTTTTTAACACGCATGGGATTGTATTGGACAGTTAACGTGTATTTTATGTAATAAAAATTTAATAAAATATTTAACAATGTCATGAATAATCAAGAAGAGAGAACGTTATCATAAAACGTGCCCGAATTAATAAAATTTCATTTGGAGAATATTTAATAAAATCTAAAAAAAAAATATTTTACGACCGAACAATTAAACAATTATCATCCATGATCGAATTCATTGAAAATAAAAATACAGTTTTTATTTTTCCAGAATTTTCGAAGTAAAATCAATACGTGGCATATCTAATATCAGGTCTAAAAGTTTTATGAAACTATAGATAAATAATGACAAAATTGAAATACTTTTATTTCTTTTGAGAATTTTGGACTTTGGAATGGAATTGACATTGGGATGGTCCTTAGGTTTTATGTTAGCACAAATAGTAATCATGAATAATACGTGACTACAAGATTGTTTGTCAGTAGAAATATAAAATTACTAACTGCGGCAAGAAACGTTTTGCCTAGATCCATTTATTAAGAAAAATAATTCTGAGGAACAAATATTCTTTTTTGAATTTTGTCTAAAATGAAAAATACATTTATTATTTCATACTGAATAAACATTTTTTTTGCTTTATTAATATATACACAATATGTTCCAAATAAATACAATGAGAGTATTAACTAAAAATAAAAATACACCATGAATACTATATAAAATAATTCATCTATTGATGACACTTTTCTGAATAGTAATAATTTAATAAACGTGATGAAAAAACTCATATTTTAGAATGTAACTCTTTCGTGCTTTTAATAGCTTCAACGCTAATTATATTGACTATATTTTAAGAAAACAATTAAAAATATTAAATAACATCAAAATATAAAATAAAGGATTATCCTACTTACCAATTTATTTTTCCTAAAACTAACATAATAAAAATAATTCATAATTTAATAATAAGACACAAGATTTATAGTAGTTTAATAGACTCGAAATAAAATGTTTGTAATTTGCATCAAATGAATTGATTGGTTCTTCTCGAGAGAATGCACTAAATGTGATTAACTTAATAAACATTGAACTAAAATTACAAATTCATAATGAAAAAATAACCTTAGTACGCAATTAGAATTTTATCTTATTCTTATGATAGAAACTATTTTAAAACCCGGTTTAAAAAAATAAACTCCAACAAATATAATATTTCCGTCAGTATTGCATTTAATGTTTGAACATATATATACACGTATTATACGTTCATATTTGTATAATAATACATTTTTATTACTTCATAAAATTTCACTGTGTTTTATACTGTCGTCTGTTAAAATATTTAATATAAATATCAAGTATAAAAATATGTGTACGTCAAACTATACACAGTGTAGTATAATATATACCGTAAGTAAAACAAAAGCACACATTTAGAAAATAATAATAACAAAGTACACTTTTGCAGCATAAAATTATGGAAATATTGCTTAACAAGTTATAGATTACTGAATAATTCATTGTTCATTTATGGATGCAACTTTATGGTAGCCTATAACTTGAGATTTTTAAGATGAAAATTTCTGCTGCATTTACAACAAACGAAAACTGTCATATAAGACATATCGTTAGCGGTCACTTTTCCCGATCTTGATTTCCGTTTACTGGAATCACGAGTATCTGAAAGAGCATTTCCGATATCGTTTTGTGAACACTGGTTGTTTAAATTGAATACCCGTCTCACGCAGCACTCAGTATTGTCTCCGGCACATTTTTTACTGATCTTTTCTTTCAAATCAACACCTTATTTTAGTGCTACTACCATGTAGTCATCAACAACACTGCCGCCATACACGTTCTATTTATTGTCGGAGTGACGGGGAAAATTCACGAATATTTTCAGTATATATTTATCATATTTATATCCACAGAGATTTCAGTAAAATAATTAATTAAAACTTTCGATTGATTTTTATAATACGATTCAAAGAACGAATAATTATAAAAACAAGTTTTTTTTATAATCAAAACGTTCATTTAAACTAATTAAGTTAATACAAACATGAAGTTATTTTCATCTCTGTATTAAGGATGTAAATAAGTTGATGTTTTTGTTAGTTTTCCGATTTCCAGCGCGTACATTCTAACAATGTACGCATGATTAGGTTGTAACAACAAGTCTTCATAAAATAACAACTAAAAGTAAATTAAAATTAACTATATTTTATTTCATTGATGATTTCAAAATCAAATTTTCAAGTGGATTTTTTATTGCTTAATAATAATAAAATAATATAGAAGGTTAACAACGAAATACAAGTAGATTATTCTGAAAAATATTTTCTGCGAATAACCATACTAAATTCGCGTTAAGATAAAAAAGTTCTAAAGTGATTTAATATTCTATGTCGAACGTCAATTTGCATGCATAATATTAAGTACTGTAACAATTCCGTAGTAAATTTTACTAAAATAATTTTATATTATATAATAACAGCACATGCAAAATATCGACTACTAAAAATTACACACGTCTCAATGAAAAATAACACTGTATTAGTAGAAATGTCAAATAATTATTATTTTTGCTCACAAATATAATGTAGCGCACAAAATATTATAAATTGTTTAATACTATATTATCTTTACATGTCTACTAATGATCCAATTCACACACACACATTTAAATTTATATATTTAAATAAACAGTCAAAGGAGAATTTTGTAGAAGACTCACAAAGTACAAAAATGAATAGTTTAGCCATAGAATTTTCATCTCCAATGTATTGTAAAAGAATAATCAAACAAAGAAATTTCGTTTATGCCCAGCTAACAATGCCCGTGTTTACTTGAAATATTTTTAAATAACGTTACATTATTCATGAAACATAAGTCAATTATACTGAAATAATGAATTTTTCAACATTAATAGCGATCGAAAAATCTCAAAATATGAGTTTTTTTTTTAATTAAAAATTATAATTTACAGCAAACAGACGTAAGTTTATGTATTTCTTTGAGCAGTTCATCACAATAAAAAAAAAAAATGGTAAAAAATATTCATTTAAATTTTAGGAAATATAATTTTAATATGAAATATTACAATAAACGTTTTAATGAAATGAAACTATTCTAAACATCTTTTGTCAAAAAAGAAAAACAACACTATTTTCAACAGCGATTTTAAATAAATATTTCTTGAGTTATAAACGCACAAGTATTAGACACATTTAAAAACGCAATCGATGAGAGCTCAGTAGTAATATTCGATTTACTTTCACAAATGCCGCTAACGATTCTTTGTAGACTTTTGAGTGGACAATGAGTACACGTGAAAAAAGCATTATAATTTATAAATAACGAATAAGGTTTTATACTATATACTTATTTCAAATGAAAGAGTAAAATAAAAGTTCTATTTTTACTGCCATCGGATAAAGACAGTAAAATCAATTTTCTTTGTAACCACTTCCAAAGCTGCAGTCAGCCTTAGATGAATCACAGACAAAGAATAAAGATACTCTAGTCTTCTTCGTTTTTTTTTCTTAAGTGACACCAAGTGGGAGGGTCTCTACTTAAAAAATCCTTCCCAATACTCTGTTCCCGTATATTTTTCCTACATTGCATGTATACTATATCATACATAACCACTTACTACTTTTTACTACTATTGGAGTGAGGTCATGATGAATTACAGTTGTCACATTTGTACTAAAAATACTGGTTTGCTTCTAAAATATCATTGGTTGTCACCGACAACGTTAAATTTCTACTGTAACAGACTCACAAAAAATAAATTTATCTTCTAAGCAAAATCAATTGATTCTAAAGATTCTACTAAAAATGTTTGGGAGAAAACGAAAAAAAAAATTTATACAACTATCTAGATCTATTTTTCATATACAGTGACACTTTCTAGTATCCACCCGAAATAAATAAATTGCATAACTGAAAAGTATACATAAAATTTACTTAGTTGCAAGCTGTGATAGATAGCAATATTAAAATATTTATGGAGTCAATGTTTGAAATTAATTCAAAATATAATTAAAAAACAATCAATTTTGTCATTTTAATACTCAATAAAAATTTAACGAATCAGATAGTGACAGAAATACTTTGAAAATAACCATAAATAGTTCGTGAAATGAGTTTTATTGATGTAATCAATAAAAGGAATACGGATAAATATTATGGAGCTTAAACAATTCATTAGGGACCACAAAGTAAAACAAAAACAATTTAATTGAATCCGCAATAGTAAATTAAATGAACGAATTAATCGCACAGAAAATCCTTAAAATTCTAAATGTCATTTAATTGGAATAGTCTTTATTATACACATAAACTCCCTTATATAATTTCAGTATTATAATATAACAATAATAATTTATAGTACTAATCTTTGCAAATTTTTACCTTCAAAAGTTAGAGAGTTTCTGATATGCTGACTTATATAAAACTCAATATTAATAAACCGTTAATTTTTAAAGATCATAATAAATTAATGCTTCATCCAGCACTGCATAAGTTTTAATTGTCTGTTTCTATCGCCTCAGATTAAAAAGGTAGTAAATAATAACTAATTTTCTAAACTTTTATTGGTGAAACTTTCTTATCCAGACTTTATAATGGAATTCTTTAAAAACTTTACTTATAAACATCAAAACTAAATAAGAAAAATACAGCTAACTTTTATCGTATCCTAATCTTAAATTAATTACATGAAATCAAAATAATTATAAAAAAAAACATGCTTACTAAAATTTTGTAAATTTAAAGTCAATAGAATACTGTACATCTATTAATAGCTAATTCGTTAACATTCTAAATTACATATAATTATATGTAATTTGATTGAATACGTTGGATCGTTAGAACCAGGCACGTAGCCAGAAAATGTTTATTGGAGAGGCCAACAATTTTGGGCCCTTGTATCATTTTCCATAATTTGTTTACCATGAAAAGCTTGTGGGGGTCCCTCCACTCCTTCTTAGACAGTATCCCATTCTATGAATCTTACAAGTTCAAAATTTGTGTTTATTTTTAGAAAATTGGTGGATTATTCCAAAAGTTACATGATCTGCTATTTCCTTATTAATATCCTGATTAAGATAAAGTATGTTGAATGAAAAAGAGATTATTAAAAAATATTATTTCTCATAAAAAAATTGTGCTGATCCATACATTTTTCAAAAAGTTATAGCATTATAAAGTTAAAAATGTAAAATACAAAATCGAGAATTTTTACACAAAAATAGCATTTGGTAGCCATTTTCATCATGAAGACAAAATTAACTCCGAAATTTTTTTAAATAAAATAGTACATTACGTTAGCTTTAATTTAAGATATAGATAAAAGTGTCAGACTTTCCGGAACATTTAAAAAATTTAAGTGAAAAAAGTTAATTTTTTGTGAAAAAGTTGTCATTTTAAATCCCCCCCGTGGGCAGGTAAAGGGTCAGATTTATAAAAAAAATATATCAAATGAAAAGTAACGATATCATACATCTTTATAAAAAAGTTATGGCAATTTTTGAGGGTAATGTCTTCGACTAGATACGATTTGTGATCTTTTGACGTATTACTGAAAGAAATGGGTTCAGTGAGAGCTGAGAAAAAGTGGTAACAGACACAAAAAAAAACACACCATAGTAAAAATAATACCTTCTCAGCTTTGCATCGAAGCTAATAAAATAATGATATGAACATAAGCTGATTTAATTTTTCAACTTTTAAGCTATTAAGAAAAAATAATTTATTCCTAAATACTAATAACAATTAAGTTATAAAAAATTTTAAAATAAATATAAATTATAAACAATGTAAAATTTATTTTATTTAATATTAAAAACAATTCCTGCCTGNCAATGTAAAATTTATTTTATTTAAAATTAAAAACAATTCCTGCCTGTTTTTAGTCATATTTTAATTACTATTATTTAGAGCACGCAAATAACAAATTAAAAAAAACAAATAAATTACCTATTGTAACTACCAAATTATAAAAAAAGAAACAAATTAAAAATAAGATTTATCAAAAAATTTTTCATAGAGTATACTCTATCGAATTTTGTAATCAATGCAGATACTTGGTAGTTTATCATTTGTTAAACCAGAGTTAAAAAAAATTTACCTACAACCACGTTTGGAGTAATTGCTATTCCGTTTATTATTACGTCTAGAACGTTATTTTTTTCAAATAACGTTTTCTATGAATATAAAAATGAAAATACAGCTATAATAATAACTGTATTACTCAATAGTAATCACAAATTAATAATAATTTCAATGTATATAAGGCCTAGCACGTTTTTGATAATTCGTAAAATAATTGAATTTTAAATTTGGGGGGGCCGGCTCTGGGCCACATTAAATTTAAGGGGCCCACCCTTGTCTACGTGCCTGGTTAGAACAAATCGTTTTTGTTTCCATGAGTTTCAAAGAAAAATCAACACGGCTACAATTAATCATAAAACAAACAGCGATAAGGAAAAAACTTGCTATTGTCGTTTCTAATTATACAAATGAAAAATAAGATTTAAAAGTGTGAAAAATAAAATTGTAATTAAATAAAAATATGTAAGGATCACATGATGTTTTACGCACGTTTTTAAAAGTTATAACCAATGTGCTTTTAAGTTATTAAAATGTTGAGGTTATAAATGGAAAACAATTACCAACAGATATAAACATAGTGATGACTACACCGCTGCTTCTGTTTTCAGCATGGTGGAAAATCTGAATAACGAGCAAACGCGACGGTCCAAGGTAAAGCTTTTAGCGGAGTTAACCATTTTCCGGACGACTGGACAACCGGCGCCACGGCAGCAGATGTTCTACACAGAACTTTCCCATACCGCGAAACTGATGATTACACTATACTGAGAACTAGGAACAAGTATCGCCACAAACCGACAGCGACGGAACGCTGGTGTTTTACGTTGAAAATATGTGCGAAAATTAAAGAGATTGTTATCACTTGGACGATAACGATTGGTTTACGCTAAAATGCAAAAATGACGACGAAAACAATAGCTACTTAAAAATTCACAGCAGAAATGAAATCTCAAAAAAATCTTTATACTTATTATTGAATTTATGTACCAACGGTAAAAAAATTACGAAGCTTGCGGCGATGAATTGACTAAACATAATTAGTACGCTGGGCACATATCCGTTTTTCAACGGCGACCGAATTCGTCTATTCATGATGAATACCGGAAAGCACTCTATTGGTTTTGTAAGGTACGTGCAAACAACGACGACAAAGTCAGACTTCGGAACAATTCCAGTTAAAAATAGAAATCGTTGATCGAATAAAAACAAGTAGACTAACAAAATTCACAAGATTAAGTGAACCGTAAACGATAGAAAAGTAGTTCTTCTATTACCTGTCATCAACGAAAGATGTTGGACTGTCGGTGTGTGTGTGTAGATGATATAGAGTAGAGTGCTAGTCGATGCCATACGTACACCACTCTCATCTCGGGGATCTACAATATCAAGGAATTTCGCACCGCAGGGACCGACAATACTACCGCAACATAAGGTGACGTGTAAAATAATAAATAACTTCACTGAGCGTCATCCCTAGTGTTTCGATAGATAATAATGGTTTTGAACAAAGAAAGTGTCATTGCCACCATCGCAGTTTTTAACGCACTTTTCTTTCTATCTATATTTATTAGCAGTTGTGGTAGTTTAATACCTATAAAGCTTACGATCACACATTTCAATGTAAAAATACAGTTTTTATTTTTCAAAGGTACCATACGAGTGTAATACGTATTTTATTAAAAAAAATTACAACTTTTATGATTACATAACAACTGAGTCGGTCATTTGAGGGACTACGTTAAGTAAATATATATTACTTCGAATAATTTTGTTTTAAAATCTAATGCCGACGGTATAAAATAATAAATAATATTTCAAATACTAATTCTCAGCATTTTATTGATAGAAAAAAATCTTTTCAATTTTATGAAATCATAAATATGGAAAGCGACAATATTATTAGCCTCCTCAAAAAATATTCAAATTCAATCTTAATGTGAGATGATAACCTCAAAGCTGAGGCTTAACATAATAATACATTATAAGAACCCAAATAATTGCAGTAGCCAAGGGGTCACAACAACCATGCCCTTTATTGACAGCAATATTCGTTGACATTTTTTTTTACTATGACACTTGCTTTTTAAGAAATCCGAGAGGCCTATTCTTGAAACAATAATAAATTATATCTTGTTCGATGAATGAATTTATCGCCAATCGTGGTATATTCTTAAAAAATGTTACAATTTTAACGAATGAAAATCATTTGATATTTTATCTTTTTGGGTAAACCCTAGTGATTAAAATATTCGATTACAAATAACATTTGTATTGATCGATTATAAAAATGTATAATATTTATGAGCAGTAATAAACGCGTTACATATTTATAAAAAAAAATATTAAAACTTAATTTTTACATAATCAGCGTGAGGAAGTTTTTTTTAAGCTACGACTTCTTTTTTAATGTAAAACATTCGAAGCGGCGGATCAGACCAGATGTTGACTACTTTCTCCCACTCAGCTCAAAGATCCGCCCCACTATTTTACGGTGCTAAACTCGAATACCTACAGCATATGCTAAAGTAGTTAATATGTTAAATTTTAGGTAAATGTAAGTAAATATAAAGTTTTAAATACAATTTTGGGTAAATGTGATATAACAATTTTTTTGTTATATTTTTTTGCTTGGCGAGTTTTACTTTTTGAATGTGTTTTATAGAGCATATCAATTATTTTTTTTAACCCTAAATATTATTATTATGTTTCGTGTAGTTTAAATGTATTAATGTAATTGATATTATTATATATTTTAATTTATTAAATAATGACCTGGAGAAAAATTCTTTTTTTTTTATCGAATTAATTATCTATTGAGATAACCGAAACATTGGTATACTTATATGAAATTAAAACTAAGATTTTTAAAAATTTTGGGAGAAAGCAATTTCTATTTTATATAAGTTAGGATTAGATCGGTTAATAGTCAAAATATTGAGTATTATGTTTTTAAATCTAAGTTTATAAGTTATTAAGCCATATTTCTTGTTTTGAATCAGAAAATACCTCAGAATAATTTTTTTCATTTCCTTACTTATGTAGTTAAAGTAGTACTTGAATAATTTGTGCCAAAAATTGACGAAATCGACATAATGAACGGCACACAATTGATAAATTTTATCTATTTACAATACTTATAAGTGATAAACAACGAATAGAAAAATAAGACAGCTCGGCAGGTCTATTAATAGTAACAATTTCAGTTTACTATACTATTGAACGATAAATTCATACAACCGTTTCACAGAAAAAAAATATTTTAAAAACGACGACAAATTATTATTTTTAATTTGATGGACAGATATTTAAGAAAATTGAGACTGAAATCAATTGAGGCAGCTAGCATGGGCAACAAATTCAAATCAAAGATAAGTTTATGAGCATACTGGCAACGTAGCACTGATAAGATTTAAGAAAGTTTTTAATGCTTTTCCCATTAATCATACAGACTTATCTTTGCAACGTTGCCAGCTTGAACTTATTGGTAACTTACAAGAAAACTCGACTGACCCACTAATGGGCAGTATATTCACTGTGTTTAAATCTATGACACTTTAAGTCTGCGTACTCGGTTATTTGAATTTATCACTCTTTCTTTCTGGATCAATTGACTTCAGTATTCATTTTCTCGAATATCTGTCAATTGTAATACAAATAATCAATGGTTTTTCCCCGTTTTTTATATATATTTTCTGTCTGCTGATAACGGACATTTGAATTTGTCGTTTAAATAGAAGTATAGTAAACTAAAACTACTGCTATTATAGACCTATTAATATATTAATATCTGTAATACATTAATAACTGTTAATATCTGTTCATCAAATTAAAAATAATCAATAAATTTGTCGCCAATTTGTTGTGTAAACTTCACTTAATTGCTTCAATATACGTGTATTAGTATGACTACTTTTATCATTAGACATTTCTCGGTCGCACTCTTCCAATCGCCTAGATATAAAAATGCAAATAAGTTCCGAAGTACTGATTCAGAAGTTGTTATCGACCAGTCATTTTCCTAATTAGAACATTTTCTATTCTATAAGATAGTTAAATATGTATGTTGTCATTTAAAACAATTATATTTGTACCCTTAAGTTATCATTTAAAAGTTAAAAAAAATATTAGAGTGCATAATCAATTTTAAGCAACCCTCTACAAATTTAAGGCATTTGCACGGAGGTGTAGATAATATAAGGAAAGAGTGTGGGTATTAAAACATAAAACCCTATTCCCAAATTTTTAATTTAATTTAATTTAAAAAAAAAATTGTAAAACGAAGGAATGAAACCCTACCCTTTTTTAAATTATTTTTTATTTAATAGTTAACATAATGTCTAATCTGTTTTCTTTGTGGAGAGAAGGGATAGCTAAGCCCCTTAGTTGCTTCTACGACTTTTGGAATCATTAAAACGTTAAAGAAATGATTTTTTTTTGCAAATGACGGTCCGAAGGTACGAACATGCGTGTCAAGAGAGAAGTTTCATTAAAACGCTTCTCCGTCAAATCTAACCAAACATGTATTTTAAATAGTTGAGTAAATATAAAATTCATACATATTAATAACAAAATAAATAAAAATAGAATAGAAATTATTTATCACTTTCGTTGAAATTTTTACATACTCCACAAATATATCGTCGACAATACATTGCGCTACTTCGAGAATTATTCCTTGACTATGTCACTGATTCAATAACACATTTAAATCCTCAGATTTATTAGTAACAGGTCCACTTTTGTTAAATTTCCAGGTAATATTAAAAACTATTCAGAATACGGTATATTTTCTGTAGTAAAACGAAACTACTACAACCACACTAACTTAACTGCAAGCAGTTTATTTTAAGACCCAGGAATTTTTTTGTTCAAAATAATTTTATTTAATTTTACCGTTATAAAAATTATAATTTCAATGTATACATTTTTTTGGCTATAAAATTCTTTAAAGATACTTTTATAGATATAAAGGCCAGAAAATATGCGAACTATGTGAAAAGGAAAAACATTAACAGAGTGAATTCAATTATTAGAAAAGTAATTTTCTTAGTTTAAAACTGAAAAGCATAGCTAAAAAAATAATATTACTAGCGAAATGTGTATAATAGCAGATAAAATGCACATTAAGTACTATAATATTATCTATCAAGATAATTTTATGGCCGTTTCAGAGTTTAGCACAAAACGAAGACCTAGCTAATTTAGTGATCTTAGCTTTTATTATAATATTGACGGTTTTAATTATTTTGTAACAAAGTTCAAACAATCAAATCATAATATTAACGAATTAAATTTAAAGACTTATTAAATTTCATAACTTATCATATACAATTTTGAAAATTACACTTAAGAAAAAACCTGAATCATTATTTCCAACTTAAGCCTTGTTATACAATGACCACAAAATTTTACTCTACAAAACACAATATAATATTTAATAGTATCTACATTTCGATTTATTTGAATTTTCGATGGCAATTTTATACATTTTAAAGGTATCAAAGTCTGGAGAAAATATAAATAGCTCAAGACGTGAGCTTTTGTACAAAATTCTATTGTTTGCCTTTATGATGATGAAATAATAAGTACGTATTTTTCGTTTGGTCTGTTGAACTATACTAAAGGGACAAGTTAGAATCTGTTGATACATATCTGTATATGTACGTAATGTATATTTATCTAAATGTTTGTTGTATTTGGCAGGTACACAGTGAAATGAAAACAATACTAACACATACTGGTTATCTGTATCAGTATGTATACGTTGTCCAAGTTACACGATGAGATTTTATAGAGAACTGCTAGATAGTTTTCTATAAACCGATTTCAAGTATATGTACACAATTTTTATTGCGTCTATGGAAGCGTAGGGAAATAGCCGTAAACATGTGATACGGTAGGGAATGAAACCGGGAAAGTGGTAAATTCATAGTCATAGAAAGTAGTATCCGGCTATTCCAGGTCCACTTTTTCTTCCGGTAGAATCACTCATCCGTTCTTACTTAAGAACTTGCTTCAAGTAGACTACTCTATCTGTGAGGATATCTAACTGTTTTTAACCCACTCTAACTTGTAAGTGGTTATGGACTAAAATGGTAGAAAACGTGGCCCTTCAATTTTTAATATTCACTCCAAGAAAAAATCATTATTTTTGAAACCAAATGCTTCAAAACTTTTTGTTTGTATAAAAATAATAACCCGGTTATTTTATATTTCAAAGTGACATTTCAGAAAGGTAGCATTAACACATAAAACACCGATAAGACAGTCCAGAAGATGTTAAATAATTTAAAAGCTCAGTATACTTTACTTTATCATGATGCAGCTATGAAAAACACTTTTTACATTTATTATTTAGAATGAAAAATTTTATGAAAAATATTCTGTTTTGCAAAAAACAATTCTGCCGCAGAATTTTTACAGTAAAATGTATTTTATCCTTTAACAATCAAATAAACCTCTTACTATGCATCTCAATAGGTGGCCATACAACAAATATATTGTTTTATGGCGATGGAGGATACGTCCTAAGCCTATAGAATAATTTCACAGCATACGCGATTCACAAACGGATAACTGAAATAAATATAACAAACCTATCATTTAGAATACCCCATTAAACTCATGTCGCAAATTCCATAACGATTTCTTGGTTCAACACAAAGAAAACGTTATTATTTTCGACGTTAGTTTTACTATTCTGTGATACAACAGTTGTATCAATTTCAATTAATAACATTAGTTACTAATGTGTTGATAATATTAAATGTAAAATTCTCACGTTAGAGAATATACTAAAAATACCATTTATCGATCGATTTAAGCGACATAAAAAAAAAATCACAAAAATAATGAATTATATGATCTAATAATTTTTCTTTTATAATTAAATTGATCCAGTAAGTTTAAGTGGAAAGAATTTTATAAAAAAAAAAAAAAAAGTGACCGATATAATCAACTTTAAATATACAATTTTTGTATGGGCTTCTCACAAAACAGGTGGCAATGTTCTTAAGCATCAAGAAGAAATCATTACTTTTCAATGAGTAATTCAAGTATAAAATTAAGGAAGATGGAAAAGGGAAACTTTTATGAGCTATGCATATGTAAAATGAAATGTTCTCCGAAATGTTAAAAGTTTTGCCAATCAGAACTTTATTTAGAGGCAGTGATTTCAAAATAAGGTGTTTATTAAATTTATTCCGTTAGAAATATTGTTTTTTTTTTAATTCTACTTTCTGGGAAAGTTAATTTTGTTCCGCAAGTACTCCTTAATAAACAAATGAAAAATAACAAAGAGAAACCGCAAAAAATTAATACATTTGAAAGTCGAGAAGTTTTAATACGATATAAATATTCATTAAAAAATTAATGCTAAATTTATTGTACCTCAAATTGACATCTATCTTACTCAATTCAGTTCAGCTATACTTTCAATTAATCCCCAACTAACTAGGTTTATAGAAGCTTTTATAATTATTCAATATAAAATATGAAGCCACATGCTCATATACAGAGTGATTTTTTTATCATAACCCACTCAATTACTTGCAGAATAATAATAATTTAAACATTTTTTTTTTCATTATATTTAGTTACACATTATTCTTGAATTTTTAACTATGTAATACTTTTTAAGTTCATCCCTTATGCCTTGGAGGGGGGTCAACTTTGTTTTTTTAAATGGTAACACATATTTTTAATTTAATAAAATGTTTGAGTTTTTAATTTAATAGTAAATGGCATTTGAATTTTTAATATAACTTCATTAGCTTATTAGATATAAAAATTTAAAGTTTCAAAATTTTGAGTTAATATATAGGTATAATACACAAGGGTTTACAAATACAGGTAGCTAATTGGTTTTTTAAGATATTGCTATCACAGTCACGGGTTGCTTATTATCAATTACGACTATCAATAGATATACTTTTTGTATTGTAAGTTAGTGTATTTATAAACTCATAACAATGTGCCTTACTACAATTGATAATAACAATGCTGTGTACCTGATAATATTGATGTTATAAAAAACCAATTAGCTACCTGTATTTACAATCCCATGTGTATTATACATGTATATTAATTCAAAAATTTGAAACTTTAAATGATTATATCTAATAAACGAATTAAGTTATATTAAAAATTCAAATGCCATTTACTATTAAATTAAAAACTCAAACATTTTATTAAATTAAAAATATGTGTTACCATTTAAAAAAACAAAGTTGACCCCCTTCCAAGGCATAAGGAATGAACTTAAAAAGTATTACATAGTTAAAAATTCAGGAATAATGTGTAACTAAAGATAATGAAAAAAAAAAATGTTTAAATTATTATTATTCTGCAAGTAATTGAGTGGGTTATGATAAAAAAATCACCCTGTATATTTTCCCTAATTGAAGTTTAAATTTCAATATTCTTTCAGAATAAAATAATAAGCAAAGAGCAAATACACAAACTTAATCTGAAAACGTGGACTTGTTAAACGCCAGAACTTCTATTTATAGTTTCGTAATACTAGTGTACGTTTGGTATAAAGTGAAATAAATTACACACTAGGGGTCGTAAGCAATAAATTGTGGCAGACAAAATAACAGATATTTTAGCCCGTGAAAAACTTCTGGGGTGAAAGAGGGATGGAAATGAGGACGATATAAAAAAGGAGGGGGACAAAGACTAGACATATTTTATAACTCATAGTTGTTGTAGCATTCTAAGCAAGAAAAAACAAATCCATTTAGCACGTCACAAACTTTTAACACGTACCCTCTATTATTTCACACGAAATAATCACGACTGGAATAATTTCTTTAACTGTAACAAAATAAAAAATATTTCGGGGAAAAATTAAAATCATAGCTCCTCCCAAATCAACAATGAAAACATGAAAAAAAATCTTTTATTAAATGCAAACGCATAAAATACAAGTGGTTTTATTATTTTTTTGTGTCGACCATATTATTTTGATTATTTTAGCTTTTTGGATAGTAGTTAGTACAGAAATAAATGTAAAATTTCTAAAGGGTATATTTTGTTGCTTCAGTATAAAACATAGCGTTAAAACAATTAATAAACTTTAATCCCCGAACAAAAATGAAATTTTCGAAAACTAATAAAAACAAAGCTTAATTAAAACATCTTGAATAACATTTGATTAAACCATGGCCGCCTAAAAAAAAAAGTAATAAACCCAAGTTAAAAATAATCCTTTCAAGTAATTTAAGATTTAAATTTAAAAAAAACTAACTATTTATAATTAAAATAGATTTTTTTCAATTTTAATTCTACTTATTTAAATTAATTTCGATTTACAAGGACAAAATTCTTAAATCAATTTACTATATTGTCTACATAACAAAATAATAATAATACACGTCATACATAACTCTACTAAAAGAAAATCCTGTACACTCATGACGAGCCATATAGCACATCATTATAGCGTTGAAATTAGAGTGATTATTATAAGAAAACGTTTCGATACAAATCTGTAAATTGCATTTTGATTTTAGTAGAGATTTTTGAATTATATAGCATGAACTCTCAAATTTTTAAAAATAAGTATAATTTATAAATTCTTTAATAAATAAATTATTTGAAAAAAATATTATTACATTAAATTTACTTAGTTGAAAATTTATATCTAATTTAGTATTGTAATTAATATAAATGCATATTAAAAAAGGGTAGCTTTCTTCCTTTTTGTATACTTATTGGATGATAAATAAAGTGATAAAACTGAAATAATACTAATTAACATTAATATGTTTATTAATATTTAATTTTTTTTTATAGCGAAATATTAAAAATAGTATTAGTTGTTATTTTGATTCCACTAGGTAAAAGGTCAGATTTTCAAAAAAAAAAACCCAGCACATGGGGGTCGCGGCACAGTGGTGACGTGGTATAGATGGATCAAGTATAATGATATCTGACAGTGATTAAAATCACTATAAAAAAAAAACGCTTCGATGCAAATCTTTAGATAGTGTTTAATTTTAAAAAATTGAAGGATTATTCCAAAAGCTTCATAAACTGCTAGTTCCTTATTAATATCCTGATTAAGACAAAGTATGTAGAATGAAAAAGGGATTATTAAAAAATAGAATTTCCCATAAAAAAATTATATTGATTAATACACTTTTCAATAAGTTATAGCATTATAAAGTTAAAAATGTAAAAAATAAAATTGAGAATTTTCACACAATAATAGCATTTGGTAGCCATTTTCATCGTGAAGACAAAATAAAGTCCGAAATTTGTTTTTTACATAATAAAGTAGATTACATTAGCTTTAATTTAATATATATAAAAAAGTGTCAGACTTTCCGGAACACTTTCAAAATTTAAGTTGAAAAAGTCAATTTTTTGTGAAAAAGTTGTCATTTTGAATCCCCCCCTGTAGGCAGGTAAAAAGTCAGATTTATAAAAAAAATATACCAAATGATAGGTAAAGACATCATGCATCTACAAAAAAAAGAATTATATTGATCCATACATCTTTCGAGAAGTTATAGCATTATAAAGTTAAAAATATAAAAAAGAATTTTTTTACAAAAATCGTATTTTTTTTATTAAGTTTAATGTCTGTTTTCACCATGAAGATAAAATAAAGTCCGAAATTTTTTTTTACCATTATAAAGTATATTACATTAGCTTTAATTTAAGATATATATAAAAGTGTCAGACCTTCCGGAACACTTTCAAAAGTTACGTTGAAAAAGTTCTACTTTCTATATGCATTTTTATGTTTTGAATCCCCCCTATATTAAGGGAAATGGTCCGATTTAAAAAAATAGTATGTCGAATGAAAGATCTATATAAATACTACTTCTCATAAAAAAATTGTAATGATTCATTCATTTTTCAAAAAGTTATAGCATAATAAAGTTAAAAATGGAAAATACAAAATCGAAAATTTTCACACAAAAATAGCATTCGGTAGCCATTTTCACCATGAAGATAAAATAAAGTAGGAACAAACACAAATCAAAAAAATTAATAATAAATAAATCATAGTAAAATAATACCTTCTCAGTTTTGCATTAAAGCTGAAATGTGTCTATCATTAACAAATAGAAAAATGTTTTTTAATTATAACATCTTCAATAAGTAATTATCAAATAGAGTGATTTTAACAAAGTAGCCTTTATATAAAAAATAAATTAAAAGCAAATTTGCTTCTGTGTTATCTTTGTTTCAAACAAAAAACAAACGACATATGACATAACATATGAAGTTGGAATATTAATAAGAATATAAGAAAAGAATATTAATTTGTTTACCAAAACATTATAATAATATTTAGTCTAGATTTTGTCTAATTAATTATATATATATATATATATATAATAATACTTATAAAAACATATAGACATTTCTATTCCAAAACTGAAATTAAATTTCAATCAAACGAATATTTCATGAATTTATGTAATGAATACAACTTTAAGGTTGGAAAAGGCTCAGTTCAAAATGAGGAAGTCCATCAAAATGAAAAATCGTTTTCTATGAAAGATATTATACCCAAACATAAGCAGAATGAAATCTGCAAGTAGTGAAACGGTAAATAAACATTTGTAACAGTAAGGATAGAAGTAAACGAGTGGTTTGAGCCTTCTGAGGAGCTTATCAAACGAAAAGCGTTATTATATATTATATCGGTATTGTTAGTTTTCATTCATTCGCAAGTTGAAAGCGTAGTAAAGGTGATTTGACAGTAATTCTGTTTTCCAACTAAGTTCACATATATTAACAGTATTTTGTATATCGGTAATATTAATAACATATATACAAATTGGACGATATTATAATAGATATCAATGAGATAATTAATAATTCCTTATTCGAAAGTTTAAGAACTTGTACGAATTTTTAACCACAAGGTTAATATTACTTAAATTTGTTTCATTATCATAAAATAAAAGTCAGTTGAATTATTTTTGAGAATTTCGATTTTACGTAAACAAAAGTTGATTTATTTTAACTAATTTATACAAATAATTAAATTTTATACAAATATCATTATTTATTTCATACAATTATATAATAAATTATAGTTTATAATTATTAAAAAAAATACCAGTAGGTAAAAAATACAGCACGGGGGGTTCGCAGCATAGTTTAGACAAGTATAAGATGTCTGAGAGTCATTAACATTACTATCATAAAACATGAAAATCTGTTATATTTCACAAAAAATGTACATATTTTTATAACATCAAAATTTCACTCAAATATTGTTAAATTATTTTCCTAATTCAAAATAAATTATTATTTTTGTAAAATTCCAAACTTTTTACTTTGACAATCGGTTTCTCATAGGAAAACATACGCGGGATGTTTTTTTTTAAATTAATACAAAATTAATTTTTTTTTCGAACAATAAGCACATTTTAAAAGCATTAATTTAATATAGGTTAAAAGTTGTCACACTTTCCAAAACATTTTCAAAAATTAAGTTGAAAATAGTTTGATATGCGTCTCTTTCAAACCCTTTCTATACTTAGGTTTTTAAATGAATTTCTATAAATCATTCAAAAGAAAGCTACTTGCCTCAAGTGAACTCGTTTAAAATTTCATTAGGATCAGTGTTTCTTGTTTTTCTTTAGGTTTTGAAATGAAAAAATAAGATTTTAAAAATTCCATATTATTACGGTAACGTAATATTGAGATATTTTTTTGAGTTCTTAAAATTGAGACAATTTTTTCAAATTTTCACGTAGATAAGTTCAACTAGATTTAAATTGAGTTATTTTGACGCATAAACCAACAAAAACGGTCCAGTATAGGTGAGAATTTTAATGAATAGACATAAGAAAAAACTCATCATGATAAAATCAATACCTTTTCACCTTCGCTAAAATTAATTAAACTAAATAAATTAATATTTACAATCAAGTAAACATAAACATTTAATATCAAAATAATACTAAATGCATCAAATCTCACAATTGGGAACGTCATAAACGCAATCAGCGTAATTTTTAGTCAATTTTAATCACATCTTTAATAATTTAATTTATTTTTAAATAAAACAAGAAGATATTACGAATTAAGTATAATTTTAACGTATGGAAACAATTTGTCCGCGCATTAATATTTCATGTTTTAAACTAATAATATTTCAATAATTATAAAATCTAACGATAAAAAAAAAGTTAAAAGTTAAAATATCAAAAATATTATTACTGAGGTATGTAAAATTCATATTTTAACTATTAATTTTTATAGAAATTTTAATATAATTTCGATAAAGTAATTAAATATTGAATGAGTTATTTAGACGTAAATTAAGTTACAAAAATATCACTCCCAGACAATAATTACAGGTTAATACACAATTCAATTAAAATAATTAAATCAGTATTACAACTGTTACAAAATAATTAAGTATACAATTCAAATGTAATTCTGTTTGAAGCAATAGAGATTTATTAATTTATTTAATTTATTAATTTTTAAAACCAAGTTAATACTTTTTAAAACCATGTAAACTAAAATTTACTATTTAATTATGTATCCAACAATTAAACGCTATATTTAAGGTTTTATATTTTTACAATAATATCATAATATTATTGCAAAAGAAAAATCTTAAGAATGCATTCTTAAAAAAAATGCCCGAACTTAATTTTTGATAAAATGTTATATTTTCATACAAATTTTCGATACTATACGTTAAAACTACACTACTGGTGTGTGAAATTAATAAATAATTATGTTTATTAAAAAAATATCATACAGATTTAAGGCAAATTTTAGTTCGTTTCTTACAGTGAAAGGAATTAAATAACATTCTATTTTTCGAAATTTAATCGAAGCATTAGTGCAAATATAAAGTTTATCGAAATAAGAGTATTACAAATGATAAAGAATTTACTAACTGCTGATTTATATTCTATAAACAGTACCAACTAACAAGTTTTCTTACCTGTAAGTTTGGAGGGCAATGATCCAACAACTCCAGCATATGTCTTATGTTTTGTGCGTCTTGAATAATAAAGTTTAATTCCATATCGAACTCGCCACCAACCAACTACAACAGAATCACATTAAGTTCTGGTTAGTTTTACATATATGTACAAACATTAAATAAAATAAATAATAATTTTGGCATACAACAAATAGTAAATGTTAATATCGGTTTAACATTTTTTTTATAAAAACATTACATTTTTACATGGAATAAGTCTTGAAAATTCTAATTTCAATTTTCTGCTGTAAAAATATTAAGTTCATAGAGCTTATATATTTTAATTTCAGATTAATAACTATTTTCTGTACTAAGGAAAGCATAAGATAAAGTTATAAGAAAAAAATTACGAAAGCTAAATCGAAATTTTAATTAAAATTTTAATATTCAATTTTACTCTACATGACATAATTTGTATGTAAAAAGAATATATAGAGAACAATGTTTATAGAAACCAGTATCCAACTTAAGTAGAAAACATTATAATATGTATATCATAATATTATTATGTAAATACATTGAAACTATAAACTTTAATGACATTGGGTCATTTTTCATGAACTGAGAAACATGTAAAATTTAACATATTACATTAAAAAGATAATTTATTCAATAAAATTAATAAAAAAAAATAATCCCAACCGTGTTTTTTGTCTATAATGATATTTTTTAACACAGTATATTGAAAATCATCGCTAAACATAAAAAAATCATTTAAAAGTTTTAAATTGAAAAATGATTCTAATAAAAAACAAATTAAGAAGTTCATGATAAGACATTATCTTAAACTTAAGTAAATTTTAAATTTTTACATCAGTTCTAACTTAAAACGATTACCCATGTCACAATAAAGTATTGTTACTATACTAAACACTACAAAACATAATACGAATAACTTTCCAATGGTTCCCTTCATCTTCAAAATGTTCACGCAAATTGCTAACTGCCACCTTATTATATTGTTTATTAGGGACTATTTACGCATGAATTCACATTTATAAATCCTCCAAAGTAAAATATAGAAGCTAAAGATAAACAATAATAGTATCGTCTAGACGTATGTGTTCAGGTGCACATGCTAAAGCTCCTTTGAGAGTTGAGAAACACTACATAGTTGTTTAACTTCCAATCAATTTTAGCCTGGAAACTTTACGAAACACTGTAACAAATAACTTTGAATTTAGTTCATTTTGTAACTATTCTACATGAAATTTAGATAAATGCTTGAAATACAATTCACGAAAATAGATTTTTACAAATAATAATATAATCACGAAAAAATAGAACTATGACAAATTGTTACATTTGGTAAAAACAAAATTGAAATTCAGTACAGCAATTATGTAGCTCTACCCAGATATCATTTATATTGCATTATTACCTTATTGAATACATTGAACATTTTGATTAAGACGCAACTAGCAAGGCATTTGTTCATGTGATTCTTAGTGCCCTCCAGATTTGGCAGATTCCTTATATTTTTTATTAATAATTATTCATTTCAGCCATCGTACAATAGATGTCCAATCAAACACAAAAAAAATAATAGTAATCGAATAGGAAAAAAAAATGGTATCGTTTTGTGTTCCTCAAAACCATATTATGTCAATGGTTTTGATATGTTTAATTTTAGGTAAATATAAATCGTATCAAAAGTATGGATGTGATTTTATACTATCAACAAATAAGATTTTTTTATCGATAATTGATGAATAATGAAACAAAATAGTTAAGTTAGTTAAAATTCTGTTCAAAATTGGAACAAAATACACATCGCGGTCTGTTACACTTAATAAATGAAACGCAAGCTGATTGGCATTATTAGCAGATAGTACACGAACAATGAACGTTCGTTAAGGCTTTGAATTGTGTGAGTGTGGCTCATCACTAAGTATTACACGAGTACTAGGTATCAACTATATCGTTATCGCGTAATACTGAATAGGAATTAGATTGTAATATAATAGTAGTAGTTTGTATTCATAAACAGATACGTCTTAGAAATATTTCATTAAAATAGGTTTGATCAATATAAATTTTTGTTAAATTTGTCGAACTAAATAATTTAAAATAAAAATAACTGAACATTAATGTAATACGCATAGACTTTAAGCAATACGTTTTGTACAACTATAGGTTATTCTATATAGCTATTTTCGTTTAAAATTTACTTACATATCTAAATTAAATGATAATGAGATTACTAATTTGTACACAAATTTGTTGTTAATTTGGTATTAATAAAAATGTTGCATCAAATTTAATGATATCGGATATTTAAAATATATTTTAATTAAACATTTTTACACATCTAAACAGCTTCAAAATTTAATTAAAAATAAGAAAACTTAATAAAACGCTAAAAATATAAGAGATTTCTTTTCTTTATTTTCACCGTGTTGACTGTTGCGCAATTAATGATATATAATAAAAGAAATACGTATACTGCAAAGTTGTAGTGTAATGTTGCGGTTTTTTTGTTCTATTTCAGTGCCTTTTTCTCCTGAACCACTTTAAAATTCTCAACAAAATGAATGTGTTCAGACTCTTGACATCTCTAGTTTTAATTATTATATTAAATGAAGTATTCATCTATTGTTTTTGTTACAAGTACCGCAAAGTCGAATGAATTATCACAGAAGAAAATTTATGAAACATTAAAATATAAACAAAAGTCTTGCATTGGTTATTTCTATGAAAATGTATCAATATTACCCAAACAACGAATTCAAAATGTCTTATTTTTATTTGTGTTAGATTTAACAGTGCACGATTTAATTTTTTCCTTCACAACAAAATATTATTCAATCATCACAAGTCCAGTAAAACTATACTAAACAAAAACACTCATCAAAGTCCTGAAATTTTAGAGATTGATATTAAATTAATACATATAAATAAATAATTGTTAGCGTATATTTGAACATAATAATTAGATAAAAAAAAAACAAAAAATATTTTTAAAAAACAATTACATTAAAAGTGATTAAAAAAAAAAGTAAAAAAAACTTTTGGTTACTTAAAAAGGTATGTTTTAATCAAAAAACTTATGAATTCCCATCAAAATTATGATTAGTTACCATACGCAAAGCTATTAAAATAATTCAGTATTCAACATTTACAACGTTTTTATATAGTTATCAATTTTCATTAGAATATTTTTAATGCAAGTTGTACTCCATATTAAAATACACAATAAAAAAAAGTATTTTCATGTAGTTTATCGTGTTTAGATAGGATAAAACATCAAGAACTTGATTGAGTTAATTTGTTATTGACACTTTTTTCACTTTAGTTAAAATTAAAGTTAATTTCCATAATAAAAACTAATAAACTGGTCTTCATAACCTCAATCTTTGATTTTAACTAACAGTAAAAAATGTATATGTTGCGTAATCCATAAAAATTTTTGTGGGCACGACACAACACGAAATACAATTTAAACTCACACACAACACGTTACTCTACTTTAATAACACCGTTATTATTCTCGAGAGAAACAAACAAGTCGGCAAGATGAACAAAATGATACAAGTGTGAAAGTTACCCGTAAAGTTTTCATGTTACCGTCAAAGATACAAAATGTATTCATAAAAGCATCGCCAAAGAGAAATGAAACTTTAATAAAACGTGCGAACAAGGTAGAAGACATTATAGTTTTTGACGGATTTCGTACAACAGGTTTTCACGATACTTGCAACAGTTTATTTAAAAAAAAAAAATACTTAAATAATACATACAATAGTACGGTTATGAGTTTACAATGAAACTATATCTCATTATTAATAAGTTATAGTCAATGAGTTATGAGCTGTTAAACGTAAATACTTGCACTTTTGCAATGAAAAAAAACTAGAAATAGTATAGTATAGTATTTCCTAAGGACAATGAAATCGTCTAAATTCACACAATAATATTAAAATTAAGAAGAAATATCTATAGTAAATTTACCACTAATAAATTAATAAATTAACTGAGTAAATTTCAAAATACTATTTCATTTAGCGCAATATAATCAATTTTATCAATAAACTTAAACCAACACATATTTAAAAATTTTAATTATAGTTATCTATAACTATTATAATAAATAAAACAGAATTTACAAATTTAAAGACCTAAAATATGTGTTTAAAATTCACCCATCATATTTAACTTAGGTTAATTCCTTTACTTAAGCAATTCAAGCTTAAACAAAATAACATGTACGTTTTACCTTGTTTATGAATAATAACGATGGAGATCTACGAACATAAAAATTATTTTATCACATGTGAACGGAATTAATGCACAAACAGCTGAAGTGCACATACGACTCTTTGTTATATACTTGACATATTTACCAAGCTAATAAAACCATTATTAAAATTTATTATCCGGTAATAAGATAACACCTCTCAATAAGATAACAAAAAAATAAAGCGACATTCAGAATTTTACATTACTATAGTGACATTAATAAGTTAACAACTTAAAAAATAACATTACTGCGTTTTTTAGTCAGACAGAATTTATTTTTTTTTAAGAAACCTATAAAAATCAACAAGAATATTCAAAAATTATTTATTGACTACAACATGAAATAATACAAAAAGGATTTTATCGTCAGTATAGTAAGAAGACTACTAAAGATTCAGGCTTAAAGTTACGACCATCAAAAATTCATTTATAACTTTTAAGTACCTTAATTATTTTGAGTCAAGATTCTTTTACAAAAAATTATTTTAAAAATAATCATAATAATAAAATGATTTGAAACATTTAAAGAACACAATGAAAAGCTGTACGTAAAAAGATCAACACTAATAATAATAATACTGTTTAAATTATATTTAAAAAATAACGTTTATTTAATTTAGTAAAAGTTTTTCAGAAGCAAAATTACAGCCAATAAAATTTAAATATCAACAGCTTATACATATTATAGACAAGATAAATTTCGTAAGTATTGTAAAAACTCAATTCTTCAATTAAAGAAAAAAAAAATTTTAAATTCCCGTTTTTCTTATTTAATAATGGTCAACAAAACTATATTTTTTTAATTGTTAGAGATAAATATAATAAATAAAGAGATAAGAATATAATAAGAATTTATTACCCGTTATTAACATTACATAAAGTTAAAAATATTAATTTAAAACTAGAAAATATAAAAAATATTTAACTCAAAGAGTCATAAAAAATATTCAAAAATTGGATATGCGTATATTGGGAACAAATTTATTATCATCAGCACTAAACACATAGTAGGAGGATAACTTTTCTAAATCAATTTTTCGTATGAATTCATCATCTGCAATAAGATTTTTTCTATCACTTCAACGATTTGAGCTAGTAACTTTTTAGTAAAAAACTAGTAATTAAAAAATCTTTCATATATAAAAATTTTTTTCGTATATTATTATTAAAATCATATTTTCGAAATTTTAACAATAATCCATGCAAAATTTCGATCTAAAATTACATGTTCTTAATAACATATTTATACTATAATTGTAATCTTAAAGTTATTGCGGATATTTTTAAATATACAGAGTGGCCCACCACTCACTGACAACTTAAATAACTTTTGATCCAGTTAATATTTTTAGCTGATTTTTTTTTAAATAATAATTATACGTTAGGTCTATAGTTATATCTCGATAATTAATTTTTTTACATTTTATTAAAAATATTAATTATTTTTAAATTTTAAATAAAATGTAAAAAAAAAATCTAAGATAGCTATTTTGTAGAGTACAATTTAAGAAAAATTTTAGTAAAAAAATATCTTATTAATATTGAGTAGTAAATATTCTGTAGCGTTTTGAAGTCTGTGAAATTTTGAATTTTCATGTATTATTTTACGCTATTAAACATTGAAATACGTAATGAGAAAAGGACAGAAGAAAACGCTATCTTTTCATGATTATTGTGTATACATATGATGATAATGTGTATACATTACAAACTTGGCATTAATACCATGATAAGAAATTAGATAAGGCAATTATTACTTATCACTCTCATTCAAAAGTATATATTTAAAAAAAATATCATTTTTTTACTAAAATTTTTCTTAAATTCTACTCTACAAAATAGCTATCTTAGATTTTTTTTTACTTTTTATTTAAAATTGAAAAATAATTAATATTTTTAATAAAATGTAAAAAAATTAATTATTGAGATATAGCTATAGACCTAACGAATAACTATCATTTAAAAAAAAAATCAACTAAAAATATTAAATGGATCAAAAGTTATTTAAGTTGTCCGTGAGTGGTGGGCTACCCTGTATAAAAAGTTGAACTATTTAACATACCTTTTAGCTTCAATGCGATGCTGAGAAGAAATTAATTTTACTGAGTTTTTTTTTATTTTTTTGTCTTTACCACTTTTTCTCAGCTCTAACCGAATCGATTTCTTTCAACAATACGTCAAAAGATCATAAATCATAAGATATTACCCTTAAAAATTTAAAAAATTTCCCTCGTTCCCCGTAAATAGGAGATAACCCTAAAATTGTTTTGATTTTTAAAATAATTAAATTTCAACTTTTTTATTTTTTTCTATAAACTGTCATAACTTTTTTAAAAATTAATGAAACAAAATAATTTTGTTTTTTTATAATTACTCTAAGCATTTTGCTTTTATTTGGTATAAGTTATTTAAAAATTAGACCACCACGGAGTTTCAAAATAGCAACTTCTGCTCAAGAATTTAACTTTTTCATTTAAAGTTTCAATTTAAAATATTTAAAAATCACTAATTTTCGATAATTTTTCAATTTTTTTTATTTAAAACTGCCATAACTTTTTCAAAAATGACCAAATCAACATAAATGTTTAATTTATAGATGCATGATGTCTTTACCTATCATTTGAGATATTTTTTTTGTATATTTGACCCTTTACCTCTCCACAGGGGGAGATTCACAATGACAAATTTTTCAACTTAATTTTTGAAGATGTTCTAAAAATACTGACACTTATATATTTATATTAAATTAAAGCTTATGTAGTATACTTTAATATGAAAAAGAAAAATTTCAGACTTTAGTTTGTTTTCATGATGAAAACTAACATCAAAGTTAAAAAAAGAATAAGATTTTTTTTAAAAAATTCTTTTTTATATATTTAATTTTATAATGCTATAACTTATTGAAAAGTGTATGGATCAACAGAATCCTTTTATGATAAATACTATTTATATACCTCTATTATTCGACATACTTTTTTTTAAATAAAACCATTTCCTTTTACATATTTATTTATTATGAATATATATAGATATTTATTTATTTATTCATATATTACACTTATTTATTTATGTATAATTTTAACAGGCTTAGCCCTTTTTACAATATCAGGTTATTAAACAGTTTTATAAAATAATATCAGTATAAATATAATTCACAACGATTCAATAGAATATTTGAAATAATATTAAAAAAAAAAAAATTACCATTAAAAGTATAAAATAAGAAAAAGGAAGTGGTTAACAAGATAACATATGTGGGTCCATATTGGCACTATTTAAAATTCTTCTAATCGGCTCATTTTGTAAGTAATTTGTAGACCTAAATCATAAAATCATAAAACTTGTAATCAGGATATAAATAAGGAAATAGGAGTTCATTTTGCTTTTAGAATATTTCTTAAGCATTTTTTTTGAAAATTAAACACTATCTACAGTATTGCATCGAAACGTTTTTTATGATAGTGATTTTAATCACTGTCAGATATCATTATACTTGACCCAACTATGCCACGTCCCAATTGTGCCGCGACTCTACTGTGCTGAGTTTTTTTTTTATTTCAACTAACAACTTTTAAATTAACATAATTGAATAGAAATTTTCATGAAGGTTTAAAAGCGGTACTATTTAGATTGATTGGAACTTATGAGAAATCTTGAAATTCGATAAAATCACTATTTGTTTGTGTATATATCGTAATAAATAATTTCAAAAGAAATCTTAGCAATCAGCTATATGTAAATCTTAGCGTTTAAAAAGATGCAATTTTCAGACTTTAATTATTTAAAAAAATAAAAACCGGTAAAATAGAATCCAATTATCAAATTTTACTTGAATGGTAAGTTTAAATGTACATGAATTATTAAAAAAATCTAGTATTGTTATACTTATATCAGTATTTCTTAACTATTATTAAATAGTATTTAATTTGTAGTGTGATAACTTTACGCATTCTAAACAAAATTAATTAATAATTTTCATTATATATCTTCATGCTACATTAGTTTTTAAATTAGTTCGTTATAAATAGTGTGTTTAATAAACACACTAATATACATAAAAGCTGTTTATATATAAAGGAAATCCAAAAAAATTAATTATCAACATGATACGTTCGTTAAATTAACAACTCTGAACAATTATGATTCTGTACAAAAATTTAGGATGATTGAAAATTTCTTTAAGTAAACATTTGATAAGTTTATTGTAAGAGAAGGTATTACATATTATAGCTATAAATAATCTAAAGACAACCCCTTATTACGTATATAATATTAAATTGTAGTAAATCCGCATCGTATCCATACAACACTAAGTCTCATACATCTTGGAAATAATATGCGCATTACGGCTTTTCAGAGACCTTGGCATAGTAAGCCATCTTTTACCTCTAAATATGAAATAGACTGAAACAACGGTTAGGATGAAACCTTCATTATTCAAAAAATATATATTCAAAAGAAACATATTCATGNATGAAACCTTCATTATTCAAAAAATATATATTCAAAAGAAACATATAACTATAAAGAACTTCGATATGCTATTATAATAATAATATTCTTTTTTTAATAAATGTGGAAAATATAACAAGATTTTATACTTCAAGACAATATTAAAATGTTCGATCAACTTTTAATGAGATTACTACATTACTTTTGACAGAATAATGATGGACATATGATGAAATATAACCTTAAGGTAATGTACTGTTTTCAAATATATTATTTTGAAATAAAATCTATTTTCAAACACAGTGTTTGATATGTAAGTTGAGAGCAAAAAACCTAGATCAAATTACATTACTCTTTAACAGTATTATTCTCAATGTTCTTGTAAATTTGTACACCGTCATCGAAAACTAAATAACTCTAAGACTTACAATTAATTAGACTTAGAATATTATTGAAAAAATTTAATTTTAATAACAATATAAAATTACTTTATAAGGTGTTATACCAAAATAAAATGTTAATATACAGAGTATTCACTAAGTGTGGAAACAAGTCAATTGTTACAAACAATGAAAACAATAGGAACTCGTTTCCTTTCTTACTGAACACTTTATATATAGCGTAGGGATTATAAATACAGGTAACTAATAGTTTTTTTTATGACGTTCCTATTACAGAACGGAGCGTTCATTGTCAATTATGACTTTATCAATAGATATGCTTTCTTCATTGCTTATTGGTGTATTTATAAACTCACAACAATGAACCTTACTACCATTGATAATAAATCCTGCGCATCTGTGAATATAAACGTGAGAAATAAACAATTAACTACCAGTATTTATAATCGCTCTAGTATTGTACACGTATATTTACTCAAAATTTTTAAACTTTCATATTTAATAAACAAATAAAGTTGTATTAAAAATTCAAATGCCATATATTATTAAAATTAAAACTCAAAAATTTTATTAAATTCAAAATATGTATTCCCATAAAAAGAAAAAAAATAAAGTTCACACCCTTACAAGGCAGAAGGAATGAATTTAAAAAGTACTACATAGTTGATAATTCAAGAATAATATGTAATTAAAGGAAAAAAAAATTTTTAATTATTTTTATTTTGTGAGTAACTGAGTGGGTTATGATAAAAAAATCATTCTGTATATTGATATAATAGGTATTAATTATCTATTAGAAAATAAATGTGGTATAAACTTAAGTAGAATATTGCATTGAAAAATTGAACTAATTCCTTTTTGTAAAAAAAAAAAAATGAAATGGATTGAGAAAAGTTAATTTGCTTATATTTGTTTCCGAGAACAAAGACTCGACAAATAGCATTAGCCTTATCTATATACAATAATCAATTCAATGAAAAGTGCAAAACGACCAAAGGTCGATTTTGATTTCATTATAATATATTATAAGTATATTCGTTTTTCTTCGTGCTATGCAGCAAAAAGCGCGAGGTGTGTACCAAACGGGAAAACTAATAAAGGGTAATGCAATTTTCTACTAAACCCTTTGGTTCAGAACTCACCAATCCAACCCTTTAGTTGTAATTAAGCGTCACAAATACTGAATGAATACTGATTTACAGATTTCAAACTTTAATTCGATAAAACTATAGCACATTCCAAAATTAATAACAGGTTTAATAAGTCAAATCTGCCAAGCAAGTAGGTTTTTATATTTTAAATAAATAAAATAGGTAATAAGAAAACAAGAAATAAAAATTAAAAATATTGATTGAACTGTAGAAATGGTATTATAAATTAAACATATTTTGAGCTAATTGATTTTTTTTTAGTTCAATAATAATTAAGGTATTTTATTTCTATGGCAAATATAAGTTATACGTTAAAATACTGACAAACAACCAGCGTCAGATTTTGAAAAATAAAATTATCTGAAAAATACGTTTTTAATTTTTATCTTGTTGTCCAGTTAATATTAAAAATAAATCTTATCTATATAAGTATAATTGTAATGGTACACTTGTCTATGCAGCACACAGTGAGATGTAAAAAAAAACACGTGCATTATTACACGTCGTTAAGTTGGTGTCAACATGCAGCGATCAACTAAATGATAATGATCCGCCAATTGTCATTGGCGATGTACACAATGAAATAGAGATAAGAAATACCGTAAAAACTTCAGAATCGTTCGTTAGAAAATTTTAATTTTATGTAACGCGTATGTTTTGTGCGTGTAACACGGTTATGTTATAATATTAAATATTTGTGGTATTCACATGATGCTCGAGATGTTATATTATTAATACAAGTATCATTCATACATTACAAGAAGACATTTGTCATCAATATACGTCAAAAAAAAAAAAATTCGGAAAACAAAACATTTTCAATGCGGATCATCAACGATAATATGACGAGTAGAGCAGAGCACACAAAACAGAAGACACTTTTGTATGAAATTATCATAAAACACAACCACTACACAAATTATTTTCCCTCGCTTATAATATTATGTATATTGAATAATATGTTAATAAGTAATAAAACAATTTTATAAATAAAATGCAACATTTAAGTTGTTTCATTTCATATTTTGTTGATAGTAAAAATATCATTTCATACTATACATATTCATGTATAAGTTGCTATGTAGCGAATTGTTGGACTTCAATTTCTTTTTTGCAGAATATTGTTGTATCGAAAAACACTGATATATTTTTAAAATCATGAATATACCAGAATGCTCTAAACACTCATAATAACTGTTAACACACAGAACCTGGCGCATTCGCTAAATTTGTTGAGACACTTAAATTGTTTTTCTTAAAAAAAAAATTATGAATTGAAACATAGCACGTTATTTCTACTCAGTCTTTTATTAAATAATTGTAATGTACTTGTTATGAAGCTGTTGAAAACAATGCGTGTTAAATAAAAAAATTATTTAAAATTCTTGATTGTGTTAAAAAGACGAGTATTTATTTAAAGATTTTAAGAGGCATATATACACACCTCTACGGGTATTCTAATATACTCAAGTTTACATACAATGACATTCCAATTTATTTTCTGATTCGTTTTGACAATATATTTGTTTAGTGGTTCATGTGCAAACAATTCCCTTGGGCTTCAGAAAATAATTCAATAATAGAAGTCCAAAAAAATAAAAAAAAAATAACAAATTTTACATCAAGCTATTCAACTTAGATGAAAAATCAACTAAATAAACATTTAATACTTGTTAAATTATACACTTATCAAACAAGACAAAAAAAAATCGATTTGAATTATAATCATATTTTTACATTGTGTTTGATTTTTAACGAAAACTTTAATTCTTTTATAATTGTTTAGACATATAAAAAACACATTGACAAACGATAAAAATATAACTGTAATACTATTATTAGCCATAGTGATCGTTATTTTTCTAGTTAAAAATAATGATATAAATCTTATATCGTTTATAAATGAAATTTAGTTGACGTTGGCTTAAAACTTTGTTACCAACAAACAACCTTCATCTTGATACACAACTTTAACAAACAGTACTATAAACTAGATATTTTTCCTGATTACGCACATTTCATAACAGAGTATTGTAAACAATTTCATTTTAACTTCATAAATGAAAATTGTGTATAGCAAATTATAAAAATAGAAAAACGATTTAGTTAGGAATCGTATGACTTATAGTTATAGTGCATGAATTACTTATTACTCAAATTTCATTACACGAGATTAAATTTAATTAACAAGTTTGCCAGTATAAATATCATTATGATGTTCATTTTAATGCAAACTGATTATAAATGATACAACGATTGAAAACAAGTCAGCTTAATTACACTTCCCTAATTTTTGCTAGTATGAAAGGGCGAACATAAAAGATGAATAAGTTGAGCACAGAAAATTACAATAATTCTAATATTCAAATGTAACGAGACGTTAATACAGTTACTTATTATTTAAAATAAAATATATGTATCAACGCGTTGTGTTATAATAAATATCTATACTAATTATACAATCGTGAAGTCGTCGTTTAAAATTATTCGTTATATCTGCAGCGTCACTATTTGAGTGCTAAAAATTATTTTAATAAGTAATGAGACGTAACTGTAAAGCTTGGCCAGCTATCAAAGGCATTTAACTATGACGAATATCATTTAAACAAATTATTGACGTGCATTTTAAGCAAATTGATGTTAATTGCAATTTTTATACTATCTCAAAATAGTACTTAAGGTTAAAATCATTTCTAAAAATTGACTAAACGCCAAATAAACAGAACACAATACAATGACACAATTTCATAAAACGTAATTTTAACACGGGCAACAAAAAATTAATTAGGTGAAATAATTTTAAAGTATAAAGTTAATAAAAGAAATTATTAATACATCGGTTAAAAGAAAAATTGAGGATTGCTTGAAAATTCATAAAATACAATGATCTAAAAATCTTTAAATAGGATTTTATAGTCAAACAAAAGAATTATAAATATTCATAAAAGTAGGGAAATATGAACGAAATCAAAACAATTTTCGGTTTATAAAGGTATTTTTAAGTATGCCTATTCAACTATACCAGCCGATTTGTAGGATTTTCATTATATTAAAAATAATTTTTCCCGACAAATGTTTAGTAATATATAATTTATAGATGTATTACAAACATATAAAATCTATGCTTTTAAGAAGTTTATAGTTTTTTATGTATTCATTGATTACATTATACAAAAACCACGTATAGGTAAAAGAGACCAATACAAAATAAAAAAATTACTAACTATAGATAATTTTTTTCTTCTCTTATAGAATTTTTTTATAATAGATATTCTAAAAAAAGTTATAAATAAAAATCATTTTCGACGTTAGTACGTACTGCAAATGACAAAACACCTTAAGTTAACGCATTCAATTACTATCAAAATAAATATTATTATTTTTGGCTTATTTAGTTACATATTATTCTAGGTTTATCAATTATTAATCACTTTTTCGGTTAAACTGAATATCTTATAGGGACGTCAACATTATTTGTTTAAATTTGCAACATATATATTTTTATATTTGACTAAAAAAATATTAAAAATCGAGATTGTCTACAAGTCATATACTATCTCGATTTTGAATATTTTTTTTTGTTTAATTTTAGGAGTTATTTAAATGAGACCAAGGAACAATACTCTACCCTATTATATTTAAAGATAAATGCAATAAAAATTTGAACAAAGTTATTACATTACGGTACTTGTATTATGTCATGTAAACACGTACAGATTAGTTTTAGCTAAAGCTAATCTATACAGTAAATGTTTCACTTATTTATGTAGTAATCAGAACTTCATAATACACGACTCTTATAATTTTTAAAAATCAAAATTAAATGACATTATTAATTATTAGTTATATAAAAATTAGTATTCAGGCTCGTTAGAATTTAATGAACTAGTAGATCTTTCGATAAAATAAAAATAATACTTAATATAATTTATGTTTTAGTTTTTTTAGATAAATATTTTTTCCAATATATCAATCGTGAAGTATTTCTCAGGTTTATACCTTAGGGGTCTAAGTAAGTACCTCTAAGTCTCCGATTTCCATCTATACAGTTATTAATTACGTAAAGTATCTCAGAAACTTTAAATAATAAGAAAAAAATTGTTCTATCCCCTCTTTTTTCCTCTAAAAATTGTACCATCTTCTGTTTTTTAAGTGATAACATACGTGTTTAACTAACTTAAAAATAAAAAATTACTATTTGATAACTATAAACTATCTACTAATTCGTTATTATAAAAAATATAAGTATTTTTAAATACTGTTGGGATGAGAAAACCAGTTCAGAAATAAAAATAAATATTCAGACCCGCCCTTCTTTTCCATCATTTATTTTAAGTGTTAATTTTCTAAGAAATATTGATTCAAAAGTTTTTTCAATCAGTAATTTTTTTATTTATTAACTAGTTATACACATAAGTTTCCATTAAAAAAACTAAAATTAATACTACTTTAAGGAAAAAGGATAGGGGATAGAACTGTTTTTCGTGTTAATTACAACAGGTAGGATACATATAATTTCTTTAAAAAGGAAATCACATTTTATCTCATACTCTTAAATATATTGCGTAAGATATAGTTAGCATATCACTTTATGTATCTTATATTAATAGTGTCAATTACAATCAAATAAAAACTTTTTACTTAAACTAGTTTTTTAGACATACTATAGTAAATCGTAATCCACAATAAGTTAAAGCAATTTTTACTTCTTTTTGTTTTTAATTAGGAAAGTTTTAAGACGGATTTAAAAAACATTATTTACTTCATTTAATGTATACTTTAATACATTAACTTAATTTGATTATTTTCTAATTAAAACGTTAATTTTGGTTTCAATGTTTTTTTATTGCATACTAGTAAAAAAAATGTCAGTTCCTTAGACTGTAAGAGAATAGTATTGATTTATAAATGAATCATGGTGTTTAAAGAGAGATAAAATTAAATTTTTGTCCTCAGCTCATTATGTGTCTTAAAACAGATCAAGTTTATTGAACTTAAACTGTCAAGAGTCAAATAAAGGGAGTAACTTGAGAAATAATTTTAAGTAGGTTTGGAATTCTGTGAAAATGTAAAAGTCATTCGTCAAAAGTGAATGTTTTAAAGTTTTATAACGAACAAAAAAAATTAATTAATTCCTTTTGTTAAGGATAATCGATCCATTGAAATATCGCCAGTATTCAGGCTTCACAACAATAACATTAATTTTTCTGGTGAAACTGCATAATTGTTTTTAAGGTGAATTTTATTTTGCCATTTTAATAGGCTCCATATCACAGTAAATTATTATGATTAATTCGTTATTTCTACAATCAGAAATTATAATAAATATAATTCAGCTTTCAAATTACTCAACAAAGGAAATGCGTCAATTCATTAAATGTTTGAATATAATTGCTTATACATTAACTCTTCAGTTGATAATTTCATTGAAGTGTATGCGAAATTATATACAATCGTAATTTTCGCGAGCCAAGCTAAAGACGAATATATTGTGAAGGAAATAGCCCAAGAATTTTCTTTACGTTTAATTATTTCGCGACGAAAAAACTTCAAAGAACCAAAAAGTTAATGCCGTCCATTAGTAAAATTGTCGGTTGTTTTTGAAAGCCAATTGTAATCCTAAGGTGGTGGCAAAGATAAATTGCGTTTATGGAGGTTTTGTATAATACTGCTGGATATTAGCCAATAACAGAAGCATTGTTTTACCCAGGCCAAACGTATGCTTTCCAGAACTGTAAAGTTTTGTTATACAGCTCATAAGTCTCACGGCAACTATTATATTTACGAGAAACAAATGAATAATAATATCAACACGATTCGCTAGTTAAAAAAAATGACCAAAACTGAGTTTTATACGCAAAACATTTACAGCGACGTATACATTAGGACATATACACGGCACAAATAGTTTAACTAAAACCGAGAGGGTGCTAATGATGTTACAATAACGTTAGTGGTTTGCGTATCCTAAGTACATATCTGTCGTATCTCGGCATTAATGTTTCCCCGTTACAATTAAAAATAGGAATTTCTCGATGCGGAGGTAATAATACATTAGCGTAACATCTGTGCCGGTATAACATTTGTCTGCGTTTCAACTAAAAAGCATAACTCGCAGTAATCGAAGTTTTTGGTCTGAACCTTGTTTTCGAGTTCAATTTAAAACCACCGCCGTAACACAATCATAACTGTGCAAATGTGTCAATTAAAACTACACACTCGGTTCTCATTGGATGAATTTCTTAACGGATCAAGTTCTAGAAGTTTACAAACGTCAAACTTCATGATAGTTGAAAAGAAAATGATGAAAAACTACAAGTGAAATTTATTTAATATTTCAGAATTAAACGCAGAGAATAATATTTCATGACGTTATAAAAAAAACCTTAATATAGTTATGTATTACGGTATTACATATTATATAACTTTTATTGAGGATTAAAAATAATTTCTATTAAATTCAACCGAGGTGATATGAGTTAACATAATTTTATTTGCAGAAATAATTTGATGATAGCCGTTTTATCATTTAATTAAAAAACTTATACAATCGTTTACAGTTTAAAGTACTATAATTATTTTTCTAATAAAAATGTTAATAATTTTTAATTTACCGCAATCTTATTACAAGAAATTATTTCTGACCCATAGAACGCTATTATACAACTTAACATTATTACTAATTCTAGCACTATTATCAAATTATACTTTAAAATTTAGTTGTGATCAAACTATATTGAAATTTGAAAAGCTGCTCCTATGCCTAACAATAAGCAGTAAACGCAAAGGGTAAAGGCTACCACCGTGTGTACTGAGTCGAGAACATTGCAATTTCCAGAACCACAATTTGCGTTTACGTATACGTGATCTGAAATTTCGATAAACGCACTAATTTGGTTCAACTAGAACACTCATGGAAATAGGGCAAAGGTAAAATAAACTAAGGTTTTTTTTAAAAATCAATAACAAAAATACACTAGGGGAGAATATTGTATTTCAGTTTATTTAAATAACTCCTAAAATTATGCAAAAAAAAATATTAAAAATCGAGATTGTCTACAAGTCATATACTATCTCGATTTTGAATATTTTTTTTTGTTTAATTTTAGGAGTTATTTAAATGAGACCAAGGAACAATACTCTACCCTATTATATTTAAAGATAAATGCAATAAAAATTTGAACAAAGTTATTACATTACGGTACTTGTATTATGTCATGTAAACACGTACAGATTAGTTTTAGCTAAAGCTAATCTATACAGTAAATGTTTCACTTATTTATGTAGTAATCAGAACTTCATAATACACGACTCTTATAATTTTTAAAAATCAAAATTAAATGACATTATTAATTATTAGTTATATAAAAATTAGTATTCAGGCTCGTTAGAATTTAATGAACTAGTAGATCTTTCGATAAAATAAAAATAATACTTAATATAATTTATGTTTTAGTTTTTTTAAATAAATATTTTTTCCAATTTATCAATCATGAAGTATATTTTATGTTCATATCTAGGGGATATGTAAGCACTCCTAAGACTCCGATTTTCACCTATGCAGCTATTAATTACGTTTTAGAATCATCCCTTATAACTTATAGAGATATCCATTTATTTTTTAAATGAAATCATACATATTTAATTAGCTTCTAAAATAGAAAACGATGTAATTAGAAAATGACTGATCGATAACAACTTTTGGACTAGTATTTTGGAAATTATTCACATTTTTATACCTCAACTGGAAGGGTAGTAAGGGCAGAAATTTTTATTTGTTTAAATGACAACATATATACTTAACTAACTTATAAAATAGAAAATGATTTAAATAAGAAAACTACTTTTAATACTATACAAGTAATTAACATTTTTATACCTTGGTGGGAGAATGAATGAGGGCAAAAAATGTCTAGTGATAAAAATTCACACTGCATCTTGTCTATATTTTCAAATGTAATTCACTTCCGAAATACTGGTACAAAAGTTGTTATTATTGTATTAATAAAACAAAATGGTCAAATATAGTGTCTAATAATTATTATATAATAAAAAAACGTAATTAACATTGTTGACTTTAACAATAACCCTTTTGACTTGGGATGATTATTAAGGGGAACCTTTTTGCATTATTGTTTTAATTAGATTCCGGATTAAAGTAAATTCCTATGGGATATGTCATGCCCTCGTCAATCTGGCTAGTTGTTGGCAGAATCTCAATAGTTTAACTGGACCGTAGTTTAGTAAGTCTTATTTGAATCAAATTATTCATTACTACATTATATTATAATGTATTTTTTAATGATGATATAACACATAGTGTATTAATTCATTACTCTACAATTAAACTAAGTTATTAATGATAAATAGATGATATTATTTTTCAAAAATTACAACACATTAGTATCCGTAAAAATTGTCTACAGGGAAGAAATAAAAAATATCTTTGAATTAATTTTAATGAAGGTATAATTTAAGGTGTGCAATTATTATTATTTTTTATGTATATGTTAACGTTGTCTCTAAAAAGGAATGCTCGAGTCAGAGTGAGCGAGAAAACCTACAAGTTCAGACAACAAAATCGAACTTGGGTACCTTCGCACCAAACGTCGGTGAACGAGGCACAACGTGCTATGTACTGAGTTAAGTAGAGTGAAATTTGCTATTCAGTTCTAAATAATTTTTTATAGTCATGTCTTGATCAAATTAGTTTGTTGAATACATTTCCCTTGTTATATTGAAAACACTATAAACTGTTTCATTAATAAAAATTCTATTTTACGAGTTATATAAGCTATAAAAATCTTAATTTTTGTCTACTACATTTTTAATCCATGACACAAATTATATCATTATAAAATTATTAAAAAAAAAAAAACAAATAAAATTTTGATGCTTCTTTCACATTTTAAATAATAAATAAAAATTGTTGCTAACTTTTGATATTATATTTAGATGCCAGAGCGAAATTCCTTTCAGAAAATGATTTCAAATCATGCAATACATTTCTGATTCTTTGATTTACCTGGAAATAATAAATATTAAAAGTAAAAATGGAAATATTTTCTATCCGTGAAAATACAATACGACATTTCTTTGGCGGAGGTCGTTTGTTGCATTCCAATTCTACTGTTGCCAGAGGGTTAAGGGTATGTTAATGAAACACACTGTCAGAATTTCACCTTGTCAGAGACCTTCGGTATAACACGGCATGTCATCCATCATTATATATTATACAGAAATAGTTAGAGCCTAAGCTTTGCTATGTTTTGAGTGAGTTCTGAACAAAAGGAGGGCATAGAAGAGAACAAACATCTGCAATAGTAGTCATCAAAGTTTGACAGTCTATTGCGAATATACATTAAAGTATGTCACCATCAAATAATCACAGTCAACACAATACATTTTTAAGTTACTGTAGCAGGTTTATTCCAAATGCACATAGAATAATAAACATCGTAATCATTGTAGTCCTAACTTATGTGGAAAATTTATAACAGACTTAGTCTCTTTGAAAATACCGAAGATCTAAAGTTAACATTTAACTTCTATATATATAGCAGTTAAATGGTAACTTGTGGCATAAATCGAATTTCAAACTAAAACAATTGTGTTAATACACTTTTTGACATAAAATTACTGTATGAAATCAACTTCACATGGCGAGCATGCGAGATTTATATACAGAATGGAGCAGATCCAACTGACAACTAATAAAAACTTATGATCTACATTACATTTTATACTTTTTTTTTTTTTTAATCAATTTTTACAATATAGAACTATATTTCAAATATGTTTTATGGTATTTTGCGTAATTACAAGAAATATATAAAAAATTATTTTTTTTATTAAGATTTGAAGATATCCATTTTATAGAGAAAAATGTTGATACCAAAAACTCTTATTTTAATTCAGTAGTTACGTTTATACAGCATTTTGAAATATGTTAAATTTTGAATTTTTTTTTTCACAATTTTCCTATGGTGTCAAATGTTAGTCCATATTATGTAAAGTACAGAAATAAACACTTATTACGTTATTTACTGGTAACAGTACGCGATTTCTTTTCCATGGATGATAATAACGTTAAACGCGCTTTTTACAGAAATAATTATCTTTAATCTTTATTACAAAAGTTAGAAACATTATCATATGTTAACTACAAGTGGTCGATGGTTAGTCAAGTTAAAATTGATAACAATTATTAATTTGCGTGATTCTATCATTGATATCATATTATTAAAGGTATTCCTTATTAGGAGATTTGATAATAAATGCACTTATTCACCATTATTCACGTTTAAATTTATGAAACATAACCTATTCAATTAAAAATTCAACTTGTTTTAACTAAGATTTTTATAATTTTTTTTTAATAAACTTAATGTTACTACTAATTGTTTTTTTATGTCAATTACAAATGCTTATTTAAGTGTTAATAAAAAAATTAATATTTAAAATAATTTGTCTAATTGCGAAAAATAACATAAAATATATTTAAAATATAGTTCTATATTGTAAAAATTAATTAAAAAAAAAAAGTATAATATGTTATGTAGATCATAAGTTATAAGAGTTGTCAATTAGATCTGTTCTACTCTGTATATTATGATATATTCTTAATGAAATTGATCATATTATATAGATATTACACAACATTTTATTATGACCAATGGTCATTGACCATATAATAAATTTATGATTTCTAGAAATTACTAATACATTTAAATACAATAATATTTTGTGATCAAATTACTTAGGGTTATATGTAGACCGACTTAATCTTTTAATACATCTATACATATTTGTTTGATTAAAAAAAAGTCAACGAAGGATTTAATCAAGGTCTCTCGCAAAAAAAAGTAAAAAAATTAAAGATCCGTAACAATATTTTTTTTACCATTAGACACAGATGTACACCAACAACGTTTTTTTTTTTTCAAATAAGGACCACGAAACAAATAAATTTTTTAATTAAACGTATGATGTTGAAATTCGAAAGAAAATGAATATCTTTTAGATAAAACAATTCATTGTTATATTTATGTTAAGACGGCACTAATGTGATTTCCATTTATAAATAATAATATGATTATGTTAAAGGTAATATTGAAGAGAATTACTGATTATTTTAACATTTAAGACGAGCAAAGCATATTTCATGTAACATTAAGTCACATTGGTTTTTACACTTATCACGTATACACTAGTCAGTTCTTTTGATGACATTTTATAATAGCATTACCTCCACCATTTTTGCACGGATCGTATTACAACCTAATGAAAACTTCTAAAATGGAAACGAACGAATTTGATGGATGCGATAGGGGAGTCGAGTTTGATACGCGACAGACACAATGTGATCGATGCGACAGCGACCGTTAAAGACATTCAAACACAGTAATAAAATAGAAGAAAGTATACACGAACGATTCAATAATGGCAAAACCAAAGATGATGAAAACCTTTTTAAACTTTTCACCTACAGCGTAGTTGTCGTCAGGCGAAACATACAACAAGATCCCTGACATACATCTTATTTTATTTACAATTTATACTAATACTTAACACAAAGTATGCTATCTACTTAAAAGCTCCAAAAATATACATTTTTCTTTTTAAACCAAAGCAAATTTCAACATATATTTTCCTTAAGATGTGTTCTAACATTTTTACTCCGGTGATTACTTAAAAAACTTACGAAGGATAACAAAGTGTTGAAACGTGGCAAATGATTTATCATCACTATCGCCGTCGTCACCGATGGGATCGACGCGACTCACTTTTTACTATCACTTTACAAACGTCTATGTGAATTTGCCAAGACTGTGTTTATAAAACATTTTTATGGTATAAATAAAAAAATTAATAATTTTTTTTTTTAATTTCAAAGGATAGATTCAAAGTGACACTTTAAATAAATATTAATGGAATATTATAAATATAAGCACTATCACAAAGTCAAGCTAATTTTAAAATAATGGAAATAAATATTAACATATAAATATTGCTGCTGGTTGAGTATAGTTAGATGTAACAATTTCTACTATTACACACTCATGTAGGAGAATTTATACAGTAAAAAAACTTTGCAAAAGATAAATTATTTTTTGTCAGTCAAACGAAAAAGTATAGTCATAAATTGAAGTAGTGATCTATACACTCAAATAACTCGGTACAAAAAAGTAAAACAGTAAGAGAGCAAATATATGGTATTACAATAATTTATATATAAATAAAATTTCATACGTAGAACTTCTTGGACACGTTACACTAAATAAAGATTTCTTGAGCTGCTCTGTTGGTTATTTGTACATAATTATGTAGATACACTTCGACATAAAATTTAAAACATTTACAAATATAAAAACGTTTAAAATGATATTTAACTCGACATTTTATAACAACCTGTATATGATTCAACGAGTACATAATATAAATTATACAAAACATATTACAATAAATAAATATGTAAAGAAAGTATCTTATGAGAGAATAATGTAAATATACAAGATGGAAACAAAAATACATCACCAACACAGTAATTGAAGGGACCGAATAGTAGAATTAAAGACTACTAGAGAATGTGTACATGACGAGGAATCTGAGTGATAAGGGTCGCAAAAGGAAATAAAACCTGGATTACAATTTAGGGAAACTACACAATAAAAATATAGGTAAAGTTATACGCTTTAAGGCTGGTTTTAAGTGTAATACCAAAGAAAAACAATTTTGTAAACTAAAAAAACCTAAATGTTTTTTTTTTTATAAAATACGGTTTTAAATTAACTTAAATTGATTTCGTTTTAATTAAAAATCTTACTATAGAGTATACTACAAACAAATTTTAAAAATAAACTTTACTTAGAATATAATAAAACAAAATTGTAACAATCGAAATATAATAATATAATCTATATAACAAAATTAAAAGGTATTTTTATTCGTAAGCTACCGACCAACTATTAGATCAATTAATTTATATTAGTTATATTAAAAGTATTAATACAATTTATTTCTAATTTCGCACAGGTGAGTAACATACGTTTAAAAAAAAGCAGGGTACATTTTGGGGGCGTAAAATAAAAACATAACGAGAAAAATATTTTTTGTCTTTGAAAATGGAGCACCCCAATGTTCAAAACACTATTGGTGTCAATTATTTCCATTTAAGCTGATAAAAGTATTTTTAATTCGCTCATAAAGTTACCTTGAAGACGTAAATATTTCAAACCAATTGATAAAAATTTGGCTGATGATGTATTCGAAATAACTTAACATAATTTATAAATGCATATACATATGATCTACCTATGACCACGTTAAAGCCACCTAGACAATAGTAAATAAAATCTTGAAAAATATTTACAACTTATCGTAAAATCCCAAATGATGAATACATTATTTATGCATGCATTGAATAGCTATTTCAAAATACATTTTTTATAAAGTAAAATACTATGTACGGAATGTAAAAGCTGGTAAAGTTTTCTTCTGTAGTTTTATTCCCACGTCACCCATAAAGTTAAATAAAAAATCAAATGTTTATATAGTTTGTTTTTTTTTTTTAATTTACACGATCAAATCCTCTCTAAATAAAAAAAACTTTTAAATAACGTGAAAAAATAATGAGGAATTTCTTAAAACCAACATTTTGCTATAAGAATTTTTTTTTTTTTTTTGATAAATCAACTTTAATATAATCACAAAAATTTCATAAAAGAAGTAAAAAAAAAAAAGATCTTATAATGAAAATAAAAAAATATTACATAAAAATTAGTTTGAAAACAAATGCAATAATAATAATAAAGCCAAACATATGAAAAATAATGTTAACCAGAGCTAAAATCTCATTTATTGATTTTAAATACGTCAAAAGAATAAACTTGTCATGCCATGTAACATTGATAAAGATTATCGGATTTATTTACTTGGTAAGTTTAATTTACTAAAATTATGATATTGTAGAAGTTACAGTTAGAGCGACAAACTAATTCACTGTACGATTTTTCTTTCATTAAGTCGTCAATACGAATAAGCTTCAGTTGCATGTTATCAAAATTGTCATTCGCCCTGAGCGTCAATAGTTCGCCTCAGTTCACATGGTCCCCTTAGGTACAAATACTTCTCTTCCCGTCTCAGTTTGTATATAATGTGATTTATTACAGGCCGTCAGATTATCTGTAAACTGCACCAGATTATGTTTCGCCAGCGGCGGCGGCGAATTCAAAATCCGCAAATCGATTTACGTACATATATTTTATCTCTATTCCCTTCCTTTATTGATGTAACGTATAGTCGGTTACATATGTGCCTCCCCATAATTTATTTATCTCCGATTTGTTTCATTAAAGTGCAAAGTTACATTAAGAAGTGTAAATCAAGTACCATAAACACGAATAGCTAGTTCATTTACTTGGCTCCAAAACAATACACTTATTTTTAAAACCACTGAATAATTCAATTGATTTCAATAAATTTCTCTAAGAAAAAAAAAGATTAACTAGTATTTCATTTTTTGAAATGAAGTAACTAATTTATCATTAAATTATACTATTATAAAGTATGTCGGGAACCACAGTAGTGGAATTAATTTTTTTTTTTTTTATCAGTATTCATTAATAATTGACAGTGATTAAAATCACTGTCGTAAAAAGCTAGGTAGGTATTTAAAACAAATTAAAATAAAAAAAATCATATTTATCAAAAATTATAGGATTTTTAACTTAAAAGGCCGATTACTCACAAAAGACAAATCACCAAAACGTTTTACTGTTTGAAATCATAAATTATATTAAAGAGACTTTAATTTAAGATTATTTAAAATGATATAATTATGCCGTTACTATGATAAATATTCTAAACATTTTTTTTCTCTAATTACCTAGACCAGTAATATAATAAAAATTGATCACTTGTGGCTAATATTATTTAAAATTAAAAATATTAATTTAATATTAAAAGATATTTAACTATAAAATGACACAAAAAAATCGCAGATACGTATTTCAGAAATAATATTACCATTATAAGCCTTAATCACATACTGATACCAAAAAAAAAAAAATCTTTGTATATCCCTAGTGATCCTATAACTAATGATTTATAAATCACTTTTAATATCAACTAATCTATAAACCATACTATTAAAAGTTGCCATTTTGTGTTGCCAGCTGAACAGCTGGCAACATAAAATATTTATTAGGTATCTTTAAAACTAAATTAGAAAAAGGGGGAAATCGGGCATTTATAAAATACAATATGAAAGTTGTAACAAATGTTAGGTAGGACAAACAAAAAGAAATATAAGGGTCAGTTTTAAAGAACAATTAAGAAACATTAAAAATTAAGAAGCTTATAAATCTCTTGTGGCTGTAAATAATCACTCCATTAAAACCACAAAACTAATTAAAAACGTTAATATTAACAAAAAACTCAATATGAAAAGAGCAATAGAAATGTTTAAAAATAAAATTTTTTTATTAAATTGGATAATATTATTTGGATAAATACGATAATATTATTAAGTGATACCGTCACTAGGTGATAAGGTTACTAGGGGTTTTTTTAGGTTCGGGTATTAATATGTGTTGTGTTAAAATGGTAACATTGTTTCTGAAATGTATATACTCGATTTTTTAGTTATTATTTTGTAGCTTTTTGAATTAAAATTGTTTAGTTTTTAATTAATAGTTTTAATAAATTTAAAATTGATAAATTTAAATTTTAAACAGACTAGTAATCGTGTATACTAACAGAAAAAACATCACCTAGTAAAACCAATAGCTCGCTCCTCAGCTACCTATCGAAACTAAAAGCAAAAAACATTAAGGATTCAATAAAAAAACTATCATCTTACATTACCTTATGAAATAAATTAAGTTAAATGTTCAACATACTTCGTAGTATTGTTATATTATTGTATAAAAATAATCCTTAGCTTTCACGATTAAAATTTATATATTAAAGTCATTTACTCACCTGAAACAAAATAAAAATGAAATTAATTACTAACACTTTCAAACAACTTTTTAGCAAATAACTATGTTAAAAATATATTTTATTACAAGAAATTATTTTTCTGAAGAATTATGAAATTCAAAAAATTGATAACCATGTCAGTTTGATATAGATTAAACATTACCACGATAGTTATGAGTATACTCTAAACTCAAACCATGATTGATATATAAACAAAACCCAAATAATATAAAGTCGAGCTAATAATTAGGACATACTCAAAGATATTTAAAAAATATACAAACAAAGAAAATTAACTAGCTTAAATTCCTTTTTACAAAAAAAAATGTCATATTTAGTGCATACCTGAATATATGCAAGAAAGTTTTTAAAACAACTATTGTCACGCTACCACAATATAGAATATAAATGTATTTTTCATAAATCGCTTACATTTTACAATTACGCAATTTTCTACATCACTATCCAGAATTATTTCATTAAAGAGAATTGTATTTATAATAAATAAATTATTCATATACCACTATCGTAATGCGTTGTAAATTTAAATGTATCGTTCTTCTCTAAAATTAAACTAGACTCCAAACAAACTTTTAGCATTAAACAAAATAAAGAAACTTGAAGCTAAGTACATAAACTTTAATACCTATAAGACAGCATCAAAAATCTTTTTATCTTTTCGTCAATTTATCATAAAAAAATTTGATATTTTTTTTAGTTACATGTTGATTTATTAGCTACTAATTATGTTTTAGCATCAACCCTAAGAATTTATAGAGATGTCAATATTAATATTTTTAAATGGCAACATACAATGTTTAATAGATTAAAGGTTAGAAAGTTATCCAACTAAAAAAATACTCATCAATTACAACTTTCAAACTAGTATTTTGGAAGTTACTAATATTTTTAACTGTAGACTGGAATGGACGTGTGATTCTATTAATTTTATAACTTGTAATATCTCAGACTCACTCCTTCACCTGCCTAGGTATAAAAGTATTAATAACTTTTGAAATACTGGTGTATACGTTTTTATCAACCAGTCATTTCCTTATTTTAACCATTATCTAATAATAAGGCTAATTAATTATGCATGTTCCCATATCTTCTTCTTTTTCCTCGCTTTTATCCCAACTACTTAGGGTCGGCCACCCTTTTCCTAAACTTCTACTTGACACAATCTCCCATATCATCTACGCAAACATTAGCTGTCTTCATAAACATTCAATAACATCCATCCATTTTTTTTTTTTTTTTTGGTCTTCCTCTTACGCTAATAATTAATATGCTACACCTATACTTCCTCTTGCATATACGTTCTTTAACCTATCTTCTCAAGTCACTCCAGTCATCCATCTAAGCACTCTTATCTCTGCTACACTCATTCACTGCTCTACTTTCTTGTCAACCACACTTTATTCCAAGCCTATCATACAACTCATCATATTACTTAAAATTCGCCTTAATTACCGTACACTTGGCTTCTTTACACAAACGTTTATACTGCATCCAATCTTCCTTTTTTAATCTTTTGTCATACTTTGAAATTCTTTTTTACTCTTTATAATTTTCTGAACGTCCTTATCCCATTAGGTTTCCTTATTTACTGGATTTTACTCCTACTATCACCAACAATCTCTTTTACAATATTCTTTACACAACTCGTAAATCTATTCCACACATCATTTATGTTTCTCCTGACATTCTACACCGTTCTCTCTTTTACTGTCTTTAAAAACTCCTTTTCATTTTCCCCTTACAATTTCCACCATCGGATCCTCAATTCTCTTCCTGTGTTCTTCCTGTTTTTGTATAATACTCTTCCTACTACACCACAACTTCATTCTCATCATTCCATGTTGTGTCGTTACACCTTCACCTGGGATAACTTTACAATCTTTTACTCGTTTTACACTCTCTATTCCATATAAAATAATCAATCTGTAATCTATTGCTTCCACTCTTATAAGATATATAATGTTCTTCCCTCTTTCTAAAATAAATATTAACCACATCAAGATCAAACAATTATACGCAATCCATGATTCTTTTTCCAACTCATTCTTCCCACTAAAATCATATTTTCTACCTTATATCAGACGTGTCCATTCATATCACCGCATCCACATTACCAGATATTCCATGCATCATTTCATCCATTTCTCTTAAAAAACTTCTTTTTCCAATTCATCCCATTCTACTTATGGTGCATAGGCACTTACTACACTTTCAACACTTTTTCCTCGAAAATTAATTCCACGGCCTCTCTGAATAAGGGGCCGTGGAAGTATTCTTCCACGGGGACATGTTTCCATTAAGTTGATACCCTTATAAGGACAGCAGGTAGACCTAAAATATATTTAACTACTTATAAATCAAGAAATAAATATTACATAAATTAGCCAATAATAAGAATTCTCGAAATTATTGTTATTTTAGAAAAAAAATAGTGGTCAATGATTAATCAATCATCCTGCATACATCCTTTTTTTTTAACGCCTATAACTTCTTTTAATATTAGTAATTTATACCTATTAAAACGCAGCAATAAAAATTATAGCACTTAAGATTCAATTTCCTATGACATTAGTTTAATAATATTATTATTGATTACAAGTCAGTAGAATAATTTAACACCACAGAATGTTAAAGACTGACACTAATGTTTTAATGATCGCTATATTTTGATGCTGTACCACTAAGCAATTATATTTTAGAGTGTAATATTCCTTTGCCTTCTATTTGTAAACATCGTAATTAAAACGGGATTATGCTTTGAGCGAATTTATTTCGGATATGAAAATACACAAGTTCCCCGTGCACAGCTAATGACTAATGATAGTTAATTTCATATATTAACGCATTAAGTAGAAAAGCTTAACAGATATCAGCAAAAACAATCATATAAAGCTGCTGAAAGAAATTAAAGCAGTTTGTAAATATACATTTAGTACTGTAAAACTCGAAAATATCAACATAAAATTATAACTATTAAAGGTATTTAAAACTATTTTTAAATACACTTTGACTAAATTATAAGTAGCTATTGATAAAGGATATTACTAAAAAGAAAAACACTAAAACATACTTTTTTAGACTTCAAGCCCATGCTTTAGTTCGGTTTTATTTCGACTAAAAACTTATGATCCACGTAAAACCAGTAAAAAATTTTATAACTACTATTTAAAGTATGATGGCGGTCAAAGCTATAAAGAAAATTCCCGTGATAAATCGTCTATGTGAAAACGGTGCCAAGTCTCCCCACGAGAGCACTGATAAAACGACTCTTTGGTCCTTTAATACCGAGGTCAAAACGATAAATGGCCTTTAGTGACATAAACAATGCGTGTCACAACAAATGAGACACACCTTCTTACATTTACAAGAGATCCGGAGCTTTTGTAAGATACTTTTAGAGGAAGAGTTTTTAATGAGTTGTTAAAACAGAAACCGTTCTCATACAAATTCAAACACTTAATATAAAATTTATAATTTTTTTATCTTATAAATCACAAATAAGTTGTAAGTATTAATAAATGTTTAAAAAAACATACAACTCTTATTTTCAACGTATAGTTACCATTTATTAAAACTATTATTTAGATGATTAATTAAAATATTAAGTTATTTTATTTAATCTATAAAAGTTAATTGATAAGATATATAAAATAGACATTTACCTTTTATAGAATTAAAAATAACTAAAATTACAAAAGAAACAATTTAAAATTCTATTATTAATTTATAAAATCTTTGGATTGCCTAATATTTAACACATAAAATGTCTAATGATTTTAACAGAAAAAGAACAAATGTGTATAAAAATTTAGTCCACAATGTTTTATGCATTAAAAAAAAAGGTAAATGTTAAATCATGACTTGTTCGGTTGTCACGTTCGTGTTCCATATTGAATGTTCCACGTTAAGACTAAATAGCGTTTTGTCTTCATTTATAACCTGTCCAAAGTTTTTGTTCGTACCTACAGTTGACACTTAATACTATTTGTCACTAACAAAAACAACAATGTTCTTTAAAACATTACACCATAAATATCTTTTCAGTGATAAACATGCATTAAAAATCTCCAATGTGATACTCATTAAATATAATTATATTGAATATATGTAATTGATATTAAAGCAGCATTCAACAAATTACTTCATAAAAAATACATTATTGTTAAACATCTGTTCTTTAATCGATACAGAAATCAAACTACTGATTTACTCATGTAATTATAGTAATTTGAGAAAACATAAATATTTGCATTGTTAAAACTATTCGACTGGTCTGGTATGACGACCCAAGTACTTAAAACAAAAAACAAAAAAAGGTAAATTAATGAACTAATAACAAAATAATACATAATTTATTTATTTTCAAATATAATTGGGAATTTTTTATAATAAAAAATATGTATCGGTAAAGGATTGAGGAATTGGTATAATCTTCAAATATAATATACATAGATACAATATATATTTTTTTAATTTATTTTTTAAATTGTCTTGACGATTAAATAAACAAAAATCAATATAATTTATTCCTCCTCAATTAATTAAGAATTTTTAAATATAAAAATTTAAGTCAGACTAACAACCATTTATGTTGAATCTTTATTAATAAAAATAACAACTCCAAGTAAACTGACACATCAGACAAAACGAATAAAAGTTTTTTCTAGTTAAAAATTAAAACATCAATTTTTAACCAAACATCGTTAGCTAATGGAATGATTATTTTATTAGTAAAATATTTCTGACAAAGGATCACAAGGAAACCAACTTATTCTATGTAAAATATTTGTTATGAGGTAAGGATTCTCACTAAAAACTACGTGATACACAACATACCAAAATTATAAATATTATTTATTATATTATATATTACTAGTTTGTATACAGAGATAGATGATTTAACTAAAATTACCAACACTAACAAGTTTGGAAGCGAAGAAAGTACACATTTAATTAATTCAATTTGAAAAGGGAAAATAATGAAGAGAACATCTTAAAACACTAAAAAAAAAAAATTGAGTATAATTAAGTTTGAAAATGTACACATTCATTTCTAACTTACTAATTAAATAAAAATATTAATTTCTAGTCTTTATAAATATATATATTTATTTATTATTTCATGATAAAATCTATTTCATGAAATTTACATAATTTCTCCATAATTTGAATTGAACAGTATTGTATTAATGTAACATCTTCCACTACATAAAAGATTACTCAGAAATATTATATTGAAAATCTTTAATACTGTGTAGTGTACTATAATATATTTTGCCTGTGAATAATTTTAATAACGGATATTTACTTTATTTCTATGGTTAAAATTATTAAAAAATCTTCCAAAGAGTTATCGGAAAAGTACACTGCTATCTTAAATACACATGAAAACTCCTCGTTTATGTCTGTTTAAAAATAATAATTTCTAAAATTTCTAAATAAAAAAAAAATCATTCTTTGAGGATAACATAAAATCCATTGCAAAAAAAATATTTTGTACTTTAAAATTTAAAGAATTTTCAAAATGAAAATGATTTAAGTTTACTTTTAATACGTTTAAAGTAATTTTGATAATTTTATATAAATTTAAAAATTACAGTTAAAAGGTAAAATGAAAGGTAAAGGTAAAATGTTAATATGAAATATTTCACATTAGTAAGTTTCAAAATAATAGACTACATAAAATTTTATAAAATATTTTGATTGTTTGTTATATTATTAATCAAAAATATCACTTCAAATAATATATGTGTAAAGCAAGTTAACAATAACAGCCAAAATAAAAACACTAGGTTCGGTGAAAAAGAAAGCATTGAAGCTCTTAATTTAATTTTTTTTTTTATATAAAAAGGAAAACCAAATAAGGGCATAACATATTTATACAAATATTTGTAAACAACTACATTGGTTACATTGTAACATAAAAATTTATATTTAAAAAAAATGTATACTGATTGCTAAAAAGAACTAAGCTAAAAACTAAGCCTTCTTATATAATACATGTTCTCGTAAATTTTGATTTAATTTTTTTTACACAAAGAACTTTAAAAACATTGAAATTATTTGACGTTTTTCACTACATCAAAGTAAAAAATCAGTAACTGATTGTAAATAGAACACTTAATAATATAAACATTAATTAATAAAGGGAAAATAATACATAAACATTCATGATAAGATCAAAGCAACCAAACAAAAAAATAAAAATAAAGAAAAGCAAATAAAGTAAAAAGTATAAATGATATTTGGCAGTGATTAAAATCACTGTCATAAGAAATGCTTCAATACAAAACTGTAGATAGTGTTTAATTTTAAAAAATTTCTTAAGAAATATTCCAAAATTAAAATGAACTCCTATATCCTTATTTATTTCCTGATTTCAATTTTTGTGATATATAAGGGTAATATATGAATAAATATTTAATAAATCTAAGTTTATTTAATAAATTTGTTCGACTTCGACGGTCATTCACAGATAGAAGATAAATCGTCGGGAAAATTTGATTTTTTTAACTTATAGTACGTAACATAAGCTTTAATTTAACATATATTTAAAAGATGCATTAATTCCGGAACATTTCCAAAAATTAAGCTGAAATAGATCTACTTTTTATACGTGTGATTCAAGTTTTGAACACCCCATGTATAAAAGAAAATTGTTCGATTTAAAAAAAAGTATGTATAAGATGAAAGGAGTATATATAAAGTATTTAGAAACAAAAATTTGTGTTAATCCATACATTTTTTTAAAAAGTTATAGCAATTTTAAGTTAAAAATATAAAATCAAAAATTTCAACACAAAAATAGCATGTTTTTAACTACGACAGCCCCATTTGTATAAATCTTCGGGACAACTTTTTTTTTTAATTAAGGTACATAATATAAGTTATAATTTAACATATTTTTAAAGAACGTAGTATTTCTGGAACATTTTCAAAAGTTATGTTGAAAATATTGACTTTTATGAAAAAGTTGAAATTTTAAATCCACCCATATGGTCAGATAAAGGATAAGGTTTTATATCAAATTAAAAGGAAATACATAAGGTTTGTATATAAAAAAAAATTATTTTGATTCGTTCCATTTTAAAAAAGTTATGACAGTTTTAAGAAAAAAAATTTTTAATTTACCAATTCTAAAATTTGTAATTTTTTGGAAATTTTCTCTATTTACAGAGAACGAGTGAAATTTTTTCAATTTTTAAGAGCAATGTCTTCAACTAGAAATGATTTGTGATTTTTTTATGTATCGTTGAAAGAAATCCATTCAATGAGAACTGAAAAAAAGTGTGTACTGATATATGCAACTCCGTCTTTGTTTCATACCCACTTTATGTATTAAAATACCTGTCACGTAATAAGTACTTGAACTAAAATTATCATTATTCTATTAAAAATATTTTTAAGAAACAAGTCGAAAATTGTTTTTATCGAAATTTCGGGAAAAAAATATTGTTTTTAATTATACTTACTAGTGATAAATAATAAAAAAATGCATTAAACATAAACTAAAACTGTAAAAATTATTTTTTAAAGAAGCAACATAAAATATTTACTAGATCAAGAGTTATTAAAAATGTCAGAATCCTCTTGAGGAATATTACAAATAACATGTCTGTACATACAGAGTGTTCAGTAAGTAAGGAAACTGATCAATTGTTATTAACAATAAATTTTTTTTTCCTTACTTACTGAAAATTCTATATACACATAGTGATTGTTTACCTAAGACTCACACACAATATTTATTGCGTGTGAGTATTCTACGTTCTATAATTACCATAAAACAATTTCCCTATCACTTTTTTTTTTAATGGAAACGTAAAATTAAATATAAATATATTATTATTTTTACTGTTAAATTGAAAATGATCTAAATAAAATGTTGCCTAGTCGGTAACCAATTTTATGATATTACTTTTTAAAATATTAGCATTAAAAGATTTAGAAAAGGTAAGTAATAGTGTAACTTTATTTTATCCATTCCTCAGATAATAATAAAAAAATGTTACCATTTAACTTTGGAAAATTGTTTTTAAAATTTACCCTAAGAAATCAGTTTTTCTTACAATAAGAATTTATATTTAATATAGTTCGTAAAAATAAATTTAATTAAAATGTTTATATTATATTACGAGTGAAAAATGAGAGGTAATATTCTTAATAAATTATACACTGTATATGAATCACAACTTCACAAGGATTCATTCTAACTTGTTTAAAATACTACAATCAATAAATAAATAAATCATTTAACATCATTGCAAGATATGTACAATACGTTAAAATAGCATTGTAATAAATTAAAACAATTTTTTTATTTTCAAATAAATTACAAATTTAATAAATAATTTGGTATGAATAAAAAAAAAACAATTTCATACAATACATTTTTAAATAATTTCCAGGAAATTTAACAGTCATTTTTAAGATAAATTGAGGTATTTATTAACCTTAAAACCCTGATAATATTTTCAACGATTCTAAATATAGGTACACATTTAACCCAGTTTCCGACCGATTGTTATAAATATCTGTAGATTCAACAACGTCGGCACAAAGGCACGTAAGCAATAATACGTAGGTTAATCGATGTGCATTAAAAACAAATCCCACTCTTGTGATAAAATAATTGTAATTTACAAAACTGTTTTTTATAAAACACGCATCAATTAATATTGCTATTTCGGTTCAAAACCAAGCTATAAATGTTTCTCTTCAAATTATTTCACATTAAACTTAAACACATAGTACATTCATCTTCATGTCTCTAACAAAAAAAATTAAACAAATCATCATTTACATGTATTTTTTCACTACGTTGCATTTATATAATAATGTAAATGTATGCAAATCAATAATTTCACACATAAAGACAAAATAATGACACAGTATTAAATCCCTACTACCTATAGCAAATGTATATTGCGCTTCTTTATTTAGATTTCCATAATTTACTATATAAATATTTTTCATTTTGTTTAACGAACTATACATTTTTTTATTTCAATAAATAATTTAAGTTAATGCAAAAATTATTTTTATGAAATTGAATTCCCTTTGATCAATTCAAATTGTCTATCCATACACAAGTGTTCAGTAAGCAAGGAAACATGTCAATGGTTACAAACAATGAGAATAGAAACCCGTTTCCTTACTTACTGAACACCTTGTATATCTTAAATTTACAATGACATCTATCATAAATTGTTTAATGAAATAGTTATGATTGACGCATACAATAAGTTTGAATGTCAACAATAACATCAGAAATAAATAAACATAAAATTAATAAACCATCATTATTGTTTCACATGATGTTACCTTACATGTAACATAAGCAATTATAATAAAGTTTTCTTATTAGTATTAATTTTATACATAAGGGTACTGTATAAATATTAAATTAGAACGATATAATGCATTCAAAAACTTAATTCTATATACTTATGAAGTAATTTAATACTTTGTTCAAAGCTGTATCCGAAAAATTTTTTAGCCTAACATCAGGAAAAAATATATTTTTAATACATTTTTAAATATTGTTATAATTATACAACTTGATGTATTACATCATCATTGATGTACATATCTATATGAAAATTCGTGGTTTATGAGTAATTTTTTTTTAAATATATGACTAAAAATTGATTATCATGCAAACTCCCAAGTAAATTATAAATTACTCGGAATAAGTAGTCAAATACCACTGTAAAAATACACGTATCATTATTTTACTTGACTGATCTTTCATTAATAACCAAATTTCACACTACGCTGGAATAAAGTTCCTAATATTACTAACTGCCGTTTATTGGCCGAAGATATCCGAGTTTATTGATAAACTACAACCCTATTTAATTATATTACGAAAAAATCAATGACGATGATTATAAGATCGAATTTATCAATATAAACCAGCATCGTTTCACCAGCTACTTGACAAGATCTAGATAATTTTATAAATTTATTTTAATTGCTAACTATGTTTTTAAGCCATTAAGTGCTTTCCACATAATCTGTATTCGCAGTTATTTTATTAATTGTACTATAAATAAATTGCAACTAGATATTATTGTTGTTGTTCTACAGTGAGTTATAAATTTGTTTAATAAAATAACAGTAAAATATCATTTAGATTAATTATTTATTAATCATAAGGCGAGGAAGAAAAAGATTTCATAACCATAACTTGTGCTGCATCTATTTCATTTTCCGTATGGAAAATTTTACTATACATAAAAAAAACTTATGCTTATATAAATAAACTCTAATTATTGTTACAACTTTCAATTATTATGACAACAATTTTGTTTATTGATTTTACAAACTGTACGTAATACTGATGAACACTACTAATTTTGTATCAGAGTTCAAAGAAAGAAAAGTTTATTAAATTAAATTAATTATTATCTAAATTTTAGATTCTATAATATATTTAGAATGAAGGAAAAATAAATAAACTTCTAGGGTTATATTTAGGGTTTTCCATGACTTAAAAAAAAACAATTTTAATTGCGCCTATAATAACCTGTAATTGATATAAAAAACATGTAATATGGTTGCTTTTTATATTTATCATAAAAATGTACCTTTGTGCATAGAAGTCATTTTGACAAACTACAAAATTAATGAACTTAATGGTAGATATTTAAACTCATAAAATTAATTTACAAGTAATAATATACTTTTAAACTTTACCTTTCTTTTCGGTCATTTTAAATAAACAAGTATGCTATCAAATAAAAAAGGTTATACGATTTAAAAAAAATATTCTCTTCGTATGTTTACCCCTATCCGAATTTATTACCTCGCTTCAACCTAGCTTAAATTTAATTAAATAATATTCGATGTGTACAATTTTTAAGTTTAAACATTTTATTAATACTTACTACATATATTTTCAAATAATTAAAATGAATAATATTAAAAAAAAAATAGGTGTAAAAATAGTTATTTTTTTATAGTTATAAAAGAAAATATCATTATACCTAAGTTGTTTTCTAATTAAGTGAAACATAATGAAGCAACCATTAAAAATAATTTTTCAAACATGTGCACTTGTCGGGGAACAAGGGGAAATAATATATTTCTTAGAAAACATGCAAAAGTGTATTCTTGATTTATTTTTGGAAATAGAAAATTGAGCCTAATAGCAAAATTTTCACATAAATTATGTGGTTAGTCAGTAGAATAAAAATAACAAAATATTATTTAATTATAAATAGACAGTGTTTTACATATTAGATATTACAATTCTTCTGTTTACAGAATTCGGTAAGCGCAGGTGCTCTGGTGATGTTCGATTTTCTATTAACTAGAATAACAAACCAAAATACCTATACTACAACGCCCCCTGCCTAATATATAACAATAAGACTTATTTAGCTCAATATAAACCAGTAGTCATTCATTTTTTGATAAAAATTACAACAACTACTCATTGTTTTACTTTTTACACTAAAAATCATAATTTTAGCGTAATATATTAATCTTCATGTACATTTTCTATTAATATTAATGCGGTGCTAATATTTACATTGTTTCGTTCTTTATTGGACGATCTTTTCATAAATATAAGATTTTTTAATACATAAAAATATTATATCGACCAATAATTAGTCTATATCTTTACCTGTTATTGAATAGCAATTTTTTTTTTAATCGATCGACTTCTCTTATTTCTTTACAAATTTTGTGAAAAATTTCATAGTATAATTAACAATTTTTCATGACATTTCAATGAAAAAAGTCGGAAAATAATTAATTATCAACTAAAAAAATTCGAAAAAGATTATTGTATATTACCTCCTTTGGAAATCGTTTATGGGTTCTATAAAAACAATGAAAATTGAATAACACTGTTTTTAAATGAAAGTTTAAAAAAATGAATAGTAGTTAATATTAAAATATTTTTCTGAACACTATTTATCATACAGTATCTTCTTTATATCTTGCCAACCGTCAACGTTCTACTAACGTCCTTAAGAGGTATGAAAGATTAACATAATAAATGATTGGCAGCCTAGTTCAGACGGTTAAGGCGTCAATCTCGTGGGTCTAGTTAAGTAAGTAGGATTATAGTTCAGTTCCCTTATAGCTAATCGGCTTTTAGCGAATTTATGAAAATATAAATAAATACCTCTAGGGGTATTTAATTGACGAAACAACAATTTATGTACATGAAATTATTAATTTTGTTTATTAACAACCGGTATTTATTAATATAATAAACAGTACGTGATATTAATAACGGCGATTGTTAATATTACAATCTTTGTTAATTAATATTACACAGGAACTGAACATATTAATAATAAACGATAGTGCACGTTCAATAAACGCGCTATCGGATTCAAATCAATAAGCAAATTTATTTTAATAACTACTTTTTTATCATAATTGCGTACCTACTTTTTACAATGAACACATTACGTCCCTATACGAGAGACGTAAAGTGGTTTGTACTGTCACCTTATCGATTCAGCCACATATCAGTCGATCAGATATTGACATTTATTATATAAAACAAATTAATGCGAACATTGGTATGGAAAAATTAATTATCAATTATAATTTTATGAAATAAATTGCTAGAAGGCTAAAACACTTCTTTATTACTAATTCAGTACTAATATATGTATTTATGTATCATTTATCAGTTCAAATATATTTCATGAATTTTTGAAAAAAAAAAACCTTATGAGTAACCTGAAATCGTAGAAAAACAAAATCCAGTAACGACATAGGTAAAATATATTATTCCTCGACTGTAATCCGGAAGTAATGTGTGACAGCCTATTGTGCTGAATATTGAATGAAGACGAGGAGATTGACATTAAATCGCCACCACATACAATGTTCGTTATGTGCAGGAAGTCAGATTTATAAAGTTAGTTATACACTTTTCCGGTTAATGCAGTCGCTCTCTCTTTCTAATATTTCATTACGGCTTTCGTGTGTTCACGAGTGCTAATGACATCCATCAACACAGAATATTACCCTACTTGTTAATGAACTTACAAGAGGTAATCGTTTAAATATTACACCATACTTAGATTTACAAAAAGGAGAAAAATAACATCATAATACGATGTTATGTTATATTATAATACTATACCTGATTTAATAAAAAAATTCTAATAACTCCTTGGAATTTTTATAACATATTCATTCAATATTACTTCAAAATAATATTGTATGGAAAAAAATCTATTAATCTATTAAAAATTAACTGAATTAAGTCATTTAGTTAAAAAATTTAAAAAAAAAACCCAATCAATAAAAGCACGTGATTTTTGAGTTATTCAATTAAAAAAAAATATTCATAATCATTTATGTATTTTTTTTAATTAATTCTTAATTGACGAAGTTAAAAAAAATTAAAATATATAGTTAATTTAATAAAATAAAAACATTTATTATTATGAAAATATCACTAAGAATAAAGATTTATGAAGTGACTCATTGCTTGTATTATAACTGATTTACGTCTAATACGTGTTCTTTAAAATTAGATTATCATAATTATCATTTGAACTAGTAGTTTGATAACTATGTAAATTTATTTCAGATTAAAATTAATTAACAACAGCCTCCCACAACGATAAAATTGAGATTAACTACAACAAGAAGTTCAATTGTTATAAATAAAAATTCAAAAGACACATTATTTATCTACAAAATAGGACAAAAAAAATTATTTTTGCCTAAGTACATATGTTTTACTTAAAACAATAAATTCCGACTTAAAGGTAACTGCTAGCGGCTGTAAAACGATTTACTAAAAGTTCTGTAAAAACGAGAAATTACGCCAAAAACTTTCACTTCAATATGGTACGGTTAAAACTTTTTTGTCATAAAGTTTTTGGCTAATAAATTGGGACCTTATTAATTTTATTCCCCACATGAAAAATGGAGCAAAAGCCTCGTGAACATGATTAAAACAATTTATGATCTCTAATTTAAATGCGATTATTATAAAATACACTAGACAAGCGAAATTCATGATGAATTGTTGTACGGTGTCATTGTGTCATTGTTATTGCTATAGTCGAATGCATCAGTGCGCTTGCTGCTAGTCTTAGAATTAAAAATAAATGGATTTTATCGGTTGAAAGTACTAAAAATTGCTTCTGAAAATAAAATATAAATAAAATACAATACGGATAAAAAAGGATAACTACATTCATAATTTATTTTATTTTTTTCTTGTACTAGAACTCTGCACTGTGCATTTTTCCAAGACAAAACTTTGCACTCGCTACATTTTTTTTTTTTCCAAAATAGAACGCTCTCGAATCACAAATGCCTGTAAAACTTATTTTTTAGTTGAACAAAGATTTCAATCATAAACATATAGTATTTATAGTCTATGATTCTGTTAATCCTTTTCTTATTTTAAACCAAAAAAAAAATTTCAAGACATAATTTATCTAAATTGAACAAAACTTATGTGAGAGAATGTTACATACCGAGAACGCCTTGAGAAAGACGAGACACTGTATGATACCCTCCATGGTGTCTCCGGAGAGGCAAAACGTTGCGCTGAGGTGGCGCCGGCCTTTGCGTATTAGTGCAGCAACTCCGGGTGGCGGCAAGGTGGCGGCCAGCGTTGGCGCCTGACCGACGGTAGCACCGCCAGCAACAACCTCGCCATTCTTTGGCGTCGATGCGCCACCGCTCACTCTCATCCACCGCTCAAGTGACTCCATCAGCTTACAGACGGCGACGACGATATCATGCGATCAATCCACCGCAACTTTCAACCAGCATCGATTAACACAAAACCGCCAGCATCAACTTAATGGGGTTGTCTGAATCCGGAATCACTTTATCATATTCGTTAACCATGTTTGGTCGTGTTTTGCGACCAATATAAGTAAACTAAACACAAGTCAAAAAATCTAAAAACCTGGTCGAAAATACCGACCACATAAAAAATTGCTTCTTGGTCTCCGTCATTTTAGGACTATCAAATTAATATAGGTAAACTACCTATATTAATATTAATAATATAGGCACATTACTGGTAGCAGATAAAAATGTTTTTTTAGAAAATCGTTTAACAAAAATCGATGCAAATGGTATGTCCAATTAAATAAACTTTTTAAACGCATTATTTAAATTAAATTCCATTTAAACATAAGGTATTTAACAGTAAATGACCTAAGAAAGAAAGGATATACTGCATCACGAATAAGCTTCAGTTTCACGAAAGTTTCGAAAACAGCTCGGCTTACAACTTAAGTCTAGAAGTAATTCGTTTTAACAAATAGAACTCAGATATCGTGTTTAGAATTGTTTTGATACGACAGAATGGGTTTGCCTTCAAACACAAACTCTGTCAAGCAACTTTTGTCTGAGCTATACCCAACTAATTACTTAAAAGACATCTACAAGGTATTACATATTGGTATCCTATTTCCAATCCTAGTTTTTTGTACACACTTGGTAGGAAATCTTAATTATTTATTATGTAGCGAATGTATTGTGTTTTACTTGTAATTGGTTAAGTTAAAAATACATGCTAAGACTTTAACCAAAATTAAATATTCGACTTAGATAAAAACTGTATTTTCAAATATAATCAATTCTAAAATATGAAAACATTTCAAGTAAAAATATCTGATAATGGCTCTTTAATGCTCATATATAGGCCTAATATTAAAATGAGAAATCCGTACGTATGATTATTCAAAAATAGTTCAGTAGAATGAGGTAACGTTAGCAGAGGCGAACATCATTTAAGTGAACGTACAGAAACTTATAGCCAGCCTAAGAAATGAAGGGTCCCTCCCGTCATTTTTAACATCTACAAACACTTTTTACATGAGTGGCACGCGACGAAAGACGTTAGCATTGTTGATATTACCATAATAATGTAGTAGACCTCAGTTAGAAAAAAAAATAGGGACAAAAAACTACGTTAAACTTATAAGACGTTTTATCCTCACTAAAAAAAATTTGCTATACGCAAGAAGTTAATTTTTCAACATATCGATGTTTATAAGATCTTATGAAGTTACATGCATATTGAATCCAAATATTTTCATTATGTGTTTTTATTTGTTATTCTTGTTTATATTGTAACAGTTTTTATGATTAAATAAACGGTTTTATTTCAGTTTTATTAAAGTACGTAAAAAAATACTTTTATTTTAAATGATAGAGTATTAATTCTAGATAAGAAACGAAACTTTTATGATTACTTATTTTATTTTATTATAGTTATTTTTTTAACTGTTGTATCAACTCCCATTAATGAAAATCATCTACAAATTAAAAGACCACATATCATATATATTTAGAACTATAAAATATAGAAAAAATTTTCATTACTCAAATACTAGTAATCGTAAAACATTTCAATTTAATTTCATTACATTTAAATATTTTAGCGTATAAAATACATATCACTAAGTATGAAGCAGAAAATTATAAAAAGTTATATTAAATAGAGTCGATAAATTAAATCTTCATTTAGCATATATGTTTCATTTGTCCGTAATACACAAAAATAGACACAATTTTATTTGACGGAGTGAGTAATTTGAAAAATAATATACAAAGAGTGTTGAGCAGTGATGTGAACAGTGAAGCTGTGGTAATGGATTAAGGAATAAAAAGCAACAACGGAATATAACATAAAAAATCACAATTGGATATTATAACAATAGAGCTCAAACATGTTCATTTGATGAAAAGAAATTTTATATACCCAGCACTCTACTGCAAAAAATGAACAACACGTAAAAATCTAAAACTTACCTATGATACAGTAAGCAAAATGAAATACGAATCAACATTATAAGTAAATGCACACAATAATCCAAGCAGAGAAATACATTTTTTAATTTTTAAATAGGTCACAGCCATTATAAATCAAAATTTATTGCTTTGAAAATATCATAGTTCGAGACACTAAATCCTCCAGAACTTTTATAAGAAAAATATTATAGGATTATGGTAATTAATGACTTATTCCAACAATTGCGAATTTAAAAAAATCTATATAGATATACTAGGACAATTTATTATTTGAATTATTCTCTAAAATAGACTGTTACATTATTTAATACGAACTTTTTTTTAATATTTTTTTGTATAGGTAAATAACATTTGAACATAACAGAGATGAAAAACATTTTATTTAATAATTAGTTAAAAATAACATAAATAAGTAATAGAAACATACTAAGTTTATTAAAATGTAATGTATTTTTAAAATGTAGAATTATTTTGTTTATAACTGAATATATTTATTAATATACATGTAGTATTAAAGAATTAAGCTTTGTAAATACTTACTGAGTGATATATCTCTTATAAGTGTAATCAAATTATAAAAACTTATAAAAAATTTTAAGGAAAAAAACTTTTAAGTCTTAAAACGTGGAAACTAAGTGCTTTTGCTAATACCAATTAATAGACTCCTTGCAACTTTTTAAGAAAACATAAGTCAATTATTTTGAAATAGGCAACATAAAGAAATCAAAATGTATTAATAAAAAAATTCAATTTTAAAAGAGATAATGTACAAATTATAACAAACTGAGTATATGTAAAACATTTGAAAAAATAATAAATAATATTATTATTAAAAACTTAATACAATGTTATTGTAACGAAATATATTTTGGGGAAATTTTGTATCAACGTTATTTGCAATAAACATTTTAAGCAAAATTAAAGAACGGTTTGCGACCGCACTGTTTGCATAAACTAAGAAAATTAGCTTTGAGTTAAATTATCGTCAAAATGTTTATCAAAAAAATAATATTGAATTTTTGAAAAATTTCCTTAATAACAAAACAAAAAGAATGAATAATTTCGTCAAAATTGTACCTTGCGGTTATTTAAAAAACATATCTATTTGGCTTTGGTTGGTTGAGAGATAGTAGGCACTATGATAGAAACAACCAGAGGAGAAATAAAACGACATGTCCGTTTCAACAAAGATCCGTACAGCGAAAATACCACCAAGTCGGTTTATTTTATTTTGAAGAAATTGCAGAAATTCAGAAAATAAAATATTGTCCAAATAAATTGAATTACCTCCGTAATCAACAACTATAGAAAAAACTGTTTGCTTTCTTTCAAAAACCATAGATTGTTCTTAACATTTTTTTTTCTTTTTACAAATGTGACATCATTATTTTAAATTATTATTTTTGACAACTATTAATTAAGTTAACCTTTATTTATGAAAATAGTTTAAAATAATGAAATTTTCAAAATAACATTATAAATAATTCAACGCGGTTCTTAGCATGGTTTGTTTTTTGAATATATTTTTTTTATCAAAACAAACAATAAATATGAAATTGGGTAATATTTAAATATTGTTTTCGTTATTATTTCTATATGGCGTACACTCAATAATCTGTGTATATGAAAATATCGCATTTAAACAAAATCTACAAACACCATTTGACTATTACATAAATATAACATTACTTGCTATTTCTTGGTATAAACTACAATATGGTTAATCCATTGTGACGGGCGTTAGTTTCATTGCACATGATTTATACTGTATTACGAATGAACAAATATAAATGCGATCGAACTATTAGATTAATACTACGTAGCTATATGCGCTTTAAAAAAAAAAAATTCTAGTTCATTTTAAAAATTATTTATTATACTATAGTCTAACCTAATTATTTGAGTTAATGACAATTTATCGTTTGTTTTATTGTCAATGACAAAAAAACAGAAAGTAAATAACTATATCAATAAACTGAACTGTAATAAAACGTTTAATCAAATGTTCAACGTTTAATTAATAAAATGAAATGACCATCATTATTAAAAAATTAAAAATAATATTGAAACAACTAAAGTTGTGAACAGATTAAATATATCCTTAATGAATAACGTAATAATTATTAACTAGGAAGACAGAACAATGAAACATGGATAACAGGAAGTTACCAGGATTTGTAATTGTCCTTATTTTTGGGAGACTAAAAGATATATAACAATGAAAGTGAGTGTGTAGCTAAAATTACTACCCTAAAAATGAAAACACTAATAGAGAAAAGGAGTATAGTTAAAATACAGAAGAATTTTGTAATTTATCATATACCAATTACACAAATACGTGATAGAATTTTATAAAAACTTTAAATTGTATATACTAAAGTACACATTTATTTGATATGCTTGTACGTCCTGATATTATTAGAGTGTATTTTAGAGAATTTGATAATAATTTTCATATTTTTAAAAATTAAATTTATTTACAAACTCGAACTTAGAAAGTAATATTTACTGTTCATAAGAAATGATCCCCGTTTTTTAATAAATTTAGCTCAAAGATTAATTTTAACATTTGAAAACTTATACAGAGTAAATATTCCTACTAACACACATTTTATAAATATTGATAGTTCTAAGATATTAAAAAGTATAGAACTACACAGCTTTAATAATAGAACCCTACATTCATTTTAATTATCCGCAATCAGTGATGTTTTTACTTTTTTTTTTACTCAAGATACTATAATATATGACACTAGCAGCCTGTCCTAATTAAAACACGCGACTGCTGTTTAATTGCTTTTGTTTAAGGAAGTCGCTTTTTTAATTTCATCTTACGGAATAAAAGAATTTATTAAAATAATCCAGACTTTTTTGGCAATCTGTTTCCTCCAACTTTTATAAATACTATCTATGCAAATTACGTACACAATGAATTTGAAATGTACTTATATCTAATGTAATAAACAAACTAAGTAAAATCAATAAAAATAAAGCAATAAAAATTTCAATTTAATTCTGATAAGATAGAATTTTTTATTTCACTACACGAGAAATATAAAATGAAACGTTTTGATGCTATTGAAAAATCCTGGGTAATAATTTTTTTAAAATAATAATGTGTAAAATACTAATTAAATAACATCATCAGAAAGAAAACATTCATACATTTATGAAATCAAAACAAATTTAATAACATACATAAATATAAAAACTAGAATTGTACAAGGTTTTTAAGACTATAAATGTCTTTAATAATAAAAAAAATTATATTAAAACCTTTTAAATTTGAGGAAAATCTTTTTATTTTAAGAAAATAACAGCAACATTCAACAGCAAGATTGGTTTTACTTTATTTAGTATTTAGATTAGTTTTACATTTTAAAATGTAAAAACACTAAATACCGAATTTATTTCAATACTATCAAATTCAAATGTTTTAGTATAAGTGTTGGAATTATAACCTATAGAAACTTCTTTAAAAAATTGGTAGAATAAAGACCCTAATTCTATAGTGTCTTATATATATTTTATATTTTTTATTTTAGCTGTAACAGATATCTCATATGAAAAATTTAATAGTAGTAAGCATTGTGCCCCTTGAGTAGAATACCAAGAAAACAGTGCTTTCTCTGATATATACCTAACTAATCTTCTAATCGACCAAACCAATCTATAAATAATACGAAATAGAAAAAAACATTCTATGAATAATAAGATCTAATTGTCTAAATTTAAAATTCAGAATATGATAAAAAAAAAAAATTATATTAGCGCCTTTATCTTTAAGTTTGCTAATAATATGGATTTTATTTGATGGTTTTATTATTAAAAAGTTAATGTATGTTAAAAACACAAAAAATAAAATACTTATTGATAATTAAAATGAATTATTAAAATTAGGCTTTGCCTAACCTAAGCTTCGCCCCGACCCAGAGCTGCCCTGGGGGACTAACACACCTACAATGCGTTAGGCTTTTTGGGCTGTCCTTATAGGTACTGATTCCGGTAGGAGTATCCGTCTACGCCGAGCACAATAAGTGTTGTGCAGAGAAAGTATTACTCTTGAAGCAATTTAACAGAAATATAGTAGACAATTAATTAATAAAATAAGTAAAATTCAAAAGTAGTAAAAAGTATAGAGTATAAAGTTTATATTTTTTGATCAAAGTAGTCACAAAAGGAGAAGGAAATAAAAAAAGTTGTCAATGAAAATAATAATAAATGAACTTTTCTATCATATAATAATTATTTTTCTATACATCCTATACAATAACTTTTATTAGATACATGAAATAATAATAAAATTACAGAATAACATGACTAAAATATTTAGGTATACTCCTAAGTACCTTTAAATACCGTGTTATTAGTACACTTGTTACGTCCATAAAATTTAAACGAAATTGACATGCGCAAATCAAAATAATATTCTACTAAAAATTATGCTTAAAAAAAAGCTAATGGCTCAGTCAAAAAAGAACAGATTTTAACGAAATTTTAAGGATACTTTTGGAATGTCTCTAGGCAGGTGTGGTGAAAATTTCAAAATTTAAATCAAAAAGCGCTGGTGGCAATGAACGATTTTAATAAAAAAAATTTATAGCTTACGGCGTGCTGAAAAATTTTTTCTCATCTTCGCAGATAATTTTCCTATAATAACGTCGTCGAGCTCTTTCATTTAAAATAAAAATTTTTAAAATCGTACGTCGTTAAGTAATTTTCCCAGCATTGACTAATTTTTCAATGTTTGAATATATAATAAGATAATAGATTTCTTGATTAAAAAAAAAAAATCACTTTTATGCATAATTGAATAGGTTACATTTTACAACGAGTGAAAAATTCTCCAGTTAAATAGCAATGGAATTGCACATCAAGTGTAAGATAAATATTTGTATACGATTTATGCAAACCATCTAAGACCTTATGTAAGTAAGGTAAGGTATAACCATCTAACTATAACTCGAAGAAAAAGGTTTTAATTAATATCAAAATATTACTTATTTTAACATCACAATTAGAGTAGGTCTTAATTATTATTCATGACTTTATCACAAACACTAAGTACTATAAACATAATTATTTTACTTAAAATTAATAGCGTTATAAAACAATTAATGAATTTGAAAAACTATTATACAAATACTTAAAAGCACAAACTTACATAGATCAATAAATTTTATTGATACTTGACTTTTAAAAGTCTTATCAATTGTATTGTTTCAACAGATTTAATCAAACGAGTAAGCTAAAATTTAAAATTTTTAAATTGCAATTTACATAATAACAATACGCGATTTGATACAAAATGTCTCCTTCTTTTTGCCTATATCATCAGAAAGTTGAGATTTATCTGTGGGGATTTCCCACTTAAATTCCTTCAAGGAATGCCCAGTACTCATTCGATGACATATTGTGCGATTACAACTATGAAGCTTGTTTTTATTCTAAAAGTCACGCAAGTAGCAACATTGCCTATATAAAACGCCGTCTAACAAAATTATGAGAAATAACTATACACTGAGAGATTATAATATTTCATATTTTAATCAATTTAATCATGTTCAGGGCATCTTATCACACAAATATATATATTTTTAATATTGACTATCGATTAACACAAATGACGGAGATGAAGCAATTTCTTGTAATTATAGATATGAAGTGTAACCTATTATGTTTAGATAAATTCTCTTTGATGAAAATGTTAAATAATCTTTCAGTCGAACAAATTATTACATATTTTTATTGTCATCGTCTTAGTGATTTTATAGCACATCACAATATACAAACATTTCACACGGTCATGAACGATATATCATAAGAATATTTTTAAACTACTTGAGTATACTGATAAAATAAACACGTAACGAACGAATCGAGTCAAACGCCAAACTCAACCACGAACACACACAATCAAAAACTACGGAACGTGACTTTGGCCAGTTGAAAAAAACTATAATCGGTACGAGTAAATTGAAAACTCGAACGACACAATTACACCCGACGAACAATGCGATTTCGTTTTCCGATTTAAAAAATATACGATAAAATAGCAACAGCAGACTTACCGGCGTGCGATAAACCCACGACTACAGGCCGAGGTGCGTGTTGGACTACAGACAGCCTCCCCTAATAACTAACAATCGGCAGAGGGTAGCGCGATAAGCAATACAATACGGTGCTGCTATCTTTATATCATAAAACACATAACTTGATATTTCAGTAATAACAAGAATTAGATTGAAATTAATAATTAATGGATTTAAAATTACAAGTTAAAACTATTAACAAAAATGATTATTCTATAAAAATATAACAGGTTAAATTAGTTTGTACTACGATTCTTTATCATTCATATTATACTCCCACTCAAAATTAGATAAATTAAAGCTTTTCAACATTTTTGCATGTATTTTCATATGATTAAACTGAATCAATTAAAATGAATTATTGTCAGCTTTACACATTGTTTATAACAATTAGTTTTTGTTAGTTATGGCAGTTCATAAACTTTATAGATGAAGTAAATTGTTCAATAACTAGACAGTTGCCTAACATTTACTAAATGTATCTGTAAAGGATAAAAACTTATTATAAATATTACTAACATTGATTCTTATAATTATTTCTTAAATTTCTCGAAAAAAGATTTTTCGATTTTATCTTAAAGAAATCCCTTAAGTAATTTATTAAAAAAATCTGATTTGTAACATTTACGTTATGGTTCGTTTAACTTAGTCTGAGCTTTTACAAAAAATACGCTCATCCACAAAGTATCTAACATCAAATAATGCCCAGAGATCTGTCAGGGTTTTCTATTTTTCATTTTTGTTTTGTATCAAGTGAATACCAATAATTCATTGAACGTTATGAATAACATTATTATTAATACGAAAAACAAAAATATGAACAACCAATAAACGTAAAATATTGTTAAGCACAATAAAACTTGTAGCGTAAAATAACCATTCTTATTAAAACAAAAATACATTATTTTTAAAAGTTATATTTACAAAAAAATATATGTAAGAAAAAAGTAACCATTTGCCTACACTGTAAACGACAGTGAATTATGTTTTCGATATTTTTAATATTAAACTCAATAATTGAGTTTTTATAATTATTATAAGATAACATTAAAATATATTTAAACAATATTTTTTTTTAACCGACCTCTGATACATATTATTTAATTATCTACTAAAATTACAAGCGTGGTACTCTGATAATAATTTGATATAAAATATTAATAATTTATACATATTACTCTAAAACAACAGAGTTTATATTGGCTGGTTGAGTACATACAATTTCTCATTTAATAATTATTAGTTTTATAACCAATATTATTGTTTGACATAATGTGGTTAAGGTTGAGTATAAATATATTATCAATAGTAATCAGAGGGAAACATGCAAAAAGGTTTATTACGAAGGACGAAAGGCAAAAGATTCTTTTATTATAAAATACATTACATAAGTTTACCGCCTCTTACGCATTAACCACTTTTTGATGCTAAACTACTAATGTCTGTAAATCGATTAAAATTAAAGAGCATAACTCTTTGCTGAAAGTTTTTAACTTATATGCCATATAACCACATATAAAATGTATCAAGTCAACTTTTTACGAACACGAGTAACAGTAAAGTATATTGACAAACGTACTTCCTTTATGTGTATACAGAAAATTAAAATATACTGAAGCAGCTATTAAGTTAATTAACTTCCAGTAATTAAATTAATTTTTCATTCTATGAGATAAGAAATTTACACGATCGTAAATATTGTATTATATACGCCATACCTTACTGTTGTTTTAAGATAAAAATTTTCTAAAAAAAACTACTGTCTATTACATATATCAATTAATTCAAATTTATGTTAACTATTTATTAAATTTAATAATTAATATAATAAATCAATAAATGAAAGGATTAATAATGCAATTATTCCTCATTATGGGGGCGATTAAAAAAAATACATAAAACGAAACTAAAATTAAGTGATTGTTCTTTTGGTTCACCAGATTAGTCCAGTTACTTGGTTAATGCCGTTCTTTAAATCTAAAATCAAATTTACTTTTTGAAGAAATATTTTCGACTTCAACATAAAAAATTGACACGAGTTCTTTTTGAAGAATTATTATGAAAGAATTATGTATTAAAATTATTTAAAGACTTACAAAATGGTAAACAAAATAGTGTATAAATTATTATTAAAAAAAAAAAATAGAACATTTATGATTTGAATGGGCAAACAATAAAAGTCCAAAATAAAACAAGTACTTTTGACGAAATAGATCACATATAGAGTGAAATTCGTTCGGGCTGCTACTTTACAGTTGGCGATTACCTTGTATTTTGGTAAGTTCATAAATATTTATTTACTACATATATTACACACATATACATATATGATTTTTTTGAAAATTATATTTCTAAAACCCCTCGAACCACAAACATACACGATATAAAAATAACTCAATTTAGAATTAGGCTCATAATACAACATTATTTAGCAGAAATACACATCTTGTTACGAACAATGTATTGAAACAATCTATTAATAATTAATTCATTAATTCACAACTTACTTACTTAATTTAATTAAAACATCTTTATTTATTTTTATATATTATGAGTTATAACAAAAATATGAATATTAGTAAAATATATCATACTAATCAAATTTTGCAACTAAAAAAACAGTATTGCAAAAATACAATAAGCTAAAAGAATTTTAAGTAAATAATGATCGATTGCATAGTCGCCAACCCAAATTTATATTTAAACTGAGCTGATCTTAAACCGGATGCCAAAATAGTGTCATATGCACGACTTATTTATAAAAATTACTTCAGATAACTTAGATAATTCCAATAATGTGATTGGAAAAATAATGTATCATTTTAAAAAAACATAATTTTTTCACAAATTAAATAATTTATTTTTATCTAAGCTTTTATATAAAATATAATACTATTCTCAGTTTAATTAATTAAAAAATCAAAATATAATCTATAATTTGTATGATTAATGTTCTTATTTCCAAACATTAGAAAATTACGTTTCTGTACTTAAAATTACAGAAAAAATTAAAATATTAATTTAATTATACTAATTTAAAACCATTTATTAAACAAATTAACTTTAACTAAAGAAAAACAATTACACAGCACATTGTTTAGTCGAATCTATAACCTTGTATTGCTACAACTTTTTTTTTAATATTAACTACTTTAGTAATAATACTTTTAGTTTTTTCCAAGAATATTTATGATAAAATTGATAATTTTAGTAACCAGTTTTCTTTAAATTAAAGAACTATGAGCTCATAGTAATAATTGCATAAATAAGTTATGTACAAAAATGACAATTAAAATATAAATAAAGGGTATAGCACATTATTTTTAGATATGGTGAACACGGGGGAATAGAACACACTTAAGGAAAAACAAATCCTGTAAACATTAATTTATTCATACAGTCGCCAAATCTAAATTTATTAAATTACTATTTAACTATCTAGCAATCACTATGAAACTTACAAATTATATTTGAAATATATTTTTTTTGAAGTAGATATTATTTTAATAAAATAAAATATTTATTAAGTATACAAGTAAAGCGGTTCGATTTTTCTAATTTAGAGTCACCCAAATCTGTTTCAAATAGATGTATTTGATGAGATAGAACATCGTAAGAATTTCTGACAGCAAAGTACTTCAGTTCCTTAAGATCATTTACTCCCCCTGAGTTTTAAAAATTAGCTGGAGTAACTCAACCCAAGATGAAAGACAATTACCTACAAATTATTTCTTAAGATTATTTCTTATTAATTATTTTTTTACTTTTATTTTAATTTTTAAATAATTTACAAATTTTTCTAATAAAATATATAGCATATTTATTAGATATGGTAATCCTGGTTTAATAAGTGTGCATGATTCTTCCAAACCAAATGCACAATATTATCCCAAATAACTTAAAATAATGTTTTTGTTATAAATTTCAGCATATTAAACAAGTTTAATATATTTTTATTTTTTACAAAATAACATTATCTATAAATATATATACAAAACACAATCATTAGCTTTAAAATTTTTGATTAGTGGTTTTTAAAAAACTTGAAATTATATATCACTTACTGACATTTTTCCTTTTTTGGTTTTTAATCATATAGAAATGATAACACTATTATCTAATTTTATACATATAATAAATTGCTTCAGATGATAATTTTTGTTTCTAATAATTAAGTCTAAAAACCACTAAGTTACAAATTATTGAGAACATTACCCCATGCGCACCATTTCCTGTGTTCTCCTACGTTTTTTTAATATTATTGGAAGCCTACTTATTTATAATATATAACAGTCCATGACGTTATAAAATATGCTCAGGTTTATTTTTAATTTATAATTTAATTTAACGGAATAAACAGTGCAAATGGGAGTAATATTAACTTTAGCAGTAGCTGGTAGAGAGACAATCGGTACTTGGCTTCAGACCATTTAATTATTTGACGTTTGTCTATCGCTGGTTAAAGTATTGTAGTCGTCACTTTATTTTAGTTGTTCTTAGACATTTCACTTGTAGTTAAAGACAAGCAAAAAAATTAATTAAAAGTTTTATCCAAATTATACGTTGACCAATTAATAAAAAAATGGCATCGAAAGTAAAGATTATTTTTACAAATAAAATATTTTCATAACATAAATTAACAATTCACCAATTTTAATGATTTACAGGATGACCTCGACAAGGATCAAATAGCTCGTAAGTCACATATTTCATAAATTTATAATACAATTTTTATTTTCGAAAACCAAGTAGTAACACAATCATATAAAGCACTTAGAATGCAAAGACTATATTTGAATTTATTTCATTTTCCAGAAAATCGATTTTAAGCTTTTTGTTTCTTATATTATAACACTATTAAAAAAAATTCATTTTCATGATTTTTAATTGTTTCTTTTGCAACTCTTACAACCCGATAAAATTATTCATTTTCAGTCTAACTGTATACCTAACTATTTTTTATGTAACCTAAAACTATTACATTATAAATATTTCATATTTAATTAAGTTCTAATAGATTTAAATTAAAATTGAACATTTGAACATTGATGTCTAATAATTTGATAAATGGTAATATTGAATTTTTTTTTAGTCTTAAAGAGAGCATTTGATGCTTTTGCTCAAGACTTAGGATATATTGAAACAAACATGGTAGGCACAATTCTACAGATGTTGGGACATGAAGTATCAGAAGATAGATTACAAGAAATTATAGCAGAAGTCGATGCAGATGGTAAGCATCCAAAAATGTTTATCTATTAATGTTATTACAATAATTTTTACACATCTTTTTTCATATGAGGTCTCGGTATTAAATAGAATAATTTTATTAAATGAAAATTTTAATTAAACTTAAAATAAAAGCAAATTATATAATTGACCAAATATCAATAAAATTATTCAATTTTTACATATCATTATTGCAAAACTATTTTGTAATGAAATCTAAATACAAACAGAAAAGAAATAGATAACAACTTAACTACAAAATCTACATATGCTAGTAGGGCCAGTTCGGCGACTAATGGATAGAAAAGCATATTTCAGCGCACGGAGTCCTGGGTTCGATCTTCAAGGTACCAACGAAATTTTTCTTATAATTCTTTCATTGGCCTAGCTAAGAACCATCTTTGACTCCCTAACAAGTTAAAGAGGGCCGCCACCACCCTCTGTAGCATGTTAAGTTCGGAAAATAAAAGGATGTAAAACTGATTATTTATATTATAATAGAAAAACTGGTCCAGTAGTTGAACACTCTTCATCTATAAATGAACACTATCGGTATTGTTTGATATTTTAACTCTTTAACACCCAAGTAAAGAAATTTTGTTAATTTGCAATGCATAACTTAAATGGCAAAATTTAAAACTCTTATGCTAACATTTAAATATACCATGAGAAATCAAAATACCGTTCGATAACAGAACCTTCTCAATTTTTTTAAGTTAATTTTAATCTAGCCGGTTTGTTTTTTATTTACTAAAATTATTGAAATTTAAGAGAAGACGAGATAACCATTTTTACATACATATATTGGAAATTCATTTGTAAAAATAAATTTATTATATGGTTATAAAATAAATAAATAAATCGTTAATAGTACGATACTAAGACAAGTTTCTCACTGTGTTATAAAATACCAATTAAAATTTTTACGAAAATTGATTTTGTCGGAAATTTAATTTAAATATAGATACTTAATGCAATACTATAGGGTATGATAAATTTGTTATATTTAACATCGATAGGTTCTGGGGAATTAGAATTCGAAGAATTTGTTGCACTAGCTGCTGGTTTTTTGACAGAAGATGAACCTGAGGATGCTGAAGCTATGCAAGCTGAATTAAAAGAAGCATTTAGGTTATACGACAAAGAAGGTATTAACAGGTTGTTTTTAACATTTTTTTTTTTAACTAATGTAATTTTTTTTAAGGAAACGGTTACATAACCACAGTAGTTCTCAGAGAAATTCTCAAAGAGCTAGATGATAAAATAACCAATGAAGATTTAGACATGATGATAGAAGAAATTGATTCGGATGGCTCGGGAACAGTAGATTTTGATGGTTTGTACATAAATAAAAGCATTTATTATACAGTAACTTCTTTAAAATAATTAATTCTATAAATATTGATACAAATATTCTACAATTATTACTTTAAAATGATATTATGTATTTAGTAGTGAAGTTTATGAAATAAATTACTTAAAATAATAGTCACCATTAACGAAAACATTTTTTCTGAAGTTCTTTTAAAGAATAACGGCATTACACTAACGCGATTTTGAAAATTAACAAATTAAATCATAAGTATACAAAGAGATTGTAAGCCGTCTATAATCTAACCCAAGCACAGGAAATTTTCCACCATTTTAATAAATTTAGATAAATCTATTAATTATTAGACAATTTACCAGTCACTCCAATTGTATAATTTTTTAGTTCTCCAGAAAATACACAAAGTGTCGTCATATGAATAATCTTTACGTATCTCCTTTAATCTATAATAAGACCCGTCAATAATTTTATAAGATTATTTTTATAATAAACACGAAATTATTCAGATGATAAATAACTCTTAAGAATTTTGGGGTCACTATTTTTTTATTTTATTTATGCAACTTTTACCAAATATCTAACTTGAGTTTGTGAGATTCTACAAATTATATGATTATATATCTATACAAAAAATCAAAACTTTATTTTCTTACATAATAAAATACATAAATTTATCAAAAAAAATAAGTATCAAAAATATATTGAGTGGAACGATATGTTTAGCTGGTAAAATGCCAACAATCTTTTCTTGGCGACCGAATTCAGTAGTCATATCGACTACCGAGTTCGTCCTAAATAATTTTTTTCCGTTAAAAAAATATTATTGTACTTAAATTATATTTAAATACAAAAAAACTTTTAGAGAATTATACAACTATTTTTCAAGTGTTAATTTGAAATATCGACAATAAATTTAATAAAGAGAAATGTATTTAATTTAATTTTATATTCAATATAAACATACAATGTTTTACTAAAGTAAACATAATAAATCATCAATAATGACTTTTTGTTAAGAAATTAAAAATAACAAATATTCCCACTTTTTTACCCTTAATTATTTTGTAGTAATTTAGTTATTTCATTATATTTTCGTTAAAATTTGTAATCTATTGAAGCTTTTTCTAACATTTAATGAAAAGTAGATTACACGATTTATTTTAATCACTACAATTTACAACTAACACTTCAGTGTAGAAACACATAAAAATCTTTGAGGCATGGGATCGTAAAATGGAGAATTAACCTACAAAATGTTTGAAACTATCATACTAAAGTATTAATTTACAGAAGTAATTCTAGAAATTTAATACTACACTTTACCAGGATGGTGGTCTATTAGGTCTTGAGTATATTGTAAACAAGATGTTCATAGATAATTTCTGTATCCGAAAAATGAATTTGTCAAAAAAAATTTTAATTAGTCTTCTATCATTTTTTTATTTTGCTTTTTGTTATTTATACTTAATTATTCCTAAAAGTTAAAAAGATTACTATATTGATTACTAACATTAATATCTCAATATATTTATATGATTAAACAAAGTTAAATTTACTATTTTTAAATATGTTATAATCTTGCAAAATTGCTATAGAATATTATAAATATAATTAGATTATTTATATTAAACAGTAATTTAACAAAAAAAAAATGTTTACAGAATTCATGGAAGTTATGACTGGAGGAGATGATTAAACTGAACTACTAATGAACAAAACACATTTACAATTTTATTTTGACTTAAAAACAATGTTTTAATTTGTAATAGGTAATTGAACATTGTATGATTACTAAGTTTTTGATTTTATTCTACTGATTAAAAATTTCAATTTTTAGACAGAAACTTCAAATGCTACACTGTCAATAAATTAACATAAAACAAAGTTAGTCTTGAATATGATATATGTTTATAGGATCAATCAATCAATAATAGTCCAATTATTCTTAAATATTTATAATAACTTATACAAAATAATTAGGATTAATTTTGAGTATAAATCTGTTCCCTAGAGATAATTTTTAATAAACAAAATTTACATATTTTTTATTTAATTTTATATAATATACTTCAAAGGAAAAAATCAATATCTAATTGAATTTCAAATTGTACTAGAAATAAAAATGTTATAATACTAAAATTACCTTTCTACATCCAGGTCAAATTGTTAGTAGTATAAAAATATAAATTTTTATAAACTAATAGTACTCCACAAATATTTACTTAATATTTAACAAGTTATAAATTGACTAGTGTTAAAGAAATCGCATTAGTTATTCATAAATAAATAATCATTTTGCTATAAAACCAAATAATTGGATTATATTTTGAATATTTTAAACTAAATATTGTGTTAGGTATTTAGTAAATACATAAATTTACATAAATATCATCCAGATTTTTAAAAAGACCTTATTCAATGTTCTCGGATAAATAACTATCAACATATTTCCAAGATATTATTTATATAATTTTCTATAAAATACAAACAGATATAAAATAATAAGACTATTATTCTAATTCTAATCCAATCAAAATAATAAGTGTAACCAACAAATAGTATTAGTGAAAACTAAAAAAATACTCATATTTTTTACTACCAATATACGGAATATTTCATTTTTTTTTTATCAACAATATTTATTATTTACACAATAATTTAAAATTGTATAGACATATTACAAAACTTCTCATTCTAAAATTTACTTACAATTATTAAGAAAAGTCACCTGCATAATTACACAATTACTATACTTCTGATAATTTTAATTTATTTTAGGGAAACAATATATTTAACTTTGTTAAACCTAACAGACTTGCTACTTGAATTTTCTTTGAAGAAAATATAGTTCTTAACAATTAAAGATGTTTTTCTACTTAGTTATATATATTTTGAGCATTTTCATTTAAATATTAAAATGTGTATATATTTAATTAAATATAAATTGTATTTTCTGAGGTTTCTCTTAAGTATTACATTGAACATTAAATTAAAGTTATTAGAACTCAACTAATACAATCCAAATCTTTTATAAAGAAACACCAAAATAAATTTCTATAAGTAACTTACTTTTCAATGAAATTTGAAAGTTTTTTAACTTGAGTAGTATATTTAAAATAATCATAAAAAAACATTATTATGTGATATATATAAAGGCCTAATTTTATAAAACATTGCATGCTCTAATGAAATAAAAGACCTTGAACACATTTTTTTTTATAATAATGCAAACCAGGATAAACAATATAGCGCACTCAACTCTTGGAATAGGAAATTGAAATTCTGTATTAATTAACTAGTCTACAGCACACTTGATTGTTAAAGATTACAGAAGTAGAGTAAAAGACAATATTGCTTTATTTTGAATAATTAAATTAAGAAAAGCCAAGTTTTTTATGATCTAAACAATAGTAACTAATTAACTTACCAAGTGTAGCACGGTGTTCACCACCTCCTTGTTCGTAACTTGGCCTACTTTGACAAGACCAATAAGAACGCCAAATTTCAAATTGTCCGCAGTTGCCATCATCACGACCTGCTCAGGTCTTTTGATTTCATTGGGTTCAGCTGAACTATCTGTATCCTCCATATATGTAATTGTTTGTGTACTGATTTTCACTAATTTAATCTCCCTACCACATCTAATAAAAACACTAGGCGTATTTGACCAATTAAAGTCGGTCTATACGGTGACAAGTTCATATTATACTAAAATTACAACACAAAATCCGATTTTAACACTTCCAAATTTAAAAATTATCAATACAAATAATATTGTATCTTAGACGATTGTTTACACTATGTACAGATAAATACACTGACAAGTCGGCAGTCGATAAAATCTAAACATATAATGATAACAACCACTATTTGATAACAGACATATGACATAATAGTGAAATAATAAACAGTGTATCCACTCCCTGAGTACTGAATACAAAAAATTTAATTTCATTAAAATAAAGAGTTTTCTAAGTTTTAATCAGTATAAAAAATAAACACAAAATATTAAATTAAAATTTTATCTATAATTTTTTTCAAAATAAAAACTATAAATTTTACATGTTTTAAAAAACAAGTAAGAAAATAGAAACATTTTATAAAATATTATAGATTTAANGTTAAAGGGGCCCATAGGCAAAACTTTCGCGGGAAAGCTCCTGGGAGTCCACCCGATTTTTTGTACTGGTTGAGCAAAAAAAAAAAGTCTTTAATAAAATTTAGGCCAAAAATGGTGACTTAAGTAGTGTATTTTTTAGGGAATATTTTGATTAAATAGTCTAGCATCAGTATTAATGAAATTCTTTATTTTTGTTTAAAATCTTTACCATAAATTTTAAGTTAAAATAATATATATTTTTTAAGTTATACGTATTAATGTCTCCCTTTGCGCTATAAATGCTATAAACAAACTTTTAACTTAATGGCTGATTTAATCTTAATAAATTAGTGAAATTGAACAATAGTGTAATTATTTTAAATACTTTAAACTAATACAGAAGTTAAGTTTACAAAATATTCAGCAACGTATTATAAAATAATATGTAATTTTTGAAAATGTGAATCTGAATGTAAAACTACAAAATTAACAAATATATTCAGTTAATTTTTTAATAATCTAAACATTTCTAAACTTTTCTCACACATGGAATCTATTATTTCGTCATTAGTTATTTCATCTACTAATTCACGTTCGCAATTCATGATGAATATTGACTCTAAATTTGGTTGAGTTAATGTGTTTCTCAATCGCGTCTTAATCAATTTCAGTTTGGAGAATGATCTCTCACAGGTTGTTTGAGTTAAAGGAATAGTCAACAAAAATTTGTATACGTCGAAGTGTTCTTTATATTCCAAAGAATACATATTAAACTCATAAATTATGTTCGTCACGCACAATAAACACGAGTTACATTTTCTTATATTTGTACATTTTTCTTCAATGTTTTCATTTTGCATGTAATCTTCAAAGTCCGATTCATCTTGTACTGTTTGATTATATATATCGTCTACGTCATTGATATTTGTTTTTGAAATTTTAGGCCAGAATTCGGCAAATGACAGTAATTGTTCTTTTAATGCATGCTTATCAATATGTGGTAATAGTTCACAAATCTTGTTTAAGCCGTGTGAATGTATTCCATTTTATCTGATATTTATAAATCGCCTTGGGTCAAATAGTTCAAAATCACCATACAACTCATTACTACCAGAAAATCTGTTCTCTAAACAAGCAATAGTAGTATCCATAACGACACTAAAAGTTTTTATTTCATAAATTTTTTCTGGAGAAGCTCCAATTTCCGGGTCAATGTTGGGGTTATCTTCAAAACGTCGTGGAATGTTTATTCTTCTTTTTTGAGGTAATTCTAACTCAATATCAATTTCTGTTTCGTGTTTCCATATAACTTCGGATGTAAATATTGAAAATTCTTTTGCAGCTGCACTTATCGATGAAAATTCTCTTTGATTTTCTTTTAATGACTTTATAGTTACTTCAATTTTTCGCCAGGCCTGTATATAATCAAGACTAGATGTTTGTAAATAATCAGACAGAGCAGTAGTGAACTTAAATATTTGTAGAAACATCATAGCTGTTAATGTTGTTTCATAACTCGTGAGTCGATTTAGTAAACTTCGTGCTGTACTTCTTACACCAGCTGCAAAACTATTAGAAAAAGATATTTCATAAAGTGCTAAAACAATTGACACATAAGTCAGTTTTTTTCTTTCTTCATTTTCGCCTTCATTTGTCCACATACTAATACGACCAAATATTTTTATGAGGGCATCATTTTTAGACCTCCATCTAGTTACACCTATATTTATCAAATGTGATTGACGGCCAGAATTACTTTGACATTCATAAACATTGAGCCTTTTATAAGATTCTTTAAAAAAAACAAATAATTCTTGCAGAAGACCGAAAAAAGAGATTACTACAACCGTACTCGAAGTTGTTTGTTGCAGTACAAGATTCAATACGTGAGCATAGCACCATGTATGAATGTGCCTTGGAAGCAGTTCTTTAAGTTTTGCCTGGACTCCATTGTACTCTCCATTCATATTAGCGGCTCCATCAAAGGCGTCTGCAATACATTTATCTAATCTAATATTTTTAGAAATTAAAGTTGATTTTAACAAATCAAATAAGCCTTGTCCTGAAGAGGAAATTACTTTTTTCAAAGCTATAACTCTTTCCTTAATTTCTACTGAAGATTTTTCATTTTCGACATTCTCTTTCAAATATCGCAAAACAATTACACATTGATCATGAGTTGAAACATCCATAGTTGTATCCATTGTAATGGAATAGTTGTTAGCCACATTAACTTCTTTAGATATCTTAGACAACAATAATTCGCCAATAGTTTGAATTTCATTTGTTACAGTCTTGTGACTTAAAAAAGTAAACAAATTTCCTCTACCAGATTTACCTCTTTTCAACTTCTTTTCACTTTCAACTATTGCCTTAGTAATATGATCACTTAATTCTACATTCGACTTTGCTATCAATAATACTATTTCCAAAAAATTCCCATGATTTACTGATATATTTTTTAAATCGTAAGCAGACTCATATCTGAATCCTCTGAAAGGTAATCCTTGTTTTCCAATTACTTTAACAATATCAATAATTATTTGAGCTACTCTTCTTCTCTTCATCACTTCATTTTCCCTCTGAACCCACTGCACTCTTTCTATTAATTCATCAACACTTTTACCACATTGATCAGCCATGAAACATTTTGACGCTTCTCTATGGTTTTTTGACTCTTCGTGATCTTTAATACGCTCATAAACATGAATCCATCTGCTAAATCCACTATCGCTAGTAAAAGCTGATGATTTAGAGCAGTATACTAAACATATTGAACAAAATAAAGAGTTATGTTCATGACTATAGGATAACCAATTTCTTTTGATTTTTGTCTGTGATCCTGGAATAATTTCATAATAAGCTTTAGTTGTATTAAATGGTAAAGGAGAGTCATCCATCATTTTCTCTGGGTGATTTGGATGAAACGAAAAAAAATATTTAATATTTTGTTTACCCTTGGGCTTTAAAAAATAATTAAAATTTGTTTTATCGTCAATCTTTATATTTAAATTATTTTTGACTAGAAGGTCAATATCTGTGTTATCACATAAATCAATTTTGACTTCAGAATTAGTGATTTGAAGGTCAATATTTTCGTCATCACGCAAATCAATTTTAACCTCAGAATTGTCCGAATGAATTTTAGAACTAGATGAATGTGGCACAGAAATATCATAATTCCCGAGTGTATGATTTTTACGAGGTATCTTTATCGGCTCTAAATTGGGGTTATCTTGCGAAGCAGTTAAAAAATAATTTGTCATTTTTTTAGATTTATTTGCTATCTCCTCAAGACATTTCTTGTTATGTTCTTTTCGTTTTAAAGAACCGCTCTTATGATACTTTTTATTTTGGANGCTCTTATGATATTTTTTATTTTGGGCGATGTTATCCTTTTCCATTATTAATTAGCCTAATAAATACAAAATTAATTGTACTCTAATTAAAAAATTAAAAATATGATTTTCAGGTTAGTAAATATTGTAGTATTATTCGTTTCCAAAACTTGATAATTTTTATAAAAAAAAACGTAACTTAGTAAAAAATTATTTTGTTTGGAAATATTATGTTTAAAACGGCCTCCCTAGGTTATTTTTAAAATTACACTACTTGATGTTTGTCTATTACAACAAAAAGAATTTTCTCAATTTTTTTTTGTGATTTTTTTAAATAGNAATTTTCTCAATTTTTTTTTTGGATTTTTTTAAATACTATTTAAAAATAATTTTTACTTTTTTCCTAAACACTATTTTTTTTTTAAATTTTAGCTTCGATGCGAAGCTGAGAAAGTACTATTTTACCATGATGTGGTTTTTTTATCTGCCACCTACTTTTCTCAGCTTAGACTTGACCGATTTTGATGAACTATACGTAAAAAGACCACTAATCGTATCTAGTTAAAGACATTCTTCTCGTGTCCCGGAAAAGGGGAAAGTATTCAAAAAAAAAGATGTGCTATCGTTTTAATATTAACTTCAGCCATAAAAACCAATAGAAAAATAAGTTGCTTTTGTTAAATTATCTGACTTTTCTAAAAATAATATTGATTTTTTTCGCGTTACAGTCATTAAAATTGAGTTTTTATAAACAAATNGTTACAGTCATTAAAATTGAGTTTTTATAATCAAAAAAATTGCTTTTTTCGTGTTGCCAAAATTTCAGAAGTTCTCTAATATATGTTTAGAAAGGTAAGAAAACTTTACATAATATGGGTAAATTACAAATAGGGTTCTCCATGNGAAAGGTAAGAAAACTTTACATAATATGGGTAAATTACAAATGGGGTTCTCCATGAAAACTTTTAAAAACTTTTAGTAAAATCGAAAAAACGGAAAAATATCTTATTTTACACATAGCTTAATAAATATTGATTAATGTGGATGTTCTTTTCATTGTAATATATGTGCAGTATAATTTAAATTTTTTATTTGTTGCTAGGCAAGAATGAGTAAACATAATTTTATACGCTATGGTTATAGATTTACGTAATTATTGTATGCACTCCTAATTATAATTAGTATACATGTCATAAAGAGTCGGATCGAGACTTTTCAGCCTACCGAGATTTTAAGTTTCAGCCCTTAACAAAGAGTCAGCCCATACGACAAAAGCTGTTGTACTCATCTCTTATTTTATTTACATCCTAGTCAAAGAAAAAAACATAATTATTCTTTCGTGATCACTTTTTAGTAGAAGAATTCATTATTCGCGATCTGACCTACCCCTCAAAGAATCGTACATTTATTTATATTCCTACTCAATCCATCTCTTATAGTCATAATAATTTGCTATACTGTATGCTTCGTAGTGTCAATCAACGCCATTAGCATTTTTTTACTAGCACCTCTCTGTTATATCACTAATTACTTTATTATTATATATTTAATCTTTAATTAATTAAATCACTTAGTTGTAAACATTATGTAAATTGCTGTTTGGCGCGAATAAATTAAATAAAATAATAATTGTTTCACTTAGACATAATTATAAATAATTTCTCGGTAGCTCCCTGGTTCAATTCAGACATGGTGTCATACGTGTCATTTAATGTTTTACAAACAACAATGTTAATGTTTAATATATTATTTTACTCGTAAATTATAGTATAATGTATATTAGTATAATTTTTAAGTACTCACCAAACAATAAAGCAGTTACCAAAACTCATAAGACGCAATAACGATAGTTACCATTGACGAGTAAAATGAAAATGATCAAGATTTCAAATAAAAAACAAACAAAAATATTTTTTTGAAATCATTAATAAATATAAAATCATGATAAAAGGATATCGCAAATTGAGAAATATCGATATGCTATTTATTGATTTTTATGATACAATACAGACGATGGGCAACACACGGATCGGTCGTTAATTTTTATCATAATAATCGTAAATATAATCAATTCGGACACATCAGCCGTCAAACACGTTCTGACGACTTCCGCGAATTAAAAGCAGACGACATATTTGATAATCAGATATTTTTATCGATTTACATAAATAAATCTGATAAGTTTATGCTCTTAAAATAGTATTTAACTTATCCAAAATGCAAGAGGACTCATAAGACCTTCGGGTCATTCCAACATGTCCGTGAGGACTAAGTGGCGGTATTAAGACGTGCGAGCTGTGTGGTCGAGCAGAGTAGTCATCAGTGACACGGCGCTACATAACAATTTTTGATAACTTTTTTTTTTTTTTGCTTGTCAGGAAGGAAACTGTAGATTTTTGTAAAAAAAAAAAATTATTAAAATTTAGGCAGTTGGCTTTTACTAACTGATTTGCCGTAGTATCAAGGGGCCCATATATCATAATTTTTGGGGGGCCCACCGGGATTTTCCCGGTATCCCGGTGGGCCAGTCCGCGCCTGGCTTTATTTCAAAAATATTTTTTCTAAATGATTAAAACGGACATTAGGATTTGTACTATTTAACATGAGTATAATAAATATNCAAAATAAATTGTACCTACATAAATTAATATTATTCAACTATTACAGCTACATTATTATTTTTTTACTTATATAAACTGTATATAATAAATCATTTTTTGTACTGTTTAAATTTATAAATAATTATTTATTAGTATAAAATTAAAGTAAACTAAACTAAACCTATTGCATAAAATATAGTAACTACTAGTTTCAGTGATAAACCATCATCAATTATTACTGATTATTGAATTAAATAAACGTATAAATAAAAGAAATAAAAGTTTAATTAAACCATAAAAAATATATCATTGATAAAAATAATTAAAGATATTTGTAAAGATTAAAAATTTAATAAAGTTGAAGTAAATTTTCGTAAATAGATTAAGCATAATATAAAAAGTAAGTAAAAATTTGTTAGATGGCATACAGTGACATAATAAAGGTTTCATCTTGGATTAATTTTCATAAGAAAATTGTTGACTTTCCCTCCCAAACAAAAAAAAACGTTCCTTTACCATATAATTATTTTTGACATGAAGGAAATATGATACCTATATCTCCCCTATCATTACGCCAATGGTATTATCACCTCATAACTTTTTATTTTTAATTATTAAATAATAATTATATATAACACACAGTGATTATTTTATTATAAATTATAACTTACTTGATAGTAAATCAAAAAATAAAAATAAAATTAAGAACATTTAATTTTTCGTTTTGATTAATTATATATTTTATGTATCCCTTAAGATAATAACCAAACCAATCTTTCAAAAATTATACATTTATCTAAATATTCTAATCTTTTTTTATGATAATAATTTTAACTAAAGATGTTTCGAGTAGACAATACATGTATTAACCGAATACCGGATAAAAATCGAGTAAAAAATTCATACAAACTGAGTATCAAAGGAGTATAAAAGGAGAGTTCTAAAAAAAAAACTGGTTACCAACACGACACATCCAATGCTGGGCTAATAATTGTTATTGGTGAATTATTTAAAATAAAAAATACAGTGCATTTTTCAAATTTACATAAAGTGAATTAAAATATTGATATCAAATTATAAATTAATGTGTATTACTAATAGATTTTATAATTGCTGTTATTATAATGTAAGAAATATAATTAAAAATAAATATTAGCTACGATGCGAAGCTAAGAAGGTATTAATTTTACTATAACATGTTTTTTTTTTATATATTTGTTGCCACTTTTTCTCAGATCTCACTAGACCCATTTTATTAACGATACGTCAAAAAATCGTATCTAGTTGAAGACATTACCTTCAAAAATAGATATCTTTGCCCTCATTCACCGTAGTGAAAATCTCCCAAAAAATTACGATTACCAAATCGGTAAATTTTGACATTTTTAATAATTTTTTTTCTAAAAACTGTCATAACTTATTTAAAAATTAACAAATCAAAATAATTTTTCTTTTATAGTGATACCTAAAATAATTCCCTTTTATTTGATATACTATTTTTGAAAACCTGACCCTTTACCTGCTCACAGAGGGGGATTCAAAATAGCAACTTCTACACAATAATTTAATTTTTGCAGCTTAAGTTTTGAAAATGATCCAGAAATACTCCGAGCTTCAAATATATGTTAAAATAAATATTATGTTATGTACTATAAGTTCAAAAAAAAAAAAATTTGTCTCGACAACTTATCTTCTATGTGTAAATGGTTGACATAGTTAAAAAACGTGCAATTTTGGTGTTAAAATTTACGATTTCATATTTTAATTTTTCAACTTTAAATTGCTATAACTTTTTAAAAAATGTATGAACCAATAATTTTTTTTTGATAAATACTTTATACATACACCATTCAGCCGACATACTTTTTTTTTAAATCAATTTATATACAAGGGGGCTTAAAAACTTTTTCAACTTAACTTTTTAAAATGTTCTGGAAATACTTCGAACATTAAATATATGTCAAATTAAAGCTTATGTTAAATACTACATGTTCAATAACAAATTTTGACCCGACCCTTTTCTTCTATGGGCAAATGGCCGCCGAATTGAATAAAAATGTAATCTTTATGTAAAAATCACCGTTATTAATGTTAATATTTTGATACTTAAAACTGCCATAACTTTGTTTAAAATGAACGAATAAAAATATTTTTTTTTAATGGAAACTTAATGGATATTTCCCTTTCATTTAATATAAATTTGTCTAAAATCTGACACTTGATCTCCCCACAGGAGGAGATTCAAAAAAGCAATTTTCGCACACAAATTAAACTTTTGTAACTTAATTTTTGAAAATGTTTCGGAAAATTTTTTTTTTATAAAGTATTGCATAAAGTCCTTTAATTTTTATCATAGAAGTAACAAAATTTACTACTTTATCATTTTTTATTTTTTCTCCGTAAAACTTTCAATACAACATTATTAAATATCAATTTCAAACTATATTTAATAAATTATATTTCTAGATTAAAGATCTACTAATCTGGAATAATGAAGGAAATAGGATTTCATGTTGCTTTTAAAAGATTGCATTCCTCTGTACTACAAGTTTCTTTTTTCAATAAAAGCAGTTGTTTATACAATTTTAAATAAAACTGAATAAGATGTCCTCTTGATATCTTATTGTTTTAATATTAAAAATCAAGTCGTATGAATTTAAAATTCAAAATATTTATTTATATTATTATAGACGTTTATTGGCACACGCATTTATCAAACGAACACATTTATTGAACTTATACGTTCATCAAACAATAAGATTTTGACCTAATAGAACAATAGAATTCATTTACGTTTACGTTCATAAAACTATAAAATTGTGACCGTATACCTAATAAAACAATAGAATCCGTCCGAGACGGTCAATTGTGATGAGTGATAATCTTTTTTTTCGGACAACTCTGTAAAGTTTTACTTTAAAAAATGTGATCATATATTTTGACGCCTAGGGGCATTTGCATACTCTTTTTAACATGTTCCTGAGTACATCTTTAATATGTCGCGTTAAAAATTTTAGGTATTCTAAAAAACTGTATATATTTGACCTGATATTTTACAAGTAATTTTTTTTAAAAATTTTTAAATAATATTTATAGTGATTTTAATAAAAACTTTTATAAAAAACTAAAAGTTATTTTAAATATTACGTTTCGTTACTGACTGAACACTCTATATACTACAGAATGAATTGTGAAGAAAATTTCTTATCTTTTATCTTGAGGCTAAATAGACTGTAGCTTATGGAGCCAAATTATTACTACAGAATCTAAGAATGTAAATGTGAACTCCATGATCCGCAAATGTCACCCTTGTGGGAATGAATGTGATAGATCTCCTCAAAACAAATTTAATATTTACATTTCATTTAGAGGGAGAAGCAAACATTTTGTTATGTATATTTCCATTAAAACAAAACCTTAATTACACGACTGAACTAAACTTTTCCAAGGTATATCTCCATTGTATTAGATGAGTATTAAATATATAAACGTTCATGGAATATAATGTATTATAAACTCCTCTACAACGTACATATTTCCTAATAATTTATTTCGTATAGTAAACTTTGTTTTATCAATATAATTTTATCTCATAAAATACGAGTAGTTGAATGTGTACATTTCTGTTCTTTAAATAATAGTTTGTCAAATTCATATAATTATTTTTATAATAATCTTTCCATAATTTTTAAATTGAAGTTGCTTAAGTCCTATTAACACCTTTTTATTTGTGTCAATAATAATATTTGTAGTTATGAGAACTTTCTCGGAAAAATTAATTTTATTTTATCTAAAATAAGTATAATAATAACCTAAGTTATTTACTATAAGGTAAAAAACTGTGAGAGAAACAGTAAACTGCCCCTCACTATATATGAATATACAGAATGATTAATTTATCATGAACCACTTAATTAATCAAAAAATAAAAATAATTTTTTAATTGGATTCTTTAAGGTATATGTTTTTCTCAATTTATCAATTATAAAGAATTTTTATGTTCATACCTTATACTTTATATGAGTGTCAATTTTATTATAATTATAATTATATGCCTAATTAATTAACTAGCTTATTTAATAATGATCTAAATAAGAAAATAACTGGTTAAATAACAACTTTTGGACCAGTATTTCAGAAGTTATTGACATGTTAATACTTAGGCAGTAGGAAGAGTATAGATGGAAAATGTTAGTGATAAAAATAATAACACCCACTTCTTACCTTCAACTATTACTATAAGATATAGGTGATGGACATAAAAATTATTTTATAACAAATAAATTGAAATACTTATGTAGCTAAAACAAAAAAAAAATCTTCATATTTTAATTTTTTGATTAATTAAGTGGTTCATGATAAATTAATCAGCTTGTACATACAAAGTGATGAATTAACTATGCAGACAAAATATAATTAAGATTATAAAATACTATAATTTTTTCTTATCAAAAGTTTATATGTTCTATAATTTTCAAAAACACAATTGGTCCTACCCTTCTCGCACCCCTTAAAATAATATCAACTTCTGAATAGAAAAAAATATATTAGGTTTGATATTATTTAAATATATTGCATGAGGTATAGTTAATTAATCATCTTACATAAAATATATAGTAAGGAGCACAAACATTTTAGATAAGAAAAAAATACAATTAATTTTTTAGAGAATAATTAATTATTTAATTGGAACTGATTAAAATAAATAACAATGAGAATAAGTTAATAATGATAAAAAACTCTGAGAATTTGTCTTAAAAAATAATTTTAATAGTGTAGGCTATTGAACCTCTATTTACTATTTTAAATAACCAATATATTATTAAAATACATCTATAAATTACCAGGGCAATATAAATCAATAAAAATTTGACTAAAATTATAAAAGTTAATTATGTCTTTTAATATTCTTTAACTAATGGAAAAATTGAAAAAACAATGAAAATATTAAAAATGGTAAATTGAATAATACAACAATTAGGACGGATTAACAAAATGACTTAATTATTAAAATTATAAAACAGCTCATTTAATATTAAAATCATTTTTTTAAACTTTTTTACAAGAAATTAAATATTAAAAAAAAAAAAGTTTTTAATTTGTCCTTAATTGATAGTCTCCATTTTGAGTAATATATCGTACCCATGGTAAAGCTTGATAACCACTTTTTTCAATAATTTTTAAGTATCTAACTTGAATACCAGATGTTGTAAAGTATGGAATTTCAAATTTAACTTGAATTGGTGGTCTACCTTCAATTTCTTCACACTCAACACTTGGTAAACCAAAATGAGCTCTCATCAAATACTCTTTGCCACCCGGGAATGATTTAATTGACCATATAAGTGCATTTTGTTCAGGCATATATTTAACAGACCCTACAGTAGTTTTGAACTTAGGTGAATCAGCATCCATTGGAACTTGAATGACAACTTCGACATTATTAGCAGTAGAACGCCTTTTAAATTGTGATTTTGCCTTTACAATGTACTCAACACGACTGTGAGCATGCCTCTCAATAACACTTTCAATCCAAATTAGAGGTTTTATATGAGTACTCAATCTGTAATAAAAATTTGAATTATTTCTGATTAAATATATTGAATAAATAATTTACAAATAAACAATACCTGTAAGTCATTAAATCAAATTCACCATCTGGAGGAATAAATGATATAGTCCTATCATTTTCAAATCTTGATAGTCGTACACACTGATGAAATTTTACGTCTTCTAATTCTACAGATTTGGATTTACCTCGTCCTGTACTTTCAAAGAGAACTTTATCATTAAGCCCTAACCTAAGCTCAGGCATGCCAGACAAATATACTCTCATTTTGATTGAACCCACTATTTCACTTCTTAATACATTTCCGTTTACACTAGCTAATAAATTGACAGATTCTATGACATCTAAAAATACTTCATTTTTACGATATTTAAGCCCTTCAGAGCGCCAGGACACAGCATTAGTCACAGCCATTGGAATTCTTGGTTGTATTTCAAGTTTATGACCATCTTGAGTAATGTACTCTTGTAATATTTTACTATCAGTTGTTTGTGGATATCCAAAATCAAGAAGTTCATCTAGTAATTCAAATATAACAACAAAATTGTCACGAATGCTTTCTTCTTCAATTTCTTTAAAATATTCATTCATTACACGTACAATTTTATGAAGAAAAACAAATACTAACATAATATTTGCATTTTTTTTAGTTGTAGATACTACATAAAGATTATTACATTTAATGTACGTAAAAGTGCATTCTTCTGTTTGCAACAAGGGAGTCAACGAGCCTTCCTCTTCTTTTTCCATTAATAACGGCATAAACTTTTCAATGACATTTGGAGCAATATCGCCTCTGTAATTACGAGATATTAAAACCTTGCCTTTTACATCCAAAATATAAATTGCTGAAGCCGACATTGTTATTCAATGTTTACTGAAATTAGAACTTATTTCATTAGGTAGCAAAACTAAAAGGTTACAGAGCAAACTCAAACTTAAGTTTTATTAAATAATAATTTTTTTTATAGGTATAAACCGGGCTAGAAACATTACTATTTTATAGAATTAGACGTCTAAAAGCCAACTACATAAAATTATAACTCTTTGTTTAACGGTTATCTCGAAGTTTAGGCTAATCACTTAAAAAGTAATTGTCAATCAACAGTATTTTAAGTAATTATTCATTACACTCACGGCTAATAATTAATCCACACGTTACGCATTCATGAACACACTTAAACACATATTGAATTTTCATCATTTTGCCATACGTGCAACATGGTTACCATCGATTTAGATACCTGTAAATTACAATATTATTGAAGACACTTATGGCTGCTCTGTTAAATACACGTTATCAAAATCTATTACAATATTACATTATCATTATGTATTATTAATTTGATTCTTACAATTATTCATAGAGTGCATTTAATTCAAATGTTTGACTAAATTTACTATTAAATAATTTTTAATTATTACTTTTAATATTAAATATTCTTAGGTGATATATCTTTTGTATCATAACTAATTAGTATTAAAAATGGCAGTGCGTAGAGCTAGTCATGCAGGAAGTTGGTATTCAGATTCTGGTAAGAAATTACATTTGCTTCAGTTAAATGTATACTTCTCTTATTTCAACCTATTAGAAAAAACATTGACTAAGAATCAATCGTTATCGTAATTTTTACAGCAAAAGAGCTTAGTAATCAACTTGAAAATTGGTTAGGAGCTGCAGATCTCTCTCATGGACCTGCTAGAGCAATCATAGCTCCGTATGTTTACTTATTATTCTAAAATGTTAAAATCAATTTTAAATATATTAAATTACATTATTATTTGATTGATTGTAATTTGTAATTTATTTTTTAAAACATACATTAATCCTAGTATATTTTATTTAGTCATGCTGGTTATCAATATTGTGGAGCATGTGCAGCTTTTGCATATCGTCAGATAAGTCCTTTTGTAGTGTAAGTAATAGTAAACTCAATTTTATACAATTAATTATCCAATATTTTTCCAGGCAACGTATTTTCATTCTTGGTCCTTCACACAATGTTCGTCTTTCTGGATGTGCATTATCAAGTGCTGTTAAATACCGAACACCATTTTATGATTTAAAAATAGATAGTGAAAGTAATTTTGTCTTTATAATATTGCAATTCTTATTTATATATATTCATATTTTTTTTTAGTTTATAGAGAGCTGGAGTCTACTGGTAAATTTGAGCAAATGAGTCTTAAAGTTGATGAAGATGAACATAGCATGGAAATGCAACTACCATATATTGCCAAAGTTATGCAAGAGTAATGATAAAATCTTAAAATATTTTCATTTTATATAATATATTTTCACAAAATTATATTTATTGTAGTTATAAAGATAAATTTACCATAATACCTGTAATGGTTGGTTCATTGAGTACTGAAAAAGAAGCACTCTATGGTCAAATATTCTCAAAATATTTGGCAGATCCAACAAATTTGTTTGTTATTTCTTCAGATTTTTGTCATTGGGGTCAACGTTTTCGTTATACATTCTATGAACGGTCTTGGGGGGAAATTCATCAATCAATTAAAACTTTAGATCATAAAGGTATGGATATAATTGAAACCTTAGATCCATCAGCATTTGTAGAATATTTAAAAACTTTTTCAAATACAATATGTGGTCGACACCCAATCAGTGTCTTATTACAGGTGTGTATAATTTGATATAATAAATATTTTAATCTAAAATATTTTCATAGCTTTGATAAAAAAATTTTTTTATGTATATATTTACACCTCTATAGCAAAAAAATTTGAGTCAAAATTTTGATATTACTATTTATATTTTTTAAATTCTTGATTTCAATTTAGACACATATTTTTAACATCTTTATTTAATCTCTTGTACATTTTTATGTTTGTGTTTCAAAAACTTTCTTTTGTAAATTGTGGCCAACCTTCAAAAATAGAATTTTTTTTTCTCCAGTAAAACCATGAAAAATTAACTTACATTATTTTAATTTTACTTAAAAATTCTTAGGTCTTTTAAAAATGTTAGTTAAGTATTTCATTCTTTTTAATTGCAATTCCATATTTTGATATAAGAAGAATTTAATCTGAGATAAAAATATAAATTAGATTTGTTCTATAAATGTTTTTAAATTTTTAGTTTTCTCTTGGAAAGTTGTTCAACTTGTCTTACTTGAACCAAAGAATTATTCAATTATTAGTTTTGGTTATTTTAACCAATTTTGTTGTTTTTCAAAATTCTATACAATGTAAAGTGATTATAATATTTGGTTCTAAATAAGTCAATCTACGAATAATTTCATTTCTATAGAATGACACTTTTAAACCCTAAGCCTGAGACAACTATTGTTATACAGTTTTTTTTTTTTTTTTACCACCCAACTAGTGTTAAAAATCCGTAATTTTCTCAGCATAAAGATCTGAAACTTTAAATATAGGAACTATAATATTTTAAAAATGAATTTTAAGTTAACAAAAACAACACTACTATATTTTTATCCACCAAATTTTATATTGTTTTCTATTGCCTTTATTGAATTCAGAGTATTAATATATTTTATATATATATATATTACTTTATATTTTATAACTTAATTTAATTTGTGATTAACATTATGTAATTTATTTCATTTTAGGCTGCTAATCATCTACAAAAATCTTCTCAAAATCAACAAAAAATGTTTTTGAAGTTTCTGAAATATGCTCAATCTAGCCAATGTTATAATATGAGTGATTCTTCTGTGAGTTATGCATCTGCATCTCTCATATTTGAATAATAATTTGGTTATAAATAAAAAAAGTAAAGAAATTTAAAGCATTCAAACAAATTAATAAATATTATTTAATAATTACATATATATTCTTATAAAATATAAAAAGTATTTTCATAATAAATTGTATCTTATTGAAATTTTATTTAATATGAAGTATTATAATTGACTTTTAATGAAATATTTTAAGAATCAATATGCTCTCTTGCTTCAATTCCTCTATCTGTGACAATAAAAGGAATACGTTTGGATGCAGCATGAGGACTAAATATCACTTCTAGAAATCTAGTAGACAATATTTTAGACATTAACAATCGTGTGGTTACTAGATTAGCCCATGATAATCCTAGAGATGGGACTAAATTTTTACCACCAATATCTGATAGTGAAGATGTTACCTATAAAAAAATTAATTATTATCCCTAAAATTAAAATTAAATCACATTATACCTGATTCACACAAATAACCCATAATCCATATCTTACTGATAATTTATGCAGCCAACACGCAATATCTCTTAGATCTTTTGATCTACGATGCATTTCATTCTTTTCATACTCTCCACGAAAAACAGCAGCAATACTATCAATAACAATGAGTTTTATAGATTTATGATTTAGTACTTTAGGAAGCATACTATAAATACATTTTTTCAAGTCTTCCTGAAAAACATTAAAATACATAGATATCAAAAGAAAATGTTTCAGCCATCGAAAATCCTAAAATATACATTACAACTGTAGTAACAAGGTTGATTAAAATGTTGTCCCCAAAATCCACTTGAGATACTTCTAACCTTTCAATTTTACTATTATTCTGGTATTTAGATGGTAAATTATTTATCATTTGTTGTATTCTACTTGAAGGAAAATGATCTTCTGTGCAAATATACACAGCTCCTGATTTGAATACTCAAGTTAAAGTAATTTCATAAGTGAAAATACAAATTTTAAATAACTACCAGACTTTGCTCCCTTTAATGATGATGGTAACTGAATAGTAAGTGCGGCTTGTAAACAAAACTGTGTTTTACCACAGCCACTTTCTCCAGAAAGCTCTGTGATTCCGTGCTGGAAAAGACCACCTCCCAACATTATATCAATTTGTTCACATCCAGTAGTGATAACTTGGTTTGAAATTTTCATGCTACAAACCAATGAATATTAAGTTATATTTTTATAAAATATTAATACCAAGAGAAATTATAAAATTACTTTTGCTGTAATAAACTTATTTTAGAAGCTTCAATAAATACTTTTCTAGCAGCAGAAACTGTCAAATTTGCTTTTTTTCTTAATTCTAATTCTGTGTGATTAAATATAATTTTTGATGTCAAAAGACCTTCTAAAACATTAAAAAATATAAAAAATTTTTTTTAATGCCCAATATTAATCATTTGTCTACAGCACAATTTTTAAATTATATATTAGTATAGTCTAATTTAGTAATTTCAATTACTTCACTGTAATGGGATTACTTTACAGTATCAGAATTAGAGAATTTTTATTTTTTAATTAATGATAAGAAATGATTTTCTATATAATTTGATTAATAATATTTATTTTTGCTCATAATTTTTTATTATGGAGCAATACAAATATTTTTTTTAAGCGAGGTGTGCCGTCATAATTTTTGTGCCCCTAAGATGTTGGCTAGCCAGCGTGACTAAGAAATTAAACTAAAAATTTTAAGTTGCCAAAAAATGGTAAAATAAATAACGATAACTTCAATATTGCTATTTTATAACATATTTTCATATGCATTATATTCATTTATAAAGAGTCATAAATGTGACAACTCTTATGGAACTTTCATTTTTTTGTGGAGATACTTTGTATGAAATTTAATTAGTTGATTCATCACCATAAACGTGATTAAAAATGATCTTTAATTTCTTAACTGGTCCTGAAATGGATAAAATAAACGATTATGTAATTAAAGTAGTTATTGTGAAGGTATTCCACTCCTTCCTATGTATCCCCAGAATCTAGTCCTATGCTGTTTTTTTGAAACTATAATACTGACAGTAAAAAATGTAGCAATGGTTCTTTGGCACCAAGTCATTAATAACAATTATATAATGACTAGTAGAACAAATTTTTAATTTATTTTGAAATAAAATAGTTTTATTATATGTTAAAATAAGTATCAAACTTATAATTAAGTTACTTTTTGGAAGTGATTTTCCATTAATTTTTGCAATAGAAAAAAATAGATGAAATCATAAATTTGGGTCTCCAATTTTAAGGGAATGTGCAAGATGAAATTCTAATACTACAAGTGTGACATCTACACTAAAATTTTACTGGATAAATGATAAAATTTACTGTTGTTTCATTTCTTTTATTTAAGATTTAATAAGCTGGATTAGACTTACACCAGCAAGTAAAATAAAAACTTGACTCAATGGACAAAAACCATAGTAAGAATATGGTAGTTAAGGCATTTTTTTAGATACTGTACCAAAAGAGATGCTAAATAATCAAAATGGGGGCACAAAAGGAAATAATAAACAAAAAAAAAAAGTTCAACTTGGTCTTATTATTGTTTACATTGTATGAAACAAAAGCATAAATTTGCCTAAGGCTCCACTAAAAACTTCAACCTTACCAACATAGTTATAAATTTCTTCTATGAATTTATAACTCTAGTTACCTATTTATTAAATAAATAATTCATTATTATTACAAATGTACAAAAACAAATTTAAAAATAAATAATAAATAATTTAACTTGTAATACAAGTAAATATTTATTATTTATTATTCTATTATAGAATAATATTTTACTAACAAAAAGAATCTAATATAAATAAGAATAATTTCAAAGATTACCTTTTATTAAAGATGATTTAGTATAGTCATCAAAAACATTTAGATTTAATTCCATTGTCACTGTAAACAAAAACGTTATCAATAACATTATGATATAAAATTAATATTAATTGTTATGCTTTATATTAAAATATAATATTATTTCATTTTTAGTTATCTTGATAACAATAAAAGATTGTTAACTTTATTTTTTAAGTTCAACAATGGTACTTAAAAAAATTTACAAAGCTAAAATTTTCCAAGCATTCAATAATTAAGTTAACTTTAATAAATATTTTGATTTATAAAAAATAATACATATGTTATTTTATACTGTCACTTTAATATATGAAATACATATGTAAATATAATTTCAATATTTTTCATATAAAAATTAAATGTTCATTTTATCTTAGATAAGTTTACACATAAGACCTAGTAACTCGTTTATTAATATTTTCATTTTATAAATTATATCAACTAAAGTTGATCTAATATATAATTTTATCATGTTCAGTAATACTAAATAAAATGCATTATTACATAACTTAGTATGATTAATTTTAAATTTTTAACTTAATTCTAAAAATTACAGTTATTAATTCAAAAAAATATTACCATCATAAAACTTTTAAACATTTTAACTACAAGCACAGTGTTGAAAAAATGATTAAATTTTATCAAAAATGTGTTCTCAAATTTATACACAGCAATTGGTTCTTATCAAAAAATAGTAAATCCTAATTAAATTATCCAAAACATTTGTTCATCTACTTAAAAAATAAATTTAAATTACTGAAAAGAAAAATAACTATAAGTAAAATAATTTATCTTAACAATTGAATGTTGACAAAACAACAGGGGTAATAGTAAGGGGATATTTGGAGATATGAACACTAACAATTAGTAAATTTTATGAATGATTTTATAGACATATTTGAATAGGGTGCATTCATTATTTTTTTTATGAACATAAATGTGAATATGTTTAGTTATACGCTTTTCATTAAGTAATAATTAGTCATCAAATACATTTAGCTTCTTAATTTTATTTTTAGTGCATCATGATTTAGATCGAATATTTTAGAGTTCTATAGTGATGGATGAAATTACTTGAGAAATATAAGGAGAGGTATCGTGATGCATGTTGTTCGCTGACAATATATATAAGTGAAATATAACAATATACACTAACAATATAGTGTAATAAGAGAAAATAGGGAGGACATTAATCAAAGGATAGAAATGTGGATATCTGCTTTTAAAAGTAAGGGGTTAAGAATCAAAAGTAAATTTATTGTAAACAGGGCTTATAATGAAATTAACACTGAGGAAGACTATTCACAATATAATTTTGAGCGTTACATGTTTCTTTAGATAATCTAAAAACTCTATAAAATAGATGATCGCTTTTTAAAGATGCTAATCTGTAGAAAAAGAAAAAACAGTCCCGCCCTAAATTTTTTAAATCATTTTTCAAAATTTAGATAGACGCTTTAAAAGAAGACAAGTAATAATAAAAAAAACCAACACAGGAGGGTCGTGGCATAGTTGGGCTAAGTATAATGATATCTAACAGTGATTAAAATCACTATCATAAAAAACGCTTCGATCAAATCTGTAGATTATGATTAATTTAAAAAAAAAATTTGTCAAATGAGAGCTGAGAAAATAAATGATAGCTACAATAAAAAAACCACATAGTAAAATAATATTAATATGAATTTCTTCTCAAGAGAGGAGACTACAGTAATGGAATCCTTGATATTTATTGAAGTTATTGAATCTAAATGAGATAAAAATCAAATGAGTTAACACATTTTTTTTTAACTCAAAAAGAATTAAAAAAAAATTCAGTGCTACAGTCGTGAAAGACTCAAGCGTTACCGTTTAAAAAACCGTACGTCTCATTCGTCACTTAATAAAAATGAAAATTTAGCTAGTTCAAATTTTAAAGTTATTTTTCTCGACTTCAAAGAAACAAAAAAATTTAAGTATGATTAATTTTTTATACTATGTCATTTAGATTGATATAATATTTATGAAAATCAGTGTAATCCCCTTATAATAAAATAAAATACAAAACCAAGAATTTTAACACAATAATAGCATATTTTTAAATACGGTAGCTATTTTCACCATGTATTCTCCTAATAAGATATTTTAAAATAAAATAAAATACAAAACCTAGAATTTTAATAGAAAAATAGCATATTTTTGAATACGGTAGCCATTTGCGCATAGAAGATAGGTCGT
>NW_026099572.1:86551284-86567775 GCF_025091365.1 Daktulosphaira vitifoliae
CAAAAAAAAAAACACATTATAGTAAAATTAATACCTTCTCAGCTTTGCATCGAAGCTAAAATTATATTAATTTGGTTATTTTTAAAAAAATTATGGCAGTTTTAAGTAAAAAAATTCCCGCTGGGGGATCCGCAAGGATCACGGGCTTAACAACCCCGAAGACCCTAGTTAATTCAGTGGGGGTGGAAACACGTACCACTGCTCCTAGCCGATCATTACTTTGGTTAGTTGGGGCCGGTAGGCCTGGGCCTACCTGCTCGCTAACAGCATATAGGCCCCCCTAATCCAGCCATACCAAGTGAAAGGGTTGCTAACTTGTCACAGGGTAGTTAGCCGAAAGGTAAAGTGACCATTGGGATCCTTTATGGCACCTGGCGCACCATAGAGTATACAGCCTTATCACAGTATCGAGCTCTGCTGTGATGGACCTTAATTCTCGACTACTCGTTGGAACTATATGGATAAAAACATACAAACACCACAAAATAATGAACTTGTGACGAACAGGGATCCTATGGACAAACTGTCGGAACAAGAGCGTGAACTAACGATTCTTCGCAATGAGAATCGTTGTACTTGAAGGTTTCAATGCGAACAACGGGACACTTGGTGAACCGTCTACTAGCAAAAAGACATCAAAGTCAACTTATGCAGACCAGGAGCCGCAAGATCAACTGGGAGCAGTAGCTGACAAAATCGAGGATCTAAAACTTAGACCCTCGGACAATAGAATTCAATTCACTCAGATAAACCTGCATCACAGTAAGGATGCCAGTAGCGTGTTACTAAGGACTCCAACTGAGAGGCATACAACACCCATACAAAAAGCTCTTATTCAGGAACCATGGATAAATGGTGACCAGATTAAGGGGTTAAATCTAAGGAATTTTAAACTAAAAAAGTTTAAAGAAAGAAAGTTTAAAGAAAGTTAAATATGAGATTGAAGAGGAAGATGCAAAAGAAGTTAAAGAAGAAAAAATAGCAGAAGAAGTAAAAGAAGATAAAATAACAAAAGAGGAAACGGTTGAAACTACAAAAGAGCAGAGCACTATAAGAGAAAACAATTCAACAAAAATATACAAAATCATAGATGTTCAAGTAGACCAAAGAAACCTATATATATATATTTAACTTTCTGAATTTGGTTGGCATGTCTCTTCCAAGTAACACCACTTGGTAGTTCCACAAGATACATGACATTTCCCAATATTTTTATAATTTTTCCTTTTGTCCATTTCTCTCCTGTATATTTCCTTACTAGAACTTTTTCATTAATATCAAAATGTCTAACTGTTTTATTGGTCTTTTGTTTTTCTTGATTTTCCCATACTGTACTTCGAATATTAGGTTTAATTAAATCAAACCTGTTACGAAGATTCCTTCCAAATAATAATGTAGCAGGACTTTCTTTTGTTGTAGTATGCATTGCAATTCTATAGTCAAATAAAAATTGATTTAATTGTAGATTAACATTTTTAAAAGATATTTTTTTAAGAAATGATTTAATAATTTTAACTCCACTTTCTGCTTGGCCGTTACTTTGTGGATGGTATGGTGATGATGTTCTTTGTTTAATACCATTTTTAGCTAAAAATTCTTTAAACTCTAAAGATAAAAATGGTGGTCCATTGTCTGTAACTAAATATTCTGCTATACCAAATCTAGCGAATAGCTCTCTAAACTTGTTGATGGTATATTGAGCTGCTGTTGATGGTACTTGAAATACTTCTATCCATTTTGAGTATGCATCTTCAATAACTAAAAATAAGCTACCCTTAAATGGTCCTAAAAAATCAGCATGTAACCTTTGCCAAGGTCTTTCTGGCCATTCCCATGTATGTAGAGATGTTTTTTTAGGCATTGATCTCACATTCATGCATTTTCCACATTTTCCTGCTGTGCTCTCAATGTCTTTATCGATGCCAGGCCACCATATGTGCATTCTTGAAATAGACTTCATTTTAACTATGCCTAAATGATTTTGATGGAGTTCCTTTAGCATTTTATCTCTGAGTGTCTCTGGTATTACTACTCTGTGACCCCATATAATGATTTCTTGCTCCAAGTTTAATAATTCTTTTCTTAGTTTAAATGGTTCTAATTCTTTTTGCACTTGTTCAGGCCACCCATATTGTATATAGTATTTTACCTTACTTAATATCGGGTCTTTATTTGTTTCTGTCTTCACTAAAGCAGCATCCATGATTCTCATTTCATCTATATAGTGTAAGTATGTTATTTCTGGTGTATTTGCTTTTTCTACTTTGAGTGGCATTCTGGATAAGACGTCAGCACTGTTGCTTGCGGATTTGGTGAACCGTATATCAAAATCATAATTTGTTAAGAATAAAGCATACCTTTGTAGTCTCGATGCTGTCGTTGTTGGAATTCCTTTTTTAGATCCAAAAATGCTGATTAACGGTTTACAATCACATCTTATTGTAAATTTATTTCCATATACAAAATTGTTAAATTTGTGGATACCAAATATAATTGCTAAGGCTTCTTTATCTATTTGGCTATAATTTTTCTCAGCAATATTCAGAGTTCTTGAAGCAAACGCTATAGGGTGCTCTTGTTGTTTTTCATTGACTTGTGATAATATAGCGCCAAGTCCATAAGTTGATGCGTCACACGTTAATATAATTGGTAGTTTTGGATCAAAATGCTTTAGGACCCTGTCTGATGTTATCTCTTCTTTGATTTGATTGAACGCCTTCACACAGTTATTATTAAAATTAAATTTGGTATTTTTTCTCAATAAATTGGTAAGTGGTGCTTGAATGGTTGCTAAGTTAGGTATAAACTTCCTATAATAGTTAATCAATCCAAAAAAAGCTTGCAAATGTTTTTTGTTTTTTGGATTTGGAATTTGAGTAATAGCTTTGATCTTAGCTGGATCTTGCTTGCACCCGTCTTTGTAGCCTAAAAATATAGCCTAAAAATTTAATTTGTTCTTTGAATAAGATACATTTTTCCTTCCGTACTGTTAAATTCATCTTCTTTAATAAAGTTAATACTTCCTCTAGGGCTTTCAAATGTTCTTGCTCATTATCCCCAAATATTAATATTTCATCAAAATATATTTTAATGTTATTAATGTGTTTAAGCTTTTCACTAAATCTATTTAAAAATATTCCAACTGATGCATTTATACCAAATGGAACTCTGTTGTACACATAAACACCTTTATGCGTGCTTATGGCCGTTAACTCTTTTGATTTTTCTTCTAAACTGAATTGTAAGTATGCTTGGCTTAGATCTATGATCGAAAACTTCCCTCCCGTTTTAATTCCAACCATTAACTCTTCTATAATTGGAACAGGGGCTCTTTCTACTTTAATATAAGGATTTACAGTTACTTTATAATCTCCACATATTCTTATATCACCTGATGGTTTAACTATTGGTACTATTGGTGTTCCCCAATCACTATATTTGACTTTATTGATTATACCCTCTTTTTCCAATCTGTCTAATTCAAGTTCAATTTTGTTTTTTAATGCTAGTGGTACAGCTCTATGTTGTAAAAATTTAGGTGTCACATTTTTTTGTAATAAAATCTTTATTTTTTCTCCATTGTACAGTCCTAATTTGTCTGTAAATACCTCTGGGTATTTATTAAATAATTGTTGTTCCATATTAATATATTTAATATCTGATACATTAAATATATTTTGTAATTTAGTGACATTTGATTGGCTTTCTGGTAAAACACCCATTTTCTGTATCCATTCTCTACCTATTAACATTGGACCAGTTCCTTTTATAATATGCCAGTTACCTTTGAAATTTTTATTATTATATTTCACTTCAACATTAATATATCCTAATGTTTCGACTGTTTCTTTAGTATAATATTGAAGTTTTAATCCATTGTTTTTAACTTTAATTTTTTTAAAATTTTCATTATAGTCTTTTTCAGATATGATGGAAACTGAAGCTCCTGTATCCAGTTCCATCTCTACCAATTTGTTTTCCACCAAGACCTTCAATTTAATGGGACCTGTTCCCTTATCTGCCTTGTCAATATTTTTAATATGATATAATTTATTAAAACTTTCGGCTAACTCATCCATACTATCATCACTTTCTTTGCTATTGCTTACTTTCACCTCAGACATATAATTTATTTTCTTTGGTTTCTTATTTCTACAAACATAAGATAAATGACCAACCTTTTTACATATGTTGCACGAATACTCCTTGTACCTGCATTGTGAGAATGTGTGATTGTTTCTTCCACAACACGAGCAAAGTCCTTTTTTCATATTGTTCACATTATTTTCATTTTTCCTAATGTAAAACTGTTTTTTGGTATTCCACTGGTTTACATTGTTTGAATTACTTTGTAGCTTGTACCTTTCATTTTTTATATAGTTGAGTTCTTCTATTTCGCTTCGTCCATCTGTATCTTTATCTGCTAACTCCTCTTGTAATGCTTCTTTTAACGCATTATCAAAAGTTAGGTCTTCCTCTTTTAATAATCTAAAACGACGTTTAAGTTTTTCACTTTTTACACCGCTTACTAATCGGTCTCTTAGGTGTTCAACAAGTGTATTTCCAAAATTGCAGTGATTGGATAGTTTTTTTAGCTCTCTAACATATTGCTGGATGCTTTCCCCTTTCTGTTGAGTCCTGTTATTAAATTTGATTCTTTCAGATATGAAATGTGGTTTTGGGTCAAAATATGATCCTAACTTTTCTTTAATTTGTTTGTAAGTCAGTTCATCCGGCTTTTTAGGCGTGCATAAGTCTTTTAGTATTTTATATGTATTTTTACCTACTACTGCCAACAATGTTGGAACTTGTTTCGCTGTCACTATATTATTGCACGTTACAAATATGTCGAATCTTTCCATATAAGATTCCCAGTCGTCGTCGCTTGGGTCAAATGCCTCCATATTTCCGACTGCTACACTCATCATTTTATTTATTTTTTATTCTCGTCGCCACTTTGTTATGTATCTCTTTATTGCACTAAACACTTTTAATATTACAATAAAACATAACATATTAATTATATGACATAATGTGTAATCAAGTTGGTTAGGTTATAACAAACAAAACAGTGTTGCCACATAATACAACACAACAGATACAATAAATAAATAAACTCACACATACACACATATGCATTTATANATGCGTATCAAACGGGGAAATCTACTGATACAGCTCTACACTGCTTAACCACTAAGATAGGGAAAGCTGTGGAGAATAAAATGTATGCAGTAGGTATACTCCTGGACATCGAAGGGGCTTTTGAAAATACTCCCTTCGATGCTATGAGCGAATCTGCACAACAGCATGGAATAGAACTACTTATTACTAAGTGGATAGAATCCATGCTTAAGGAACGCTCCATTTTGGGACATTATGAGACCAAAATAATCAAGAGTGTTAAACAGCGATGCCCACAAGACGTGGTTCTATCCCCCTTGCTATGGTGTCTAGTATTGGATTCGCTTATTAGAGAGTTAAACAAATACTGTTATACACAAGCCTATGCGGATGACTTAGTTATAGGAGTGGTGGGTAAATTTCCAGAAACTATTATAGACTTAGCACAACAGAGACTAAAAACTATACAGATATGGTGTGGTAAGTATGGTCTATCTGTTAATCCAAATAAAGCAGAGGTTGTTATGTTGACTAGAAGGAGAATAGGACTAGACAGTCTTAACACTCTTACTCTAAATAGACAAAAAATTAGCTTAAAATCAGAAGTAAAATACTTAAGTATTATCTTAGATAGTAAGCTAAAATGGAAATCACATGTTGAGTCAAGAATCAAAAAAGCAATGACCACATTGTGGACTTGCAGCAGAGCCTTGGGAAAGACATGGGGTCTTAAACCAAGAGTTATGTATTGGTTGTACACTTCAGTGATTAAACCTTATTGTACGGTGCCCTAGTCTGGTGGATCAGAACATCATTCGTTACAGCTAGGAAAGAACTTAGTCGCATACAGAGAATGGCTACTATGGCCATCACTGGAGCATTAAGAACTACACCAACGGTCGCATTAGAGGCACTAATCGGATTGCCTTCTCTGCATCTAGAGGTTAAAGCTCACGCCAAAGTCACAGCACTAAGATTCTACAACTTAGGTATGTGGACTTTGGAGAGTAATACAACAGAACATAGTAAAATACTAAAAGAGATAGACCAGGGCTTTTTGGAATACCCCTTGGACTATATCAAACCGGTTCTTAAGAATAACATTCCCTACTAAGTGGAAATCACTACACGTAGAGAATGGAATATTAACCACCTGACTGAAAAAGGAGGATTTGTGATATATACAGATGGATCCAAAAAATCAGGAAAGGTAGGTGCTGGAATTTGGGGTTTAAAGCCGCGAATAAATGTTAGTATGTCATTGGGCACAACACCCTCTGCTTTCCAAGAAGAGGTGATGACGATACTGGTAGGGGCTCAGAACCTGTTGGTATACAAAAATAGGAAGATAACTATCTTAAGTGATAGTCAAGCGGGTTTGAAGGCACTCTGTAACGATCAGGTGAATTCAAAGCTGGTCTTCGAATGCAGGGAAACTTTAGAATCACTATTGAGGTTCAACAAAGTTACACTAGCGTGGGTACCGGACACAACGGTGTCACTGGAAATGAGAATGCTGACTTTCTAGCCAGGAAAGGAGTAGAGAACACCTATGTTGGACCAGAACTAGTGGCAGGACTCACTGAGCAATCGCTCAAAGCGCTACCCAAGAATTGGTGCAGAGAACAACACAAGAAAATCTGTAAGTACTTGGTAGTACCTAGACAATCTAAAATGTTTATCAAGACCCCTGGTCTATTGCTGGGTGATCTTGATAGCACGACTAGACATCAAATAAGCACCCTGACTGGTCTACTGACAGGACATGGTCACCTGCTTAAACATCTTAACGCAATAGGGGTATCGGAATCACCATTGTGCAGGAAGTGTGGAGTAGAAGAGGAAGACTCATTTCACATCATGTGCGAATGTAAAGCCTTGTCCACAATAAGATCAAACTACTTGAGTAAACCTTTTCCTAAAAAAGAAGATATTAAAAACCTAAAACCCAGAGAGATTCTTAATTTCGCCAGAAAGATAGGACTCTTTGGTCATCTGTAGAGGTGACTTTATGGTTGATAATATATTAACACTTCGGTGATAACACTTAGGTGAGTAAACCGAATTAAGACAATTCGGTATGAGGTGCGCACAATGGACCAACAGGTCTGAGTGCATGGGCATTATGTCCACCTCGATAATAACTAAAACTAAAACTAAATAAAAAAATTGAAAAAATGTCGAAAATCAGTGATTTTTAAATTTGTAATTGATGAACAACGGTTCACCAAGTGTCCCGTTGTTCGCATTGAAACCTTCAAGTACAACGATTCTCATTGCGAAGAATCGTTAGTTCACGCTCTTGTTCCGACAGTTTGTCCATAGGATCCCTGTTCGTCACAAGTTCATTATTTTGTGGTGTTTGTATGTTTTTATCCATATAGTTCCAACGAGTAGTCGAGAATTAAGGTCCATCACAGCAGAGCTCGATACTGTGATAAGGCTGTATACTCTATGGTGCGCCAGGTGCCATAAAGGATCCCAATGGTCACTTTACCTTTCGGCTAACTACCCTGTGACAAGTTAGCAACCCTTTCACTTGGTATGGCTGGATTAGGGGGGCCTATATGCTGTTAGCGAGCAGGTAGGCCCAGGCCTACCGGCCCCAACTAACCAAAGTAATGATCGGCTAGGAGCAGTGGTACGTGTTTCCACCCCCACTGAATTAACTAGGGTCTTCGGGGTTGTTAAGCCCGTGATCCTTGCGGATCCCCCAGCGGGAATTTTTTTACTTAAAACTGCCATAATTTTTTTAAAAATAACCAAATTAATATAATTTTAGCTTCGATGCAAAGCTGAGAAGGTATTAATTTTACTATAATGTGTTTTTTTTTTTGTGCTTGCTACCCCATTTTCTCAGCTCTTACCGAACCGATTTCTTTCAACTATACGTCAAAAGATCACAAATCGTATCTAGTCGAAGACATTAACTTTAAAAATTGAAAAATTTTCCCTCGTTCCCCGCAAATAAGGGAAATCTCCAAAAAAGTTACAAATTTAAAAATCAATAAATTTTGTCATTTTTTTCACTTTTTCTTCTTAAAACTTCCATAACATTTTCAAAAATAAACAAATCAACATAATTTTTTTTAATACTAAAACCTTAGATATTTCTTTTTCATTTGATATCATTTTCTTGAAAATCTAACACTTATTCTGCTCACAAAGGGGATTTAAAATAGCAATTTTTTTACAAAAACTAACTTTTTCAACTTAATTTTTGAAAATGTTCCGGAAATACTGCGTCCTTTAAACATATATCAAATTAAAGCTTATTTTATGTACTATAAAACGAAAAAAAAAAATTTGTCCCGACACTTTATCTTCTGCATGTAAACGGTTGCCGTAGTTAAAAAAACACTATTTTTGTGTTAAAATTTTCGATTTTCGATTTTTAATTTTCAACTTAAAAATGCTATAACTTTTCGAAAAATGTATGTATCAGCACAATTTTTTTTTTTCTAAATACATTATAAGTACATCTTCCATTTGACATACTTTTTATTAAAATTAGACAATTTCCCCTTATATAGGGGGGGTTCAAACTTTGAAACATTGTATAAAAAATAGAACTTTTTCAACTGAACTTTTGAAAATGTTCCGAAAATACTGCGTCCTTTAAACATATATCAAATTAAAGCTTATTTTATGTACTATGTAATGAAAAAAAAAATTTGTTCCGACATCTTATCTACTATGTGCAAATTGATGTCGAAATTTAAAAAAAAATGTAATATTTGCGATAAAAATCACCTTCTATAAGGATGTTTTTGTTCTTAAAACTGCCATAACTTTTTCAAATATTAACAAATCAAAATAATATTTTTTTATATTGAAACCTTAGGTAATTTCCTTTCGTTTGATATCAGTTTTTTTGATACGACCTATCTTCTATGCGCAAATGGCTACCGTATTCAAAAATATGCTATTTTTCTATTAAAATTCTAGGTTTTGTATTTTATTTTATTTTAAAATATCTTATAAGGGCAATACACTGAATTTCATAAATATTTTATAATTTAATTGACATAGAATAAAGTTCATAAGAAATTAAACTTATTAATTTTTTTTGCTTTTTTAAAGTCGAAAAAGTAATTTTTAGACTTGAGTTAGCTTAAATAGTCAATTTTTTCAAGTTGCGAAAGCAACGAACAGTTGCCGAGTCGGTAACACTTTTTGTCATTCATGCTAACGGTAAGAGGTTCAAACCGTCTGTGGCAATTAATATTTTGAATTTTTTTTAAGTTAGAATAACATTTTCAAATCATTTGATATTTATCTCATTTAGATTTAATAACTTCAATAAATATAAAGGATCCTTTCACTACAGTCTCCCCTCATGAGAAGAAATTTATATTCATGTAAATATTATTTTACCATGTGGTTCTTTTTGTGGCTACGATTTATTTTGCCAACCCTCACTAGACCTATTATTTCAACAATACGTCAAATGTTTACAATTCGTATTTAGTTTAAGTTATTACTCTTAAAAATTGAAAATGTATTCCTTATTCAAATAAAAAGTACCTTAACCAGCTTTTTCCGTACAAACAATTAAGATCATTAATTTCTAATATTCTTTAAGTATTCATTGTCGAATTAGATTTGATATGATAAAAGTATTCAATTACAAAAGTAAATAATTTTACTTTGTAATTTATTAATTTTAGCTTCGATGCGAAGCTGAGAAGGTATTGGTTTTACTAAGATGTGTTTTTTTTTTTTTTTTTGTGTCTGTTACCACTTTTTCTCAGCTCTCACCGAACCGATTTCTTTCAATGATACGTCAAAAGATCACAAATCGTATCTAGTCGAAGACATTACCCTTAAAAATTGAAAAAAATTCCCTCGTTCCCCGTAAATGGGGGAAACCTCCAAAAAAATTACAAATTTAAAAATCGCTAATTTTCGAAATTTTTTCAATTTTTTTTACTTAAAAGTGCCATAACTTTTTCAAAAATAAACATATCAATATAATTCTTTTTTCTATAGATGCATATTATCATTACCTTTCATTTGGTATATTTTTTTTATAAATTTAACCCTTAACCTGCCCACAAGGGGGATTTAAAATGACAACTTTTTTACAAAAAATTAACTTTTTCAACTTAACTTTTGAAAATGTTCCGGAAGGTCTGACACTTTTATATATATCTTAAATTGAAGCTAATGTAATATACTTTATTACATAAGTAACGCTTCGATGCAAATTTGTAGACAGTGTTTAATTTTAAAAAATTGATGAATAATTACAAAAGCAACATCAACTTCTATTTCCTTAATTATACCCAGATTGGTATTTTAGCTTCGATGCGAAGCTGAGAAGGTATTGGTTTTACTAAGATGTGTTTTTTTTTTTTGTGTCTTACCACTTTTTCTCAGCTCTCACCGAACCGATTTCTTTCAATGATACGTCAAACGATCACAAATCGTATCTAGTCGAAGACATTACCCTCAAAAATTGAAAAAAATCCCCTCGTTCCCCGTAAATAAGAGAATAAATTCAAACGTTGATATTTTATTTCATACACATTACATTTTATATGTATAAATATTCTGTTAACCGATATCAAATTTATTCCACTTGATCTTCATAAAAAAATGTGTATCATTTGTAAACTAACGTAATAAATAAACAAACAAATACAAAAGTTTTTTCTTCAAAATATCTTTAAAATATATATATATATATATTGATAATTCTCTGTAATAAATTCTTAACATATTGTATTCTTTGACCAATAATAAAATAAAAATAAATAAGTATTGTTTATACTAAATTTATTTATAATTGGCTTATACATTTCTTTAATTTTAAATTTAATGAATTTTTACAATTAAGTTTCCTTGAAAATGAGAAGTAAAAATGTTGATTTTATCGACATTTGAGTTCAGTTCGTTTTTAACGGGAAAAACAAACTATCGTCTTGTGTAAGTATAAAGATTTATTTAATTAGATATTGATATGGCAAATGGAAAAAATATTTTTGGTTAAACAAATGAAACAAACTTACATAAGGTCATACGCAGAGTTGAAGAAATATGGAATCGTCGTTTTATGCAGTCCAATTGTGTTTTAAATAATCCAAATTAAGGACAAATATCAAAAAAGTCAACGAAAGGTGGAAGAATATTCTGTAAACACTATTAATAATTAAACTAATTATTTCGAGTAAAGAAAAAGTTTTTGAATAATATTGATACATAACAATAATTCAGTCATTTTACTTTAATTTAACTATTTTAATATTAAAAAACTTTTTCGAAATTGATTATTTAATTAATAATTATTAAAATGATATTCAATTTGCAGCAATTATTAACAAAAATATTTATCCTATAACAAATTCCATCATTCTAAAAAAACGCACGTATCGAAAAACGAATAAAAATGATAAAATTATTTCAGAAAAATTAGTAACTATAATTATATTAATATATATTAACAAATCTATAAATAATGATTTTGTAAAGTTGTAATGTATTCGATTTAGCTATATAATTGGGGTTTGTCTGATTCAAAAATATAAAATAAATTATCAACCGCCTTAATATAATTGCGATAATATAATGTTCCATTTATTCAGGACTGCTATTTTTTCAATGAGATTTTTATGGGAAATTCAATTTTTATCGAAGTTAATAATATAATATTAAATATAGTTTATTTGTTTATTTAAATATATCTTTGGTTGCCTAGAAATTGATACAGGCGAGGAGAATTCGGAACACTTATTAAGAATGAAAAATCGGGAAAATATAAAAATAAAATTTTAAATTTAACAAAAAAAAAAATATAGCAATTTCAAAAGACAATCCGCTATTAATACCAGCTGATATGTTAGGAAAGGTATATTTTATTTTGCTTTTTTTCAATAAAAAGATTTTAGAGTATATCCTTAACCATTTTTTGGACTTAAAGCAGATTTTTTAAATAAATTTATCATATAATTAAATATATTTTTATAATCGTTAAGAGTTTTCATAAGAAAAACTTGGAACGTAAAAAATCCGAAATAAAAAAGCAACTCTTTGAGATATCTTTTAATACTTCTGCTCGACCAAATTTAAAAAGAAATTCATCCGAAGAAGATGAAAAAGTCATAAAAAGTATTCAATTTTTAAATATAATTAATTTTTAAAAAATAATATAATAAACGTTTTGATTTTTGAAACAAATATGTAATATTTTAAAACAAATTATTTTAGAGTCGAAAGTTAGTTCTAATCCTTTGACCTTAAATATGTCGAATGACGGAAATTTACTTTCTCTGTCCACTGTTGAAGTAATAAAAGTACCAGAGAGAGAAAAAGGTAATTAATTATTTAATCTATTTATTTTATACAAAATAAAATAAAAAAAGATTATTTATTAAGCATAATTAATAATAATAATATGTATTAAATTAATATAACCTCTGCAGAGGCGTGTTATTAAGGGGGTCCATGGATGTTTTAAACTAAAGCAATTATATGTGTTCAATTTCATATTCCAAAACCTTAAATAAACCTAACTAATAGTAAACTGTTCAACAAAGTTTTTTATTAATTTTATGAAAAATGTTTAAATATGGTTACACTTGCAGAAGTAATGCAAGATCAGAACACAAAATCTCTTGATCAGTATAATGCACCTTCATTTAAGTCGCCTACATCTTGGTATACTTCAGACACAATTAATGAGTACATAAAAATGATAGTAACACGGTCAAAAGGCGTAGTTTATGAAGTTGTCGCTGATTTTATTGTAGCGTATCTTCAAGGAGGTTATCCAGCTGTAAGAAGATGGATAAAAAAAGATATTCACACAATAAAATTACTTTTTGTGCCGATGAATGTATATGGGAGTCATTGAATATTGACAGTGGTTAATGTACCTGAAAAGCTGTGACATCATATGATAGTTTTAAGTCGTATGAGGGTCCTTATCCAATGGTATTAAAAAATTTCTTAATTGAATGGGAGATGGACAAAAAAGGAAAAGCTTTTACATGGACATTACAAATAGGCGAGACATCTCGCCAAACCAATGGACATGATTGTGGGCCTTTTACTGTTGAGCTGGCAGAAAAAATGTCTCGAGGAAATTCAACACCAATAAATGCAATTCTTATGCCTTTTATAAGATTAAGACACAAATATAAAAAACCTCATTTTCTCTCATTTATTTAATATCTCTCTGTAAACATAAAATTAATTTACAATGACTATTTTAATTTTGCCTTCACAATCATTAATTTTTAAACATGTCCCTAAATTAATATTGTTAATTGTTTAATTTAGTACCCTTAAAATGATATATTTTATAAAATAAAATTTATAAGGAATTTGTTTTAAAAAAACCCAGCACAGGGTGGTCGCGGCACAGTGGTGACGTGGCATAGATGGATCAAGTATAAGGATTTCTGACAGTGATTAAAATCACTATCAAAAAAAACGCTTCGATGCAAATCTTTAGACAGTGTTTAATTTCAAAAAATTGATGGATTATTCCAAAAGCTACATGATCTGCTAGTTCATTATTAATATCTTAATTAAGATAAAGTATGTCCAATGAAAAAGAGATTATTAAAAAATATTATTTTCAATATGTCATAGCATTATAAAGTTAAAAATGTAAAAAATAAAATTGAGAATTTTCACACAATAATAACATTCGGTAGCCATTTTCACCGTGAAGATAAAATAAAGTCCGAAATTTTTTTTTTTGCATAATAAAGTAAATTACATTAGCTTTAATTTAAGATATATATAAAAGTGTCAGACTTTCAGGAACACTTTCAAAATTTAAGTTGAAAAAGTAAATTTTTTGTAAAAAAGATGTCATTTTAAATCCCCCCCTGTGGGCAAGTAAAGGGTCACACATATAAAAAAAACGGTAGCACAGTGGGGTCGAGGCACAGTATGGACGAGGCATAGATGGGACAAGTATAGATGATATCTGACAGTGATTAAAATCACTATCATAAGAAACGCTTCGATGCAAATCTGTAGATAGTGTTTCCTTTAGAGAAATTGGTGAAATATTTTAAAAGCAACATGANGTTGGATTATTCCAAAAGCAACATCAACTCTTATTTCTTTAATTATATCCTGATTAGTAGTTCTTTGATTTTAAAATATAATATATGAATAAATACTAATTATAGTTTTTAAATTTAGTATGAAATTGTGNAGTTTTTATATTTAGTATGAAATTGTCAGGCCAGCTATGATGTATAGTTCATTGTGTTGGGCGGTTGATAAGAAAGTATAGGTGTTGCGTCAATCGTGGATAAGATGACAGAAAATAGACTTAGATTGTTTAGTCATGTTATGAGGAGAGAAGAATCGGAAGCTGTAAGAACAGTTATAGAAATGAATTTTGAAGCAAGAAGAGGTAGAGGAAGACCAAAAAGGAGATTGAGGGATGTTATTGAATGCGACATGAAAACAGCTAATGTGAGCATAGAAGATGAGGGAGATCGTGTCAAGTGGAAGTTTAGGATAAGGGTGGCCGACCCCAAATAGTTGGGATTAAGGCAAAGAAAAAGAAAAAGATTACCAGAAATTCCGGTGGCAATTGACATAATATGTTTCTTGACGTTGAATGTACGTTCTCTGTTAATAGTTTCTATGGATACAATTTTTTATTTGTAAATTAGCAAAAATTTTTACTCTCAGGTTAACTTTGAGAATTTTTCGACTTTCAAGATCATCTTAAATTTTTTGAATTTTTCTCAAAACCTGCGTCGTTGACAGTTTTCAGTTTTAATTATTTAAATTATTTGTAACGATGAACTGGAAGACGCAAAAATTGTTTGCCAAACTCAAACGATTACACGGAAAACCTAAAATTCCATTTAAGAAACAGACTCCTGTCAATAAAAACAAAAGTTTGATTGACAATCCTAATATTGAATCTATTAGTAAAATTACAGCAAAAGACAAGTCGAAGCGTTCGCATCGCAAATCTACTCGGTCTAATGCAGCTCCAGTAACTGAGGAAGACTCTGAACCGTTTGTCAAAGAAATAAAAAATATTGATCAATCACGTTCTTCTTATTGGAGGGATCCATATGAAATACTCGCGGAACAGTTTTCGACACACATTGACAAATCATCTACGAAAAGAAAAATCGAACATGACGATGAGAAATATGTAGTTGAACGTCAAAAAAGTATGAAATAACATTTTTTTAATCATCGGATATATTTGTTATTTTTACAATAATAGTCATGCTTAATTTGTTGATTTTTCTCTAATATTTTACCAGGTTATGAAAATATGGATAAACATCCATCTACTTCAGATAAGTCGTCAGAACTGTATAATAGTTCACATTCATTAAAGAGGGCAAACACTTTTGACGGATATGAACTATCAAAGAAGTGTAGATACTCTAGTTGTGTAGAGTTTCATTCTAGTAAATATGGGCCACAAAATAGAGTGGTGTTGAAGATTAGGGCCACGTCTTCAACATCTGATTCAGACGACAAATCAAAAATTACAAATGATTCAGAAACTGACTGCCATCATGGCAACGGTACAAAATTAATTTATACACTTTAATGAAAAAATGTATAATAATATTTTATTTCTTAAAATTCAACAGGACATTCCTCTAACAAAGCACGGCCTACAAAAGCTCTGGACACATGTAAATCGTCAAAGAAACTTGAATATTCAAGTAATGTAGAGATTTACGTGGCGCAATCAGATGAATTAAAAGACAAAATAATATTAAATATTTCAAAAATAAACTATTCGGATGATGATGATTCTTCTTCTAGCTCTGATTTTAGTTCTCATTCAGATTCTAATGATTCAGAACATGAATAAAATTTTAATAGTTCTATATTATTTTATAACCCATCAAACAGTGTCCAAGGACATTTTTCATTGAGTTACCCTTTTACCTCCCTTATTTCATGTAATTAAATTGATTAAACTTTTAAAACGTTCCTTTCATCATCCCAATTAAAATTATTAAATTATCCTTATTTTATATTTTGTATATATACAAAGAAAAAAACATGAACTGTATACATTTATTATGTACAACCTAATTAATTTCATTGTTATAAATTTTGTTTTTTATAACATTAAAAATTGTTTATTACTATATTTGTTTTTAATAAATTGATATGTTTATGAGAAATGTTTGTGTTTTAAAAACTGGTATGACTAGAAATATAAAGAAGTATTATTTTAGTCTATTTTTCAAATGTCAAATCGATATATTGAATTAATTTTACAAAGTAGGTTAGTTTTAATATAACCTAACTTAAAAGAACATGTTTTGATATCGTACTCATTATGAGATGTGCGATCGAGAATTGATACTCGTCTGTCGAAATATTGGCTATTGGTCACAGTGTCTAAGG
>NW_026099572.1:86567875-86569005 GCF_025091365.1 Daktulosphaira vitifoliae
ATCATTTTTGGTTGCAGAGCGTGGTAGTTTTTTTGTATTTGAGACCTGTGGAAGCCCTTAGCAGTTTTTCGTCGTGGATCGATAAGATGTGACTTATTCTTATGATTATTCCTTAAAAAAAGTTAAAAAGAAAAGAAAAAAGAAAAAAGAAAAAATTGCTGGGTTTTAAATCCTTTATGTTTTTCTATTTAGTATGTGTATGTTTTTTCCATCTTTCGGTGTGGACATAAGTATTTTTAGTTTTACGTTATTAGTTTTTTTAAAAATTTCGTAACTTTCAGCTCGGGAAAAAAGACGTATTTGGTTGCGCAAAAAATAGACGAGAATAATAGGGATCGCGAGATATTAGAGTTTGAACTCTGATAAGAAGTCAGTATACGATCATCGCGTAGTAAACTTCTTATTGTTACTATATCGAATACTTTACACATTGATTGTCATTTTTATGGGCAACCATTAGTATTGTTGTTCTTATTATTATTTGTACCGCTGATTGTTTTGATTATTGTTGGGTTTTGCGTTGTATATGAATAGTTATTAATTTAATTACTTAATTTGTTTAAAGTTTATTATTAAAATTTTGTTTCTCTTAATTGTTTATTATGGCTGACGACGCCGCCTTTAGGCTCGCTAAAGATCGCGCGCTACTTAGGCGATCAACCGCAGTGTCGCACATTAAAGCTACGTACGATTTATCACGTCGGGTAATTACTGAACCGGCACTTAAAGAAAATTTTATCGTGGCAGCGGGCGATATGGACGCGCTTTGGTTTGAATTCGTCACCGAAGACGATGCCCTAATGGATGCGTTGCTTAATTTAGGCGTCGGGTCAGAGTATTCATCAGCACTTCAGATAGAAGTACGCGAGTGCGTAAATTCAATTAAGGCAACGAGACTTAAATATCTGTCGGAAGTAGATCGCGTTCCACCGCCGGCAAACGGGTCGATATTTAGCGAAACCAATTCAGGCGCGGGTTCAGTTCAAGTTATGGAAAAACGTCGCGCAAAAATGCCCGATATGCCGCTACCCCGTTTTGATGGCGATTACACTAAGTGGCCTACGTTTCGCGATCGTTTTAAGTTACTCATTGACCAACAGAACTTTCACGATATTGATAAATTTTATTTT
>NW_026099572.1:86570394-86606868 GCF_025091365.1 Daktulosphaira vitifoliae
ATTACTCAGTTTGTGTTATTTATTACATATTATTTTACTTAAAATAGATAATTTGTCACAACTAAAGAATTTCTTATAATTATTACAGTAGATTTATATCAATGTATTTTTAGACATATTTCTTGGAATAGCTTAAAGTATTAACATGAATAATATTTGATGACTAATAGATAATAATATATATACTACTGAATAATGAGTGGTGTATGTATTATAACAGAGCTAAATCAAAATGCTGGTTATATTAGACCCTAGCTCTTGGAATAGGAGAATATTTTAAATAATTTGTGCTAAATGAAAAATAAAGAATTGAGCGATTGAAATTAAAGGAATATAGGCTAATAAATATAGAGCGTCTATAACACCAATAATGAATTTATATATAAAAGTAATATCTACAATCTCTTGCCTTAATACTAATGTGGGAAAGTTTAAAATTGATCTAATCGGCGAATAACAGTAGTAATTTATATCAATATTAAGATAATAAGCGACAAATTTTATAAATATTAAGAGCAGAATTTTTTTGCTAAAAAGGTAATTTGTAATTCACTAAAAACTAATCTTTTTTAAATAGATACTGATTTTTTTATAATGATATAGAAAATATTAATTTAAAAATGTCTTGAATATTGAAATACATTATTAATTTCATCTATATCCCATAAAAGTAAAATAATAATTAAAAAAAAATTCAAATGCTTCATCGAATTTTTGCAAATTATACAACCTACACAATTTAGGTCAACTAAAATTGACTTTTAATTTTATGCAAATTAATATTATAGTGTTTTGTTAAATTTGATCATTAAACTGATAGTAAATTATAAATTTAAACAAGTTATAATAATATTCCAATAAAATTTTAAAAATATGCTCTTTGGTTGTAAGTCTCAACCTNTAATATTCCAATAAAATTTTAAAAATATGCTCTTTGGTTGTGAGTCTCAACCTGAGGGTATTTTTTAATTTTTCTGTTTAAATTAATAAATACATTTGAAACTATAAACAACACTTACCCTCGAAGTATTAAGGAACATCAGAATAAAAATAACAATGAGGCGTTGCATAGCCAAATGGAATGTTTTAGAGTGTACCTATTTATTTTTAGTTGATTAAATGAATAAATTTGATTAACAAAATGAATTCGTTAGATGTATATCACTCACAATAAACAAAATGTTTTGAACAGTCAAGTTCTATTGAATTTATAGATTACACTGCTAAAATAAACCACAAAAAATGTACGGACGTGTCACAAATTATAGTAGCAAATTGATTGCCTTACATTTTTACCATAGCTAAATTCACCAACGCGTTGCNGATTGCCTTACATTTTTACCATAGCTAAATTCACCAACGTACGAATAGAAGCGCTATTTTATATACATATATGTATATAAAAAAAATTAAACAGCAAAGTATATTTGTTTCTATTTGTTAGTAAACAATCGATGAAAATGTTATTATTTTTTTACAAAAAACCCAAAGAAAAAAGTATGTATGTAATATTAATTTTTTACACCACATTTTATCTCTATAACAGCACTATATACAGAACGATTCAATAAGGAAAACATTCATTTTCTTGGAAATGATGGAAAAGTTTTAATTTTCGTAAAGAAAAATTGGTCTATAGCTTTCGATAATTTATTTTTAAACAAAATAATATGTTGTTTATTAATAAAGTGAANATAATATGTTGTTTATTAATAATGTGGACTATATTTTTATTGAGATTACTTGCACATTTTACAAAAGAATAAAAACTTTAGGTGCGTTGGACTTATTATTCGACGTCCGGTATACGAGTAACTCACAACAAAAAGGCCTACGCTATAACGCCCCCCACTTATTCAATAATAATCTAGATCTCGTTTTCCCAATATGGTATGTAGTTAAATAATTTTTTTTATTTCTTCAGGTATAAATGGTAACCTTAATGAAGCATCTATTTATAGTTTAATATGATAAAAACAAAATTCTAACAATTTTCTTCTTATTTTTTTATCTGATCAACCGTTGCGTTTTAAAATTATTTTAAGACTTGGTTTAAAATACAAATTCATCATTAATTTGGTTTTTATAATACCGTGGAAAACAATAATCTGCTTTAATGGACCATAATTTATTTTTTTCACCGGTCATTCAACAATGTATGATAGTAAAATTGCGTTAAATATTAGAGTATGCGTCTATTAATAAACATGAAATATTAAAGATGATATTTCTATACGATAGATATCATCGGGTTGCATCTGTGACAAATGATGACTAAGGCATTCTAAACAAGTATATTATTAATAGAAAATTGGTCAAAAATTATTAAATTTAATTAAACAAACAATATTAGCAAATAGTTTATAAGATAAAAAATATTATAAAAACAATATTTTTTTAAGTCATATAATCAAATTAAAAATTGTGGTTTCCGTCAAAGAAAACTAAAGTTTAGCTATTTTGTCCTTGAAGAGGTAAAAAATATTATTTAACTATATATTACTGCTGAAATTTTTGGATCAAATAATATTTTCCTTTGCAAAAATTAAATATTTTTAATAGTTTCCGAAAAAAATGTTTGTCTTAAAAAAACTGACTGGATAATCAATATTTCGTTTGGTTATTATATATACTGGTTTGTCACGATATTATATCTAATTTTAACGTTTTAAATAAAACAAATTTTGATGAAATTTATTTCTTGAGTTTAGTTAAGTATTTTGTATTGTCATAGATACGTATTAAAAATAACAAACTAAAATATTTTTATTTTTACAAAAATTTGTCAGTTTCATTTTGAAAACCACTTTTTTAGTGTTTAAATTATTTGTAAAAATCTTTATAGATAATTAAAAACTTAAAATTCATATTTTTGTATAAAACTTGCAGTAATGGATATCTCCATAAAAAACGAAAAACATTTTGAGTCATTAAATCGAGGAAAAGATATTTCTTTGATTCGAAACTTAACATTCCAATCAATCAATCAAATCTCATTACTTTGGAAAATGTGTGAACCTTCACGTATTTTGAACGATACATTGCCAATTATGTCAGACTCCAAATCAAAAATATCACCTACATTTGAACTATTTGAAAAAATTGGTAAGAAAGCATACATCATATAGACTAAGATTATTTTTTATTTAGTGAACAGTTTAAGTGAGCATTGCGAGTAATACATAAATTGGATTATTCTTTTTAATATTAACAATTACAAATATAGTTATACATTAAATTGTATTATTACACACCATTTTATAAAAAAAAGTATACTTAGACGTATCTAGAACAGTTTACAATAAGTAAATTAATGTTTCTCCGCCTTAAAATTTTTTTATATAGCATAGCATAATTTTATACTTTTAAAGGAGTTAATTTATCGTATGGGAAGGGTGAAAACCCCTATTTGCGATTTAACACGTATTATAAATTTATAACAATTTTAAGCACATAGAAATTAAAGTCACAAAATTTTTCAAAAATGAGTTCGCAGATATATTTTTACTGTAGATAAATATCTAATAGCAGGGTGAAACTGTGACCTTAATGAGAAAATCGAACTTCGCTCAAATTTAAAATAAAATAATTCATAACTAGAGTTCGATACTTAATACATTTAGGAAGTTAATTTTAGTTATACCGAATGAATCAACGTTACATAAATATTCGTTTTTGTTTTACTTAATCCTAATCAATGAATGATAAATAAGAACAATAATTCTTGTGATATTGTATATCTATAATAAATTTTCATGGAATTGAGTGTCTCAAAAGTGGTTCAGACAAATAATATATATGATTAAAGATCGGAACCCTAAATGTTAAATTATTTTTCAAAGGTAATAAGAAAAATTTAACAATCTAAATTTTTATCTGTTATTTTTTATTAAAAGATTAAGAATATAAGTATAAATAAAGTTGTTTTTTTTTTCTAAAAAACTAAATTTTATATAAAAATTTATAGTAACTACATTGTTTACAAAAACACATATTTCTATGGGTAATAAGTAAATAAAAGTATATATATGTAATTAAATCATTTAATTAGAATAACAATCATGAGATAATGAATTGTAAAATAAATAAATTATGTATAAAATAATAAAATTATATATTTAAAATAAAAAAAAAATTCAATTGAACTTAAATTAGAGATTTTTTTGAAGTCAAATAAAATCTAACAAATCTAAAACATTTAATCTATATCAGCTATTTTTAAAACTTATAATCCTAGCATATGTGTCCGCAGAGGATGAGTAACAAAGGGATAGTTATCATACGCTTGATTTTTTACATAATCAATTTTTATAATCGCTGTATATTATAAAATTTTATAATATAATAAGAAAAAAATTAATAGTGACACTCAATTTTATAAATAATATTATCAAAATATCTTTTATTTATAAAATTTTTTCTGCAAGGCTCCCATTAAAATAATATTTATATTCTTCCTAAAATAAAAATAACTAAATGCATATAAACATATATAATTTTTTTATTTATTGGAAAGTTAATTTATTAACTAGAGCACAGTTTATTGCGCAATGATCACTATAACCTTCCACCTAGACTGCTTTTTGACTGCCCACTAACTATATTCAGCGGACAGAAAACTATATATTTTAAAAAATATAAAAGTCCTTGCATCCTAACGCGACAAATAACAAATATATCTGTTTCAATATAGATCAAAACTCTACAATGTTTGCCGATCATATAGTAAAAAGTAAGGTATTCATTTGGGAAAGCAACGTAATATGTTCGACAAAAGACTTGATGCTAAACGTCAAAACAAAAGAAAATAAAAGCATATCATTAAACAATTTGGATCCAGAAGCACCAACTAATGAGAATGTTGTCAATGATGACCAAGTGTCTGATACTCCCATTGAAAAGGATGTAAATATTAATTTAGATCCCAACACTTACCCCGATTCTAAGCAAATGCAAGATGAAGGCTACACATTTTTTTGGGATGAATCATTACATGTTCCCAAAGATGGAAAAGTGTCTGATACTCCCATTAAAGAGGATGTAAATATTAATTTAGATCCCAACTCTTACCCCGATTCTAAGCAAATGCAAGATGAAGGCTACACATTTTTTTGGGATGAATCATTACATGTTCCCAAAGATGGAAAAGTGTCTGATACTCCCATTAAAGAGGATGTAAATATTAATTTAGATCCCAACTCTTACCCCGATTCAAAACAAATGCAAGATGAAGGCTACACATTTTTTTGGGATGAATCATTACATGTTCCCAAAGATGGAAAAGTGCCTGATGCTTCCACTAAGAAGAATGTAAATATCTTTATAGATCCCAACTCTTACCCCGATTCTAAGCAAATGCAAGATGAAGGCTACACATTTTTTTGGGATGAATCATTACATGTTCCCAAAGATGGAAAAGTGTCTGATACTCCCATTAAAGAGGATGTAAATATTAATTTAGATCCCAACTCTTACCCCGATTCTAAGCAAATACAAGATGAAGGCTACATATTTTTTTGGGATGAATCATTACATGTTCCCAAAGATGGAAAAGTGTCTGATACTCCCATTAAAGAGGATGTAAATATTAATTTAGATCCCAACTCTTACCCCGATTCTAAGCAAATGCAAGATGAAGGCTACACATTTTTTTGGGATGAATCATTACATGTTCCCAAAGATGGAAAAGTGTCTGATACTCCCATTAAAGAGGATGTAAATATTAATTTAGATCCCAACTCTTACCCCGATTCTAAGCAAATGCAAGATGAAGGCTACACATTTTTTTGGGATGAATCATTACATGTTCCCAAAGATGGAAAAGTGTCTGATGCTCCCATTAAAGAGGATGTAAATATTAATTTAGATCCCAACTCTTACCCCGATTCTAAGCAAATGCAAGATGAAGGCTACACATTTTTTTGGGATGAATCATTACATGTTCCCAAAGATGGAAAAGTGTCTGATGCTCCCACTAAAGAGGATGTAAATATTAATTTAGATCCCAACTCTTACCCCGATTCTAAGCAAATGCAAGATGAAGGCTACACATTTTTTTGGGATGAATCATTACATGTTCCCAAAGATGGAAAAGTGTCTGATGCTCCCACTAAGAAGAATGTAAATATCTTTATAGATCCCAACTCTTACCCCGATTCTAAGCAAATGCAAGATGAAGGCTACACATTTTTTTGGGATGAATCATTACATGTTCCCAAAGATGGAAAAGTGTCTGATGCTCCCACTAAGAAGAATGTAAATATCTTTATAGATCCCAACTATTACCCCGATTCAAAGCAAATGCAAGATGAAGGCTACACATTTTTTTGGGATGAATCATTACATGTTCCCAAAGATGACCAAGTGTCTGATACTCCCACTAAGAAGAATGTAAATATCTTTATAGATCCCAACTCTTACCCCGATTCTAAGCAAATGCAAGATGAAGGCTACACATTTTTTTGGGATGAATCATTACATGTTCCCAAAGATGGAAAAGTGTCTGATACTCCCATTAAAGAGGATGTAAATATTAATTTAGATCCCAACTCTTACCCCGATTCTAAGCAAATGCAAGATGAAGGCTAGACATTTTTTTGGGATGAATCATTACATGTTCCCAAAGATGACCAAGTGTCTGATACTCCCACTAAGAAGAATGTAAATATCTTTATAGATCCCAACTCTTACCCCGATTCAAAGCAAATGAAAGATGAAGGCTACATATTTTTTTGGGATGAATCATTACACGTTCCCAAAGATGACCTAGTGTCTGATACTCCCATTAAGGAAATGATGCTAAACGTTAAAACAAAAGAAAATAAAAGCATATCATTAAACAATTTGGATCCAGAAGCACCAACTAATGAGAATGTAGTCAATGATGACCAAGTGTGTGATACTCCCATTGAAATGGATGTAAATATTAATTTAGATCCCAACTCTTTCCCCGAATCAAAGACTATAATAGGTGAGACAAAAGAATTGATGCTAAACGCCAATACAAAAGAAAATAAAAGCATATCTTTAAACAATTTGGAGCCAGAAGCACCAACTAATGAGAATGTTGTCAATGATGACCAAGTGTCTGATGCTCCCAATAAGGAGAATGTATATGTATCTTTTAACATTTCGGAGTCTAAAATGTTATCCATAAATTTTTCTTTGTGTTTATTAATTATTATATTTTTATATATTTATTTTTTGTCTAGTAGTATATTATAATACATATATATATATTTGTTTTTGATATATTTTTATTATTTATAGAATTTTGTTTTAAATTTGTTTGTTTATCTAAAATATATTATAAATACTAAAACGTGTATGTTTTTATTTTTTCCTAAAATGTTTTAAATGGTATCTTGAACCTCTATATCTTTTAATTTAACTTTTAAAATAAACTTTAATTTTTAATATATTATAATTTTGTTAAGAATAATTTTTTTCTCTTTGGGAAATTGGTTAAAAATTATGTGATGTGTATTTACTTTTAAACCGATAATGTATTCTATGTAATATATAATTTATCATATATTAATTAATCAGTTAATTTCACTAATTAAAAATAACAATTTATAAATTGAATTTTTTAATTTATCACTTTTCTCTTACTCTTATAATAATAAATTTTGAACATTGGTTAAATTTTGCAATATTAATAATGAGTTGCTCAATTTATCATTCTTGTGTTTATTAACCTATAATAGCAATAAATACAAATATTTATTTTTAAAAATAAAATAAAAAAATATATCAAACGGTAGGTAAAGACATCAAGCATCTATAAAAAAAAAAATTATTTTGATATGTTCATTTTTGAATAAGTTAGAGCATTATTAAGTTAAAAATATAAAAAAAAATTATTTTACAAAAATTGTAATTTTTTATTAACTTTGATGTTAACTTTCACCATGAAGACAAATCCAGAGGTCAAATTTTATTTTTTCAAATTAAAGTATATTACATAAGCTTTAATTTAAGATATATATAAAAGTGTCAGTCCTTCCGGAACATTTTCAAAAGTTAAGTTGAAAAAGTTAATTTTTTGTGAAAAAGTTGTCATTTTAAATCCCCCCCTGTGGGCAGGTTAAGTGTCAGATTTACAAAAAAAATATACCAAATGATAAGTAAAGACATCAAACATCTATATAAAAAAGAATTATATTGATATGTTCATTTTTGAAAAAGTTAGAGCATTATTAAGTTAAAAATATAAAAAAAAATTATTTTACAAAAATTGTAATTTTTTATTAACTTTGATGTTAACTTTCACCATGAAGACAAATCCAGAGGTCAAATTTTATTTTTTCAAATTAAAGTATATTACATAAGCTTTAATTTAAGATATATATAAAAGTGTCCGGAACACATTCAAAAGTTAAGTTGAAAAAGTTCTACTTTATGTATGCATTTTTTATATTTTAAGCCCCCCATATATAGGGAAATAGTCTGATTTAAAAAAAAAGTTTGTCCAATGAAAGATGTATATAAATATTACTTCTCATGAAAAAATTGTATTGATCCATACATTTTATAAAAATTTATAGCACTTTAAAGTAAAACATGTAAATTATAAAATCGAGAATTTTCACACAAAAATACCATTCGATAGCTATTTTCACCGTGAAGATAAAATAAAGTCCGAAATTTTTTTTTTGCATAATAAAGTAATTACATTAGCTTTAATTTAAGATATATATAAAAGTGTCAGACCTTCCGGAACATTTTCAAAAGTTAAGTTGAAAAAGTTAATTTTTTGTGAAAAAGTTGTTTTTTTAAATCCTCCCCTGTGGTCAGATAAAGGGTCAAATTTACAAAAAAAATATATCAAATGATAGGTAAGGACATCAAGCATATATAAAAAAAAATTATATTGATATGTTCATTTTTAAAAAAGTTACGGCATTATTAAGTTAAAAATATAAAAAAAAATTATTTTACAAAAATCGTAATTTTTTATTAACTTTGATGTCAACTTTCACCACGAAGACAAGTCCAGAGGTCAAATTTTTTTTTTTCAAATTAAAGTATATTACATAAGCTTTAATTTAAGATATATATAAAAGTGTCCGGAACACATTCAAAAGTTAAGTTGAAAAAGTTCTACTTTATGTATGCATTTTTTATATTTTAAGCCCCCCATATATAGGGAAATAGTCTGATTTAAAAAAAAAGTTTGTCCAATGAAAGATGTATATAAATATTACTTCTCATGAAAAAATTGTATTGATCCATACATTTTATAAAAATTTATAGCACTTTAAAGTAAAACATGTAAATTATAAAATCGAGAATTTTCACACAAAAATACCATTCGATAGCTATTTTCACCGTGAAGATAAAATAAAGTCCGAAATTTTTTTTTTGCATAATAAAGTCAATACATTAGCTTTAATTTAAGATATATATAAAAGTGTCAGACCTTCCGGAACATTTTCAAAAGTTAAGTTGAAAAAGTTAATTTTTTGTGAAAAAGTTGTTTTTTTAAATCCTCCCCTGTGGTCAGATAAAGGGTCAAATTTACAAAAAAAATATATCAAATGATAGGTAAGGACATCAAGCATATATAAAAAAAAATTATATTGATATGTTCATTTTTAAAAAAGTTACGTTACATTTTAGTAAAAAAAATTGAAAAAATTTCGAAAATTAGCGATTTTTAAATTTGTAATTTTTTTGGAGTTTCCCCCATTTACGGGGAATGGGGGAACTTTTTTCAATTTTTAAGGGTAATGTCTTCGACTAGATACGATTTGTGATCTTTTAACGTATCGTATGAGAAAAAGTGGTAACAGACACAAAAAAAAAAAAAAAACACATCATAGTAAAACCAATACCTTCTCAGCTTTGCATCGAAGCTAAAATATTCTGGCTATAATAATAATTATAGTTTTTATATTTAGTATGAAATTGTCAGGCCAGCTATGATGTAAGGTAAATAGTTTTGGGCGATTGATAAGAAAGTAGAGCAGAGAATAAGTGTAGTAGAGTTGAGAATGCTTAGTTGGATGAGTGGAGTGACTAGAGAAGATAGGATAAGGAACGAGCACATAAAAGGAAGTATAGGTGTTGCGTTAATCGTGGATAAGATGACAGAAAATAGACTTAGATTGTTTAGTCATGTGATGAGGAGAGAACAATGGGAAGCTGTAAGAACAGTTATAGAAATGAATTTTGAAGCAAGAAGAGGTAGAGGAAGACCAAAAAGGAGATTGAGGGATGTTATTGAATGCGACATGAAGACAGCTGATGTGAGCATAGAAGATGAGGGAGATCGTGTCAAGTGGAAGTTAAGGATAAGGGTGGCCGACCCCAAATAGTTGGGATTAAGGCAAAGAAAAAGAAAATTCCGGTGGCAATTGAAATAATATGATTGTTGTTTGGGAATGTACAATTTAGCGTTTAGTTGGGTTTAAACAATATAGCGTCAAATCAATTACCTACTCTATCGGTTGTATATTAATATACACTACACTTCTATGATACAATAAATAAATAAACTCAGACATACACACATATGCATTTATAACATTGTGTCTAATGTAAGTATAACATGATAAAAAGTAACCCTAAAATGAAAAAAATGGAATATAAATTTTAAAATGTTTACCAATTTATAAAAGACAAAATTATCTGTGAAAATTCGAAGACTTGGGTGACAATAAAACTTGCTAAAAGTTATCCTGCACTAAACAGTTTTTATACAAAAAAATGAATTTTTGTCTATCGACATGTGACTGTCCGTAGTGGCATTTATAACGTGACGAATGTCCTGTTAAGCGGCAGTAACCGATTACCCTCACCCTTCAACTGCCCTCTCGCGATTGAGCAAAACTAGTTATTTTATATTTTGTTATCGACGCACCGGAGTACCATTTAGCAATCGTTTGTCTAAATTTGTGAAAACATAGTTAATATTGACGACGGGTGATAGGATTTAATTATAATTTAACTGTGTTAATTTTTACCATAGAGTTTTGTTATAGTTTTGTAAAGTTACTCTATGATTTTTACACGAAAATATTAATGAAAATATAATAAAAATATTTATTCATTAGAAATCTGTCATAAATTTGAATTGATTTTTATAAACTTATTTATCACAAATATGAGTCGACAACATACATTGTATTCGAAGGCGACAGGATAGATCAACCGTCCTTTTAGTAGCTGATTTTTTAGAAGTCAACAAAAATCAGATATTCTTTCTCTGAAAAATTAATTATTAGCTAAATAAAAAAGTGGTAATAGACACACAAAAAAACCCAGCACAGTGGAGTCGCGGCATAGTGGGGACGTTGCATAGTTGGGTCCAGTATAGATTTAATCTGACAGTGATTAAAATCACTATCATAAGAAACGCTTCGATGCAAATCAGTAGATAGTGTTTAATTCTAAGAAATTGGTGGATAATTACAAAAGCTACATTATCTGCTAGTTTCTTATTAATACCCTGATTAAGATAAAGTATGTCGAATGAAAAAGGGATTATTAAAAAATATTATTTCTCATAAAAAAATTGTGTTGATTCGTACACTTTTCAATGAGTTATAGCATTATAAAGTTAAAAATGTAACCAACCCAACCAAACATCAACTCCTATTTCCTTAATTATATCCAGATTAGTAATTCTTTTAATTATACATTATATAATTTTTATAATTAATTGTACTGGTTTTGAGTCATAATTTTTTGATTCTTCTTGTAATAACAATCTACTTTTCCGAGTACATAATAAATTTTAAATATTCATCAATATCTGATTTGCCTAAACCAATAAGAGCTAATAAGCAATTATAACTCTAAGGTTAGCTGTTGCTCTCGATAAATGTCTTATTTGTGATAGATCAAAGGAACATCTTTGCGAACAGTTTTTTAGATGCTACATCAGTAAATCCTAATGAAAACATTTTATACTGTGTTCTTCATTAAAATGTGCCCGAGAAAAGTATAGGCAGATATTTATGATTATGACGAACATTATTTCGATAAACTATGCGATTATATATCTATATTATAGATAATATAATAGATAATATTAAACTCATATATATAAGTAACAATATTACTAAAGCTTTTTATTTCAAAATAGTCTGAAGAGTAAATTTTTACTATAGTTCGTGCGTTAGTTATAGTTAAACGTATGGGTTCAATATTCTGTGACATTGTTCACCTAGAATATTTTACTATGCAATAACGCTGTCGTATCATTGAACGACAGTTACTTTATTCTATGGTCGTATCATACGTAGTATCAACGATAAGAATATTCATAAATTTAAAATTGATCTTCCCCCTCTAAATTTAATATTTGATTACATAAAATGTAAAAAGTTTATCATTTTCATTTTTTATGCTGCTACGTAAAGGTATGAAGTAACACTTCTAATTAAACTAAATAATTATTTGGTTAGTGATACTCGTTTTTGGAATTACTTTCAAATTTCAAGGCTCACCAGACATAATTACAGTAATCATTTGTATTTTTATAATATTGAGTTACGGTTCTCCTATTACAATTAATTTTTTTTGCTCTACATTTACTTATGTTTTATAGATTCAACAAATATCACGTAAAAAGAATACTAATATAAGATATATATTAGCTTAAAGTTTAATTACTTCATAATTATTCACAAATCAAATATATTACGTATACTTAATAGTATACGTTTCATAAATATAAAAATTTTCAATCAAATGGGATCAATAGCGTCAAAAAATACCGAAGGTTAGTATTTTTGGAGATATGAACAGTCATATCTAGGACTAGCAATTTGTATCATTTGTTTCTTTTTTTTAATTATTTTTATTATTTTAGCCCATTGCTTATCAAACGCATAATGTAATTCATGAACTGCACTATTCACATATAAAAATTTTTGTTGCATTTTTAGAATTTCTTTATTTTTGTGCATAATTGCATATTTGATACTTTGGAATCATATTAGTAGCATTAAAATTCATTTTTTGGTAATTATATGTATAAAACAAGAATCTATCACTCAGGGATAAAATTATTTAAAATTAAAAATACAATTAAAATTTTCAATAACTATGAATATTTATCATTTTTTAATGTTAGTAAAATTTTGTTTATATTTTTCAATGAATAACTCCATTATAACATATTCTATATTATTTCTATCTATATTTTTATAATTCAAATTAATTTTTTTATAAATGAAGTTATTAGTTAAATTATTTAGTTGTATTATTCTATGTAATAAAACAATATTTATCAGAAGATTTTTGAAAGCTTTTATAAGCTAATAAAACAAATATTTACTTATGTTAATTTTAAAGTTAAAACAATTACAATTCTTTTAAATAATTTTTTATTGATTACTTCATTTTGATATTTAATACTGTTTAGGTGTTATAATAGTTAATGAACATTAGAATATTTGTAAGTTTTGTTTTATTTTACAGTACAAAAAAATTATTTCTGCACATTTTTACATTTTGAAATGAATTTTTTAGAGCAATTTATGTTTTAAACATATTTTTTAAATATTATTGCTGCTTTTTAATGCATTAACTAAAGGATTTTAGTGCTTTATTTTTCTAACCTTAATCATAGAAGATCATTTTTTTAATTTTTTGTCTTATAAAAAAAAAAAAATATGACACATTAACTCTAAAATATTTGGTACACCATAACCCACACCTAAAACTTAATGAGTGTATAATGTCACAAATTTTTTTTTTGCACTTTTCGTTGTTTTTTTTGTAACTTTAAAGCTATGGGTCACATCAACATGTAATAATGAATAAAATAGTTTTACTATTAACTAAATGTGCCTATAAAAATTTGAGTATATCAGTAACTTAATTATTTTTGAAAATGAAAAATATTTTTTTTGTAAATGATTTAAATTCTATATTGTTTGTGATTATATCCCTAATTATGATATTTGTGGTGATCAGGTAAATTCTAATAAACAAAATGTTTAGGAATCCAAAGTTAAATTTTTTTTTCAGTTACTCATTAAAGTTAATAAAAACTAATATTTAATACTTTTGTAAGAGATTTCCTTTACCTTAGCACTACAAGTATAGTGTTTTGTTTATTATATCTAAATAGATCATTCAGTGTACTGGTGTCAATGTTTTTAATGCATGCTATTTTTGTATAGTCTTATTTCAAAAACTCATTAAACAAATTATACTTAATAACAGCATTTCTCAACCTGTGGGTACATGGAAAGCTGATACTTGATGAAATAGTACCTTTATTAAAAAATTTGCAGTTATTATTTACATTAAATATTAAATTAATATAAAACCAAATATTTTTATTACATTATAGTTCTTGATTGAATATTCCATACAAACTAAGTATATATGTACTAATATTATTTTTATTTTATCAAAATTGTATTCAGATTTTCTTAAGCCAAAAATTTACATTTGTTTTATAAAATGTTTAAAACGATCAATTTGAATTATATTTAATATAATTAGAGTTTAAATAATAAATATTATTTAATTAAGTTATAAAATATATTACTTATTTTTCTTTTACATGTCAATTTCAAGATCATTAGTGTCTGATTACAAAGATGTTTATATTATTAAAAATTTTACATTCCTTATTGAATTAAATATAGGATTGAAAACTAAATTTTGAATTATCTGTTGCTAAATTGTAGTTAATCACTAATATTTATATTCGGGTATGTACAATATAAATTGACCAAAGAGATTTTGACTAGTCATAATTAATCAAAATAAAAATATTAAACATCTGTACTTAAATTTCAAATTTTTTAACGGCAGTCTTTTTGAACATTTAGTTGTTATTTTATGAAAGTTTTGTTTTATTTTGTAATAAGTTTAGTTTAGTATTGAGTATTTTTTGTTAATAAACTATTTATTATAGTACTGAAATAAAATGTAAATTTAAAATAATGAAAAAAATTTTACCCTGCATGAAGGTATTGGACTTTCATTAGTAGTATTGTGATTTATAATATATATAACTTTTTTTTAATCTAAATTAACTTCACATGTTAGTAAAAAATGACCAGCTTGCCCAACCTAAATTTGAAATAAAAGAAGTTTGATAATTTGATTAATAATATAATAATATTTGATTAATAAAAAAAGAAGAGGAATGATTAATGTATAAATATTTAAAAAGTTTAATGCAAACTTATCATGTGATATTGTCCATGATTTAAGAATTAGGATGCTATCTTAATTTTTCTGACACTACCTATATATAACTATTGGAATAATATGGTATGTGTAATTAAATCAGGAAATACACTTAAGTTCATAAATATGAATGTAAAAATGATTAATAATTTGTCATATAATCATAAAGAATAAGGATTTATTTTTTTGTTACAATATAAAATAAAAAATTTTTCCCTATAAAATTGATAAAGGTACTCTTTTTAGTTACTTAGCACTGTCATACTAAGTCACTAAAGAGTAATTTTAGCCAAATGAACTTTTAGTATTTCTACAGAGGTAATGTAAAAAATTAATTTTTCTTATGAAAAAAAAGTCAATTCTAGTATTCCTATATCAGTTATAGTTTATTATTAATAGTGTTACAATAAAAATCAAGAAACTGAATTCCTGAAAATCTTGTTTTATATGATGATACTTCATAATAGCTTAGCATAACTGAGCAAATCTTATAATCAAAAAGTTAAAATAAAAATTGGAAGTCAATTTCAAAAAATACTTGTAACAAATCAAGTTACTATTTTATGTTATTATACAAACCCAATTTAATTTGTTTGACACTTTGTAAGAATGGACAATTATAAATTTTTTTCTAAATGTTATAAACTATTCAAAAAATAGTTTATGTAAACTAAATTAAAAAATTGATTAAGTTTTACATTATTTTTAGATGTTTGCATGGTTTCAGGCTATTAAACTGGTATATCCACTGTCATTGAATGTTATATATTCGAAGACAAGTATTTAGAAGTAGTGTGTGTTCCCAATTGCGTGTGTTTTGCAGAACAATGTCGGGTGTGTTTGTTTTTGTGATATCCTATGTGCTTATTTCATAACTGCTTTTGTAAAATTAAAAATTTGTAATAAGTGTTCACTAAATGACTTATTTATTAGAATTTAAAATATTTTGTAGGATCTTCTGATGATATTGTTGAACATATTGTTTGTCGTGAAAATGATATTCCTGAAAATGGGTTTGTTTAATTTAAACATTTGATACTAATCAATAACTTACTTATTTGTAATATTCAACTTTTAAAAGGATGCAAGAATTTGAAATTGGAAACAATGGTAATAAAGTTTTGATTGTAAAGCAAAAAAATCAGTTTTTTGCTGTTGGTTCAAAATGTTCACATTTTGGTGCTCCTTTAGTGAAAGGAGCTTTAGGGAATGGAAGAGTTCGATGTCCTTGGCATGGTGCATGCTTTAACTTAAAAACTGGTAAAATTAAAAAAAAAATTTTTAAATTGATTATTAAATTTAAATTGATTATTTAATATACATAGGCGATATTGAGGATTATCCGGGTTTTGACAATATTCCATCATTTAAAGTGTCTGTTAATAACGGAAATGTAAAAATATCAACTAAAAGGAGTATTTTGGAAAATTCAAAATTTATAAAACCATTAACTAAACGCAACCTTGATAATACACAAACATTTATTGTTGTTGGTGGTGGTAATTATATATTAAAATATTTAATGTAATTTGTACAACTTATTGTATTTTAATGTATTGCTACAGGGCCAGCTGGAGCTAGTTGTGTTCAGACGTTAAGACAAGAAGGATATGATGGTCGTTTGCTATTTATTACAAAAGAAAATTGTTTACCATATGACCGTACCAAGCTTAGCAAAACTTTATCTTCTGACATAAGCAGTATATTATTGCGCCCTCAGCAATACTACGATGTAAAAACCATAATTTTACTTTAATTATTCAGGGTTGGGTTTTTGACCAGTTCAAATGTTTCATAATTATAGACTACATTTATAAATGACTATTTAATGTATTAAATGGTCATTTTGGTAAAAATAAATTTTATTTTTTTTTGTTTTACACTAAAATTAATAAAACTCTCAGTTATATTTTATTTAATATGTAGTATAGGCAGGTTAGATATTTTTTCTAAGTTAATTTAGATCAAAAGAAATATATATATATGTGTGTGTGTGATTTATAAGTTATTAAGTATTTATTGTAAACTCATTTAAGTTACTAGTTACTTCAAATAGTAATAATAATTTTTTAATCTAAATTAGGTTAGATAATAGAAATTTTTGCTGTACATATAAAAAGTAATTTTTTTTATTCAAATAAAATAATAAATTCCAACTAACTATAAATTCTAACTAATGAGTTAGTGCCTCTTAGAAAAAAGTAAAACAAAAAATTTCATAAAATAATGACTAAATATGCTGAAACACTATTGTATAATAAAAATAAAAATAAAAATTGTTTATTTTTATTATATTAAGATCATTCAATTAATATTGTATCACCCTAATTCATTTAAAATAGAAAAAAAATGTATAATGCTATATTGCGAAAAAAATTGGTTCAATTAGAAACTCATTTTTATGGGGTTATGTTTAATAATAATTCAATATTATTGAATTATTTGTAAATATTATGCCTAAAATAAAAATTATTTTATTATTAATATAAAATTTATTAAATTAGTTGTTTAAAACTTAAAATAATATTATTATTATTTTCAGTCAGGAGATGTGGAAGTTCTAACAAATACAAGTTTAGAATCTGTTGATACAACAAGTAAAACTCTCAAATTAACAAACAATGAACAAATACCATTTGATGCATTATTCATTGCAACTGGAATGATGTAAATATTTATGAAAATTATAAATTCAAGTTATTTTGAAAAGTTTCTTATTTTAATGTTGATGAAAATCAAAAGTATCTCGATAGCAAAAAGTAGTGTTCTACTCACTAATTATCCCCTGTTTCTGATTAAATTAAATCTTTATTAATTAAAGAGATTCACTTATCATGAACCACATAATTAATTTAAAAATAATATTAATAATGTTTTTATTTGTTCCTTTTAGTTCAATGGTAGTCTCAATTTTTCAATCAAAAAATTTGTTTTATGTTCATATATTATACCTTATAAGGATATCAACTTTAATTTTTTAGATGGCAATACCCCTAATTACTAGCTTATTTAATATATAATGATCTAATTAAGAAAATGACTGGTTGATAACAACATTTGAACATATTTTGGAAATTATTGACATTTATATCTAGAGGAAGAGTAATGCCAGATAATGTTAAGTTATAAAACTAATAGCACCTATCTTCACCTATATTCATTACTTTAAACTGTTAATAACTTCCGAAATAGTCTAAAAGTTGTTATTGACCAGTCATTTTCTGAATTAGATCATTATCTATTAATTAAGCTAGTTAAATAGGGATGTGAGAATTTGAATTTGACATCCTTATAAGGCATAAAGGATGAATTAAAAATAATTTTATGATTGAAAAATTAAAAGAAACATTGAAATAAAAGAAATAATAACAAATTAATATTATTCTTATTTTTTGATTAATTAAGTGGTTCATAATAAGTTAATCACCTGTGTATACTAATTTTTATTGTTTTATTATATTTAGACCACGTACGGTTCCTGATGCTTCGAAATTTAATAATGTTTTTACATTACGCACTGCTAGTGATGCTGGTAAAATATCTCAACATTTATCATCAGATTGTCATCTTGTTATCATTGGATCATCATTCATCGGTAAAATTTTATACTAGACTATGTTTCATTTTTATTTCTACCTAATGTTCTAAAATACTAAACACTGAGTTATAATATATTATATTACTAATTATTTTATTTTGTATTAAAAATGTGACTACTAGTTCAAGAAGTATTTTCTTATTTTAAAAATACTCTATTTTAAATATAATTTTTTTATTAACTCGATTAGAACAAAAAGTCTAAATTAACTTCTTTTTTTTTAAACATTTCTATATAAATATACAGGTAATTTTCATAATTTTAAGACCCCTTAATAGTCTTCCGATTTGTATACATAATATAAATAATATATAATATAAAATTTTCATTGCTTTGCTGAATAAATTATTAATTTACTTAATTTTAATAAAAAAAACTTTCATAAGTATTCTTTAAAATGTGTTAAAAAAACCCAAGAACAAAAAAAATGTCCTTAAAATTTCCAAAAAAAATGTAAAATAAGTTTTATTTTTGAATTCTCAATTACATAAATTGAATTTTCTACTAAAAAGTATTGTTTAAGATCATACTAAATAAAACGCAATAGCATTAAAATCGAGGCCCTAGTTATCCATATTCTCATTTAGCTTTCACCAATTTATAATAGTCAATAAAAAATTTCTTATGAATATACACACATTATTATTTATAAACATTTAATCATAAATATTTAAATATTGGTTCATATTTGTTGAATGTACGTAAATGTCATAGTATTAATTTTAATTATTTTTCATAATTTTAATTTTCTGATTATTAAAAAGTATATAAGATACAATTTTACCTTTGTTTTGTATAACAGTTATAATTTTAACGTGTTTCATTGAAATTAAAATTTTTAAAATAAAAATGATTTCTTAAATAACATTTAATACTGACAATGGTTAATTATAACAATGGTTTCATTACAACTATTATAAAATTATTATGATTATCATATAATATTGATCTGCAGCAGTCAATGTCTGCCTTAATAAAAAAAAATATTTTCAGGTATGGAAGTAGCTGCAACAGCTAGTTCTAAAGTGAAATCAGTTAATGTTATTGGAAGGAGTGCTGTTCCTTTTATTGAAAGTTTGGGTAAAGAACTGGGTGAACGGGTTCAAGAATTATGTCAATCTAAAGGCATTTCATTTAAAATGAAAACTAGTGTACAAAACTTTATTGGTTATGAAAGTAGATTATCGGAGGTTGAACTTAATGATGGCCAAAAGCTCAAAGTTGATGTTTGTGTTATTGCAATGGGATCGAAAGCTAATTCCGAGTTTCTTAAAGGATCTGCTATTAATATGAATCCTACTAATGGTACCATTGAAGTTAATGAGGTTGATAAAATTTAAAAAAGTATTAATTATTATATGATAATTTATATAATTCATAAAATATTAGAATCTCGAAACTAACGTCAAAGGAATTTATGCTGGTGGTGATGTTGCTAATGCTCCTGTTTATCCTGCAAAGATTAAAGCATCACTAGGACATTGGCAATTAGCTACATACCATGGAAAAACAGCTGCTCTAAATATGATTGGTAAAAAAAGTTCTATTCATTCAGTACCATTTTTTTGGACTTCACTTTTCGGTACTAGCATTCGATATGCAGGTAATTAGTTAATGATATGATATATTAATGAATGTTTTTTTAATAACTCAATATTCTTTAACATAGGTTATGGACATGGGTATACTGATGTTTTGATAAACGGAGATTTAGAAAATTTTAAAGCAGTTGTGTATTATTGTAAAAATAATGAGGTTATAGCAATAGCAACAGTTGGAAGTGATCCTATTGCTGCTAAATTTGCAGAACTAATAGAAAGTGGTAGAAGTTTAAAAAAAGATCAAGCAGTTGACAATAAATGGTTGGATGATGACGATAATGTTGTTGTTTGTACTCGGCTTTAAAATTAGGATAATATAAAAAATTTATTGATTTGTTTTCTTTTAATAATTATGTCGTTATAAATCGATAATTATTTATAATGCTTATAAAAATAATTAATTCATATTTTACAATAAATTTAACACAAATTTATAATAAAATAGACTAAACTTTAGTTTATTTGATAATTAAATTGATGTTTTTAGTAACTTTCCCAACCATCAGATGAACGTAAATGCATTAAATGATCAGACATAGGTTTATGTTGGGAAAATTTATCAGCCTGGATCAATTTCCATTTTCTAATCCATTTTTCGAAACGCCCTTGTTCTTTTGAATGACAATAAGACTCTTCCTGAAAAATAAATTGTTTTTTTAAACAAAAGATCTAAAATATTACCATAAATATAATAAGATTAATAATTTTTTTGCACAAATTCTTATTGCTAGAATTTTAAGTTTAAATTATTTCATGGTTATATGGAATTAAATTGAAGAGGTGCAATTAAAATCATTAATTGAAAAAATAAAAACTAAATTAATTAATTTTATTTATAGTTAAGTGAAATTACTAATAAATGACTAACATTTATAACAACTTTCAATTACTCTAACATAATGTTTCACAAAAAACTGAATTATTTGAATTTTTAATTACTAATATATTAAATATATAGTTAATTTTACATAAAGAGGGTTTAAGTTATAATATTTAAATGGAATGTATCAAAATAATTTATCTATTAATACTTTTTCAAGTTTTCTACATTAAAATCTTATAAACATACTACTGAACAAATCTACTGAAACTCATTTATTGAAAATCTAGAATTTGGAATGCAGGATTATACTGATAATACATGATATCTAGTAAAATAGTAAATACAATTATTTTAATAAAATTAAAATAATATTTTATTCAAATTTTCTAAAGCAGATTAAAAGGCATTGGGGTAAACCACTTCAAGAAAATTATTTTTCAAATAAAAATATATATATACTTTAGTTAAGTAAGGATGTCTTAAATAAAACATATTTTGTTCTTCACGTTCAAAATCTCTTAATTTTGCTGCTATATCTAATCCAGTTACTGGTTTCACTAAGCGATGTTTTCTAGAATTTAGTAAAATAAAATGAATGATAATAAACAAAAATATTATACTCAACAAAATTATAGACGAAAAAAAGTTAATACTTAAATAGCTTACCCTTTAAAAATGTGACCTTTAGGTAGTTTTTTCCAAAGTGCAGCAGTCAATTTCATTATGACTTCACCAAAAATATTTACCCAAAGACTAAAACGTTATGAGGTTCTAATTATATTTTTAAAAAATTATAATTTACTTAATAATTAGATAATATTTTTAACTCTTAAATTTTTAGTTTTCTATGATGTCGAATTTATTTTACTTTAAAAACTATTGTCGCGTGATAAGATCATAGCGACTATACAGATAATGAAATAAATATAAATCTACACTGTATGATAGTAAAAGTCATAACCTCAACTAAAGTTCTGGAGCAAAGTATTAGAATATTTTCTTCAAATTCATTATTTGTTATTAAATAAATAATTTTTTAATAACTTATTTATTTCTTATATCTAATTACTGAAAACTAATAATTAACCCAATAAATAGATAATTTATTCATACATTAATGTATGATTCATTGTAGAGTGTTATCATTTAATTTTAGATTTATCACATATCTTTATTTTATCAAATTTGTTAATAAAATGATACTACGATTCTCATTCAATGTTAAGCACTAAGTTACACTAATTATTTGTTTTACAACAATATTTACTATTTACCATATTTACTAAACTATTTTTGGGAAATTACTTGTTATTTACTAATTTATCTAAAATTAATACATAGCTGACTTTTTACCCCTAAAAAATTAGTTATTGAACTTAAAAATACGATTATTATTAAATTACTTACATATCTATTTCAATTTTATAATTCAAACATATTAAAGTAGAAATATATAATACATTATATAGTCATCACAATTCACAATGAAATGTTTTTATGATGTACTAGAAGTATCAAGAGATGTTCAGGTAGAAGAATTAAAAAAATCATATAAAAAATTAGCATTGCGCTGGCATCCTGATAAAAATCTTGATAATCTCGAAGAAGCCAAGGAACAATTTCAACTTATTCAACAGGCTTATGAAGTTCTCAGTGATCCACGTGAAAGACAATGGTATGATAATCATCGGGAATATATAATTAATAGCAATTCTGAAACACCTGTAAATGAAATCAACTTATTTAAATACTTTTCTCCATCATGTTACAAAGGTTTTGGTGATGACGAAAAAGGATTTTACACAGTATATCGTGAGGTATTTAGTAATATTCTGATTGAAGAAAGTAATTATTTTGAATTTGACGAAAATGAAATTCCTACTTTCGGTCATTCAAATAGTGATTATGCAGAAATAGCACGTCCTTTTTATAATTTCTGGTGGAATTTTACTACTCATAAATCTTTTGGTTGGTTAGATGAATATGATATCCGACAAGCTCCAAATAGACGAGTCGCAAAATTAATGGAAAAAGAAAATAAAAAAATTCGTGACAAGGCTAAAAAAGAACGTAATGAAGAAATTCAAGCACTTGTAGAATTTGTTCGTAAACGAGACAGACGAGTTAAAGCATATGCAGAAACACTGAAACATAAATCAGCTGAAAATATGAAACGTATGGAAGAAGCTAGGCAAAAGAGAATAAAAGAAAAACAAATTGAATTAGCTAATTATAAAGAATCAGAATGGACAAAGTTTTCAAATGTAGAAGAAGAGTTAAAAGTAATTGAAGAAAGTTTAATTGCAGAATATGGTAAAAGTGAAGAAGACTCTGATGACGAACTTGTTAATTGCTTATATTGTGTAGCTTGTAATAAAGTTTTCAAAACCGAAAAAGCTTTTCAAAACCACGAAAATTCAAAAAAACACAAAGAAAATATTGAGTTGATTAAAACTGAAATGTTAAATGATGAGTATCTACTAAATGATGTATCTGAAGAAGAAAAAAAATCAAGTAGTGCTAATGAATTAAGGTCTAATGATGAGGTGCTTATAAATTCTGAAGTGAGTAATCACTCTAATATAGAAACCAATTTTGACGAAGCTTTTTCGAGTGATTCAAGTAGTTCTAAAACATCTCTTGTTGATTATAAGTTATTAAAATTAAAGAAAAAGGAATCTCAGGATAATGTTTATTTAAGTTCTTCGCTATCAAATGAATCAAATGTTTTAGATTCTAACACTAGTAGTGATGAAGATTTTATGACTAATAAAAAAGAAAGAAGATGTAAAAAGAAAACCATTTCAGGAACAAAAGATTTTAATGTTTTATATTGTTTGTCTTGTGACCAATTTTTTAAGACAGATAAAGCTCTGCATAATCATAAGTTATCAAAGAAACACAAAGAAAATATTGTTTTGATAAGCGTGAAACAAAATACTCATTTAGGTGACTCAGAAAAAATATGTAATTTAAATAATATTGAAAATGTAACTGAAGAAATAACGTTAGAAAAACAATTTTCAGAGGAACCTTTAGAAAAACCAACTAAAAATAAAAAGAAACCTAAGCCAGTTGATAATACTAAAGTTAAAAGATCCAATAATGTTTGTGGTGTATGTTCTTCAGTGTTTTCTTCTAAAAACAAACTGCATCAACATCTAAAGGATTCAAACCACGCAGTTTTAAAAGTTGTAAATGAAAATATTAAAAGTAAAAGAAAAGGGAAAAAACATGAATAACTCATTTTAATGTTAAATAGTATATATTTATGAATAAAATTATAAATTGTTTTGTATTTATTGTTTATTTTTAATCATTCAAATTCCTTTAATTTTCAATTCTCATTTTCCTCTTAACTTATATTTATTATATATAGTTTAATATATAAGGATAATTATAATTTAATATATAATATAGTTATAATGTAATTAAAATTTAATATATGTGTATTCTACCAAAATTCTCTTAAATCTATGTATACAAAACTTATTTTTGAAAGACAAAAGTTTGAATTTATGCCCTCTAAAAATGTAGCGCATACACTCTTAGGTATTAAATTTATTATAAGAAACAGGTTACAATTGACAGTTATTATAAAAAAAAAATTCTTCTAAACTATTCATTATAAAAATAATTTGAAATTATAAAAAAGTATTTCATTAGGTTAGTATTTTCAAACTTTTATGTGTTGAAAATCGAAAAATGAGAACAGGATCATAGGCACTGCTAAAGTTCAATTTTGGGATTGTTAAAAAAAATTAATATTTACAGATCCGGACCTGTAAAATCACTAATGATTTTGCCTCATTGCCGCCTTTTTTTTGGTATTAAATACACTAAGATATAAAACACTATAGTATACAATTATAGTAAAAAAAATTTATTTTAAAACAATTTTTTTAATTTGCCTTATAACTTTTTATTATTGACTAGGTCAATAAATACAAACTGCTCGACTATGTGCAGGTTTCGTTTATTCTAATTAATAAATATCACTGTGTTCAATATAATTTTTAATTATAAACTAATTATTTAAGTATACTAGACTTACAATTTTGATTATAATAAAATAAAAAACTTAATTTCTATTTATGTTAAAATTAAACATTTTTGGAGAACACGGGTGCTTAGTCCTCCAAATACCCTCCTTTTAGTTGTGTATATGAATACGGTTCTTTAAATCGTCTAAAATATAAGTATGAAATTTTTGTCATTTTAAAGAAATTTCCAAAGCACTGAAACTAACGTTAGTGTCGTATTTAGAAGCAAGTACCTCAGCGATGAAATTTTTTAGGGATGTACCTGATGTATGGTTGATAAAAATAAAAAAAATTATTACTATTATTAAAAAAACATGATTATACTTATGTTTCAGACAATGTATATTTATGCATAACTTATATATTCTAGATTCATAGGACAGCGAAAAATTAGTCTTGTCGTAATGTGACTTTACTTCTATAAATCTATTGCTAAAAGAATTTAGAAGACATATTTTTCTTTTATGTTACACATTAATTTGCTAAATACGTCTCTATAAAACAGAGAAAAGCATCTAATAAATATTTATAAATAGGTTTCTTTTTTAATTTCATTGAAATATAATATCATATAAACGAGTATTACAACGTCGTCCACATTTCAAATTCTCGTGAGCATAATCATTTATGATACACATTTTGCGACGTTATAATAGTACAAATTATAATCTTATAGTATTAGTCAGGTACATCGCCACCGCAAGCAGTAGCAGTTGTTGCCGAACAACACCGTTAGTACTATCGGCTTGCCATCTCGTCACAAACACCATTTGAGCAAATAACCTCGTTGGTGCGTCTACACATCGCACTATACTTAAGTTTCAAATCTGTTGTGCGATCATGAGGGAAATATTACATCTACAAGCCGGGCAATGTGGAAATCAAATTGGAGCTAAAGTAATCGCAGACATTTTTTATGCTAAAATTTAAAATATCATCATAATTTCGCAACTATTATAAGTCACCCTAATTAGTAAAGCATTAGAATAATTTATTCTGTATAATATTAACTTTGCATATTAATAATTACCCACTTAGTATTCGTATTGCAATTACTCATGAGAGTACTGCACTTTAATTTAACTGCAACTTAAAAATTATTGAAAACTTTATTAGATTCATAAATTTATTTAAAATCGACCTAAAAAAAAATATACCATTAATCACGTTTAAAATATTTTCTAAAAGCTTTTGTTTCTGCCTTAAAGGATAGGAAAACATTAATTTGCAACGGATTTGAACTCGGTACTTACATACCGAAGTGCAACGTGTTAGTGACTGAACTAAATAGTCCGCCCCAAATAAATCCTAAATATATTTAAAATGTCTTCGATCGAACAATTTAAATAATTATTTTTAAAAAGCAGATTCTTTTAAATTTAAATTTCAAATATATTTGATATTTAATGATGTATTAATATTTTATAAATGATTAAAAATAAAATTTTTATGAATTTTTATATTATACAGTATATATTACTTAATGAGTTAATTTTTACACAAATGCATTTATTTTTTGAATACACTTATACAAAAATCTGTTAAAAAATTACGATACAATGTATCTGAACTAATAATTTAAGTACCTATTTTGAATAAAAATCATCATTAGTGTAAACTAAGCAATTGCAGTAAAACATCAATTATGTGTGATAAATTTTGATTTTTAAAAAAACTATTATTTGTTTCAATGGAAATTAATGCATGACCTTTGTTCGTTGAATTGCTAATGTTGTTATTTAAATAACATACACTGTTATAAAACTGAAATCTTTTTAAATTTTAGTCAATTTTTAAATTATTATATTGCTGTTAAATATGAAACACTTTACCACAATAAATTAATATATAACTGTTATTATTGTGAAAAACGGTGTCTCAGTTGATATTAAATAGTTTTGACTTATCTAGAGTATTATTTTACTTTTATTTGTTTTTGGCACGTGACCCTATTAATATGATCTTTAATCATAATTTTATACATTTTTAAAAAACTAATATAAGCATTTTAAAAAGCGATTAGCTCATTTCATTATTTATATGGCGTTCTGGAAATCTCTTCTTTTTTTTGTGATTATGATTTTTTATTCAAAATTTAAATTGTATTACTTCAAATTTTAGTTTTATTTAAGCCAATTGTTCTTCAAAAATGCAGTCTTTCAAATCCAGATCAGAGGTGGTTAAATTTTTTTATTTCATTCAATGCAAGAAGCAACGTATAATTTCTTTAGAGTCACTGTGGTTGTCATCTGGCAACATCCCATGAAGCTAGAAAATATTTTTAGAAATGTCCAGACGTAACTACACTACCCTTACCATAACGCACATGGTCAATTTTCGTGTCATTCAAATTACTTATCTTGCTGTAATAGAGTATTTTTTACAGAATTTTCTATTATAAAATAAATTATACTTGCTACAGCGTTGGCATTGATCCATAAGCTTAAAAAATAGTAGTTTCATATAACTCTATTGGTTGACAATTTTACAATCCAAATAACCACGTGATAAAAATTAATTTATAGTCGTATAATTTTTTTATAGTTGTTTAGTGCATCAACACTTAATAAAATATTTAAAAAAAAGTTAAAAAAAAATTCCTGATGACCTTTCTTAAGATGTTTTTTTTCATAATTGATAATTATTTCTACTCACATTAAATATTATGGTGACCATGTATGTGGCTTAGAAGAATTAAATAATAAAAAAAGTTATGCTGATACAAAAATTTAGTTAAAAAATAAAATATATTGTTAGTGGAATATTCAAAATAAAGTATACATATAAGAAAAAATGTTCTCATTAGTAAATAGATATTCAAAGAACTTTTTAATTTTTCCTATTTGTGTCAAGTAGTATTTTTAATTAAAATCTACTTTCGTTAAAAATTAACGAAAACTTTTTTTTAATCTTTTTAAATGTAATTTTGTTGATCAATAATTAAATGCATAATTATAGGAAAAACAATTTTTTTCACATTACATGAGTAAAGAACTTATAATTGTTGCGAAAATATATATATGTTGTAAATTTAATTTATTTGAATATTAAATAATACTTAGTTCTAGTAGGAATTAATTTTAACTTAGTATCATTATGAGTTAAAATATATTACACGTTATAAATTAATTTTGAAGACGACGATTTTATTTTTTTCAATTATATTAATACCAATTTAAAATTAACTCTGTGTGATTTAGTTTTGGGAGATAATCTCTGACGAACATGGCATAGATCCTTCTGGAACTTATCATGGCGATAATGATTTACAACTGGAAAGAATTAATGTGTACTACAATGAAGCGAGCACTCGTAAGCATTATCTATATTAATCTTTGAATTGACTTCAATTATTTATTATATTTTTACAGAGGGAAGTTACGTTCCAAGGGCGATTTTGGTGGACTTAGAACCTGGCACCATGGATTCAGTGCGTTCCGGACCTTTTGGACAATTATTCCGTCCAGACAACTATGTTTTTGGCCAAAGTGGAGCTGGTAAGCATTTATTGGTTTCATTAAAGATACATTTCAGTGATGATGTCGTTGAATGTTTCCGAAACATTAATTTTTATATGGATATATTATTTGTTATGTTACAAACTAATATGTAATAGTCACAAACAATTTTCATTATTTTGCAGGTAACAACTGGGCTAAAGGACATTATACCGAAGGCGCTGAGTTAGTGGATGCGGTCATGGATGTCGTGCGCCGTGAAGCTGAAAACTGCGATTGTCTGCAAGGGTTCCAACTGGCTCACTCACTGGGTGGTGGTACAGGCTCAGGCATGGGTACTTTGTTGATATCCAAGATAAGGGAAGAATATCCCGATAGAATTATGAATACTTTCAGTGTTGTACCATCTCCTAAAGTTTCAGACACGGTTGTCGAACCATATAATGCTACACTATCCGTTCACCAACTTGTAGAGAATACAGATGAAACTTTTTGTATTGACAACGAAGCGTTGTACGATATTTGTTTCAGAACACTTAAACTTTCTTCGCCCACTTATGGTGATCTTAACCATTTAGTCTCGGTAAGGAAAACTTAATTTTCTTAAATAAAATCTTCTTTTTCTTCTTCTTCTTCTTCCTCGCCTTAATCCCAACTATTTGGGGTCGGTCACCCTTATCCTAAACTTCCACTTGACACGATATTCCACATCATCAACGCTTGATGTGAGCGTTGATGTAGCTGTCCTCATATCGCATTCAATAGCATCCCTCCATCTCTTTTTTGGTCTTCCTCTACCTCTTCTTCCTTCAACATTCATTTCTATAACTGTTCTTACAGCTTCCGATTCTTCTCTCCTAATAACATGAACAAACCATTTAAGTTTTTTTTTCTCGTCTTATCCACGAATTTTCTTAAATAAAATCATTTGTATAATTATTATTTAATTAAAGATAACTATGTCCGGAGTAACTACATGTCTACGGTTCCCTGGTCAATTGAACGCTGATTTAAGGAAGTTAGCTGTAAATATGGTTCCTTTCCCACGGTTGCATTTCTTTATGCCAGGATTTGCTCCACTAACAGCCAGGGGTAGTCAATCATATAGAGCTTTATCTGTACCCGAACTAACGCAACAAGTGAGTGTACACTTTTTACAGTAAAACGATTTTTATTTTTATTTGTTTTCTATATTTTTGTAGATGTTTGACGCAAAAAATATGATGACTGCTTGTGATCCTAGACATGGACGTTATTTAACTGTGGCTGCCATTTTCAGAGGTATTATGTCCATGAAAGAGGTTGATGAACAAATGCTCAACATCCAAAATAAAAATTCAGGGTAAGTGTTATTTATAAATATAAACGTAGTAAATGGTATACTTTCTTCGCATATCAGGGGCGTCATTAAAAGTTTTGCTTGGTACGTACAGATATCACAGAGGACAAAATATACTTTTAAGAGTTGATAGTTAATGGAAGGGTGGTAGTGGGAGAAACCATTCAATGTCTTAGGGGTCAAAAATTTAGGACTGAGTTTCAAATATGTAAATTTAAAATCCTGTGTATCGTCAGTGACACACCTGCCACAACGTGTCATGTAATATGTGGTATCGGTAAAATAAATATTTTATATATTTATTTAAGTTTCAACTTTTTTTAAATTTAAATGGTGTTTTTAATTAGTAAAGTTGGTTTTAATTTAGCTAAAGCTAAATGGAGTTACCCAATAAATCCTAAATAATATTCATTATTTTGATTTTCTTGGTCAGATATTTTGTTGAATGGATCCCAAGTAACGTAAAAGTAGCAGTTTGTGACATACCACCGAGAGGATTAAAAATGTCAGCCACTTTTATCGGTAATACCACTGCCATTCAGGAAATTTTCAAACGCATATCCGAACAATTTACTGCCATGTTTAGACGCAAAGCTTTTCTCCATTGGTATACTGGTGAGGGGATGGATGAAATGGAATTTACCGAGGCTGAGTCTAATATGAACGATTTAGTTTCTGAATATCAACAATATCAGGTAATTTTTACACTTCTTTGGTAATCTTTGGAAATTAAACATCGATAGCTGTTGACGTTAAAATTTAATATTTATTAAATTTTATTTTTATACTTACAGGAAGCAACTGCAGAAGAAACCGAATTTGACGACGAAGAAGTAATCCACGAAGAAGTTGATGAAAACTAAGAGTATTGAAGAACAATATTTTGAATATAATAATATTTTTTTATAGAAAAAATTCCAAATTTGTTTTTTGTTGACCATTTTATTATAGTTTAATAATATAAATGGTATTAAGAATTGTCTTTTCATTTTCCTCTCATTGATTTTGTAAATATTATTTAAATTATAGAATGTTTAATGTACATAAAAATTAAACAACATATATATTTGGTTTTCTAGTATATTTAAGATGGAGAAAATAGCAATGCATACGTAATAAGTAATAGTATACGAGACCTAGTCATAAAAGCGTGTCTAAGATTTTGCTTTGGTTGGGTAGGGTTGGCTCTAATACTAGTAGTTTATTAAAAAAATGTGTCGTATTCTATTTTGGTTTGTGTATACGAATTTTAATTTTTTCAAAAGTTAGAAAATAATCTTATTTTCTTTATTAATAGATGTACAACAAAGATATTAAAGAAATAACACCTATTCAATTTGAAGAAATGGTCATGGAAAAAGCTGCCCTTGCTATTGTTAATAACGATGAATTAGGCCGCCAATTGTTTGAAGCTAAAGTTATTAATAAAGAACAACAGCTTTGGAAAGTTAAATTTGAAAATTTGCAAAAACAAACGTCTTCTATCCATAAACAACCAAAAAAGATGAAAAGTATATTCAAAATATTTTTATGTTGAAAAAAGTTTTAGATTATCAGATTTTTTTTTAGGACCATAAAATCTTTCTCTGCTCTATTTTTTTGTTAACTGCTCAACATACTGATCCATAAAACATAGTTGTTCTCACTATAGTCATATAGAACCTACTTTTCAACTTCATTAGAATTATCTTACTGCGCATAACACCAAATGTGTCTTTATATTTAATCCAAACGCACTTAATCCTACGTCTTACTTCCTAAATAATATAAAAACTCCCCTTAATTTCTGTAATAAAGGAAAATACTCCAAAAAACTACAATTTTTTTATTAGAAAAAGCTAGTTTTGGGCTATTAAAATGTTTGAAATTCCTTTTTTGAACAATCATTTGAAAAACGTAAGGGTGAGGATTTAGCTACTATTCCTCCGTGAAGTGTAAATTAGCCACTTTATAATAAATATTGAAATTTAAACTTAATGTGAGATGATAACCTTGTAATCAAAGCTTAACTTAATAATAGTACATTATTATAAGAATCTATATCGTCAGCGAACAACATGCACCACGATACCTCTCCTAGCATTTTTTAAGAATTTGAGTGTTTCACCATCGAATTCTAATAATTGTTTAATATACATTGGAATGGTAAAATATGGTGATTAAAATTTATCTATTTCAATTTGATTTGATTTTTAATGATTAAAACAACATAAATTCGAATGTGCGTTTAATACCTTTTTATATTTTAAGTTTCATGTACTATAAGCCATCTACTTAATATTTATTGCATAATTATTTTATTTTAATATTGCTGGAGAAATAGTCATGGAATCACCCAGTTCATATCTATACACTCAGAGAAAAACCTCGATCTATATAATAAATTCATTGTTCAATTTGATAAATATATCATTACTATTGAATCAATGATATATTTATCAATATGATATTTTTTTTTCTTGTCTTGAACAATAATTATTTATAAGAATAGTTATTTTGTTCGTATTAATAAAACATTATCATAAACCGTTGAAAAAATTTCTCTTTCAATTTTGATTGAGGTTTTTCTTTGGGTGTAAAAAATATACAATTAGGAGAGAATANTTAATAAAACATTATCATAAACCGTTGAAAAAATTTCTCTTTCAATTTTGATTGAGGTTTTTCTTTGGGTGTAAAAAATATATAATTAGGAGAGAATAATTANTTTCTTTGGGTGTAAAAAATATACAATTAGGAGAGAATAATTATTTTTAGCTTCGATGCGAAGCTGAGAAGGTATTGGTTTTACTATGATGTGTTTTTTTTTTGTGTCTGTTACCACTTTTTCTCAGCTCTCACCGGACCGATTTCTTTCAATAATACGTCAAAAGTTCACAAATCGTATCTAGTCGAAGACATTACCCTCAATAATTGAAAAAATTTCCCTCGTTCCCAGTAAATGGGGGAAACTTCCAAAAAAATTACAAATTTATAAATCGCTAATTTTCGAAATTTTTTCATTTTTTTTTATATAAAATTGCTATAACTTTTTTAAAAATAACCGAATCAATATAATTTTTTTTTAAAGATGCATAATGTTTTTACCTATCATTTGGTGTATTTTTTTATAAATCTGACCCTAAACCTGTCAACAGGGGGGGATTTAAAATGACAACTTTTTCACAAAAAATAAACTTTTTCAACTTGACTTATGAAAATAATTATGAGAAATTAACCAACGATTTTTTATAAATACCAACATGACATTTACATATTTTTTTCAGGGGTTCGAAACCTATGCCTGTTATGTTCTTAAATTTTTTTATAGTACAAATAATGTTGTTTTAGATTGGGATTTCTATTTATATCAGAACTAATACACATAAAAAACGAAGTAAAATAAATTCTCAGAATTAACTCAAGACTCTGACCCCTTTAGGGGATCACATGGTAAGTCGAGAACCGCTCGGAATTAGGATAAATACAATGGATAGTGTTAAATTTCAATTATAAAGCAACCTGTATACAAATATTTATATAGAATTACAAAATTCTCCGGGTAAAACGCGCAATCTTGTGATAATGCTGTCTACTAGTTGTTTGTGCTATATTCAATACAATAGATTTTTAAAAATGATTATTTTGAATATTAAAAGAAAACAATTTTTTGTAATTAAATTATTGTTTAAATTCAAAAAACAAAGTTTTTGTATTTTTCTAGAGCCATAAAATAGTTTGTCAAACAATAACTGACTTGATATCATTGATAAATAATTTTTATTATCAATGTTTAAAAAATAATGTTAGAAAATACTTTATTTAATCTATGTAATTTATTTTTGACTACTTAAGTTTTGAAATTACTATTTTGACATCATTATTTCACTTAAATTGTGAATTTTAGAATTCTTATATTTCATGATAATTATAGTAAACTGAATGTTATGGTTCATTTTAATCATTTTCTTACTAAATAAAAATGTTTTCTGAAGAAGATGCAGATGTTATCTCATCTCAGGATGAAAATGATGACGATTCATCTTGGGAATTAAATGAAGAAGATAAATCATCTAGCGATGATGATGAGGAGGACAATGATAAATTAATAAAAGATGAACAAATTGTATCAAAATTAGTGAGAGATGTTATAAGTGGCAAATCTTTTGACTCTAATACTAGTAGTTTATTAAAAAATTGTTCATATTCTATTTTGGTTTGTGTATATGAATTTTATTTTTTTCAAAAGTTAGAAAATAATCTTATTTTCTTTATTAATAGATGTATAACAAAGATATTAAAGAAATAACACCTATTCAATTTGAAGAAATGGTCATGGAAAAAGCTGCCCTTGCTATTGTTAATAACAGTGAATTAGGCCGCCAATTATTTGAAGCTAAAGCTATTAATAAAGAACAACAGTTTTGGAAAATAAAATTTGAAAATTTGCAAAAACAAACGTCTTCTATCCGTAAACAACTTGAAAAGATGAAAAGAAAACCTTATAAAAAAGAACTTAATGTGAGATCAGTTGGAACACAACTAAATTGGCCTAATATTGATGAAAATAATGTTCAAAGTAATTACATAATTTTTTGGTTGCTCTGAAAACCTCTTATTATTAGGGCTTGAGACTATATATTTATAAAGTTTATTGTAGTTATTCCTAGTATATCAATAATAGATATTAATGTTAGTTTTTCCTAACATTAAATAGTGTATTTTCATTAATTTAGTTTTGGAAGATGTAAAAAAAAGTAATACCTTTAAATTAAAAGATTTTAAAACAATTACTTTACAGTAGAACCTTGAATGTATAAACTAATTGGAGCATACTTAATTCAGAAAACTGGATAATTTTTTTCAATCTAATAAATAAATATAAATAGAAAATATTTTTATTTTATTTTTTACTTAAATATAAAACCAAAACAATAACATCAAAAATTTTCTTTTCGTTATATAAAAAAGAAACCTGCAAAATTTTTTTGCTATAACCTTTGTTTCCAGTGTTAGACCATCTTTTATTTAATACTATCCTTTATCCAATTTAGATAAAGCATATTTATGACCAAGGTTCTTCTGTATCTTCACAATAAAACTTTGTGAAGTTTGAGAACAAAAAGAACAGATAATCATAGATTAATGAATGCAAAAAGTTCCTTTTCTTTTTAATTCAAGCACTTTTACTGTAAAAATTATTATTACCAGCATCATTTAATTGTAGTTCAATATTTTCTCATTATTTTTGTTTCAGATACAAGTTGAAGAAAATGGTTATTTACTACTTAAGATAATATTAATGAAATAATTAATTTGAAATTAATTTGTGATAGCAACATTCAAAAACATTTTCTATTTAATTAATAATTTTATTATCGTGTTTAACAAATATTCCAGTTGATTTATATATTACTTACAATGATATTATTGATAATAAAATTTAGCATGGGTTAATGTTTTTTTTTATTACATATATTTTACTTTTGCTAGGAACAAGGGAGGTGAAAAAAAGTCTAGACTTACAAAAGTAAGAAAAATAGTACTCCTACTTATTCTTAATTTCTTTTCTACAATATCTGATCTCCTTACCTCTAGCTTTTGATTAAATTCCTCCCTATTTACTTCTATTAACACATCGTCAGCGAATAACATGCACCACGACACCTTTCCTTGTATTTCTCCAGTAATTTCATCTATCACTAGAAAATAAGTAAAGGCTAAAAGCAGAACCTTGATGCACTCCTACTCTTACCCTAAAACCTTCTGTTACTCCTCATACTCTTTACCCTGGTACAAGTGCCATCATACATATCCTCTTTTATATTAATGTACCTTTTCGGGACTCCTTTTCTCATTAATGCTCATTTTAAAACCTCTCTCCGTACTCTATCTGATGGAGAAAGCGTATGATAGAGTCTATCATACGCTTTCTCCAAATCTATAAATACCATACACAGCTTTTTCTTCTTTTCCCTAAACTTTTCTATTAGTTACCTTACATAAAATACTGGCTCCATTGTTGACTTGCAAGTCATATATATAAACTGGTTTTTAGATACCAATATCTCATTTCTTATCCTCTTATCTATTACCTACCTTTTCCCAAATTTTTATTCTATTCCACACTCTTGTATATCTCTTTCGTTTTTAAATATTGACATAATAATACTATTCCTACATTTTACCTTCTAAAACGGTAGCACAGTGGGGTCGAGGCACAGTGTGGACGAGGCATAGATGGGACAAGTATAGATGATATCTGACAGTGATTAAAATCACTATCATAAGAAACGCTTCGATGCAAATCTGTAGATAGTGTTTCCTTTAGAGAAATTGGTGAAATATTTTAAAAGCAACATGAACTCTTATTTCTTTAATTATATCCTGATTAGTAGTTCTTTGATTTTAAAATATAATATATGAATAAATACTAATTATAGTTTTTAAATTTAGTATGAAATTGTG
>NW_026099572.1:86607418-86611003 GCF_025091365.1 Daktulosphaira vitifoliae
GTATGATCATTCCTCTTCAAAGTTGAATCACATCATAAATAATTTAATTCTTAATAAAATACGTAATTTAATTAATTTAATAGCATCTACTTTATTCTATAATAAAGTATTCGATTAAGGATAAGACACTCATTAGGAAACTATTAAACATTTTTGTATAGGAAAAAACTGTTTAGTTCAAAACGCTCTTAAAAAATTTAATGGGAATCCTTATTTTTTATTTTAAATGACAGAGAAAGAATGTCTAACAATACTGTTCTTATATTATTTTTTATTTAATGAACCGATCTTTTGTTATTGCTTATTAAAGTAAAGCGATATTTTAGCAACATTCTATTGACAATTTAGTGTTGCACTTACAGTAGTCAGTAGTAATTTCTTCATCCTGTCAACTTCTCAAGTTTATATTGGCAATTCTCATTATCATATGTCATTTACTATAGCAAGAATAAATAATAATAATTTATTAAAGACAGATTGAAACTGATTGTTCTTGCCTTCAGTATTATGAAATTCAAATAAGTAATGAATTCAAATTTTCAACTCAATCTTTAAACTATTTGAATACCAATAGATTGATCAAATAAATATTAGAACAGGCTTGTTGAAATTTTTTTTTATCATATTAAACTTTAAAATATAATACATACACCACTCATTCTTCAGTAGTGTATTAGTCATCAAATTAAATATATATTATTCATGTCAATCCTTTAAACTATTCCGAGAAATATGTCTAAAAATGCATTGATACAAATCTAATGTAAAAACTTTAAGAAATTCTTTAGTTGTGACAAGTCATCTATTTTAAGTAAAATAATATGTAATTACTAACACAATTGAGTAGTAAACAGTTAATAGTAAAAGGTGTCACTTCTTGCACATATAGATGAATTAAATTTAATATAAAAGGACATAAAAACTGTGCAATTCGATTCACTGCTCATNTAGTAAACAGTTAATAGTAAAAGGTGTCACTTCTTGCACATATAGATGAATTAAATTTAATATAAAAGGACATAAAAACTGTCAATTCGATTCACTGCTCCTTGACTTAGTGAACTTTCAACAAGTACAAGAAGTGGCTCGACAAACTTATAATTTCACACAAAAAATGGAAGAATATTTATTTTCAACCTTACTTCAAATATCGCTAAGGTAAATTCACATTTCACAGAAGATTTATAAGGATTAAAGTCAAGTATAATGAATACATAAATTAAGTAGAGAACCAGAAAAATTAAGTGATTTCTAGAATAAAATAGTATTTTAATAAATAAAAAAAAATCAATAACGTTTATATGAAGTCAGCTAGCCTTGTCCTATCTTTGAGTAGGTTACCCATATAGTCAATACAAATGAAGTCTCTCCTGCGAAGACAAAGAACCCACTTGTGGTTTTTATACTACTCGAGGTATTTATTGACATGACTCATAATCAGCACAAGTGGCGTTGTTGATAATTTATGTGTGATAATTAATCAAAATAATTTCTATTTCAAGTTATTATTATATCAATACATTTTTAAACATCTCATTGTTTTTCTATATTTTACATCTTCTCATAAAACCCTCGTATACTCATATCCCGAGAGAAAATTATATTATATAATTTTATTCAATATATAGTAACTCAATTATTCTCATGCTCGTACAGATCAAACAATAACTAATTTTATACATCATTTTTATAATAGAAACCTATCATTTATATATACATTATATATTGTATATTTACATATACAATATGGATTTTTTTTAAAGATTATAAAAGTTTAGATTTTTTTATTATTAAAAGAAATGAAAAAAAAATTATCTAACTACATATATTTGTAGTTTTTTGAAACATTTTCCATTACAAAAACTTGAAAATAGTCAATAATTTCTTAGAAAAGGAGTGTCTTATTCTTAATTGATTACCTGTATATTAGTTTCATAGATATAGACATAAAAATATTTTTTAGGTCATTAACTCCACTTTTTTTTTTTATTCCACATATACAAACACCAATTTTTAAATATTTAAAAAAGAATGTGAATTCTTTGTTTATTTGTCAAACCACAGAGTAGTGGTTTTATTTATTTATAGACTATAAGAAATTACTAGTAACACTGCAGTAGAGTGGCAAGATTTTAGATTGTGAAGAATAAGTGTTTTTATGAAACATTATAGTATCAAATTAATTTGTAATTGAACTTGAATAGCTTTTAGCCAATCCAAATTATCTAAAGAAATTAAAACCCAACAATTTTACCCATAGTTGTGTAAGCCAACTACAAAAAGCTTTTTAAAAAACTATAAAGAACAATGAATAATATTAAATTAAATTTAATTAATTTCCTTAATCTAATAAAAGGAATATTGCCATCCTATGACCACCTTATGCATGGTGTTGTTAGTTACACTTTTACTATATTTATTAATCAATTTAATTTTACTATATTTAATAGATAAAATTTCTTTTTACTGTGGCAATAAAGATATTTAATTACAATAGAGAACATTTTAAGTTAAAGTATCATTTAAATGTAATGGAATTTTGTTAGACATATAGGAAAAATCAATAATAATTAACAGAAAGGCACATTTGATTAGGATAAAACGTGCAGACATTTTTTTAAAACAATATAACACATATTTAATATAAAAATATTAGGATAAATAGAATAAGATAAGTAAAAGTATATTAAGAAAAAATACAACAGGGCAATTTTTTTTTTTTTTTTTTTAATTTTTATTTGGCTTATAATTTTTTTATACATGCTCATCTGAATACCCTCTAACTCTGGTTTCAAAATTAAAATATAAAAAGTAAAAATAGGAAAATAGATTATGTATAATTTCTTCTTAATTAAAGAGAACTGAACGAGGAGTATAACTTGAAATCTGTAGATACAACAAAAAAATTTAATTTGATAAATATGTTTAAAAATACAACACACAGAATACTTGATTGTAAAATATGTACAAAAATATTACGATTTAATTGTATAAAAAGTGCAAAAAGAAAAAAAAACAGTATTTGAAACTACGCCCAACAATGAAATTTAAAAATTATTTAGAATCAGTAATTATTAAATAAATTCAAGACTAACAATATTACTAAATATTTACTTTAATCCCAATCAAATATACAGATGAAGTTACATGGGTTATGCCAAGTTATTTAATAATCCCAAAAGAAATTATAATATTTTACATTATTAAATAATTTAGTTCAATAATAATAATAAAAATAAAAAGATTGACAAACACTTAAATTATTATTAATATTAACCAAAAATCTGAATACAATAATCTCATTAAAACTAAAAACAATTAGGATAGGTTAAGAAAAGTCATTTTATGAGCATACCAAAACTACCAATACATTTATTTAAATCTACCTTAATAATAATGAGTACTTTTTTCTCTAATTGTTTATTTCTCCTATACAATTAAATTAGTGTTGAGTGTATGAACTATTCTTAAAAAGAAAATTCGGGTTTAATGGATTGATCACGAATATTGAATGAAAACACATTTATCACCTAATTGGTACAACATGAATAAAAATAATAACAATACTTAACTCCCCGTTTTTTT
>NW_026099572.1:86611381-86726794 GCF_025091365.1 Daktulosphaira vitifoliae
GTACATCTAAATCATAATAATTCATTTAAGTATATGGAATTTTTATATTTAAATTATAGAATTTTGATTTATCTAATTACTATTATTCTATTAAACTACCAATTTTTTGAACAAAGGATAATACTGAAATTAATACTTAATTATTCATTAGGAACAATTCTATGAATTCAAATACAAGTCTTTAAAAATTTTATAGTAAGTTTTATTTAAAATCAAAATATTCCAAATATTAATAAAATGTGCACTTTTCATTTTCGTTAAATGGAAAAACGAAATAGTAATCTTAAGGTAGCAAACATACACAGTAAAAAGGAAAAATAAAATATCGGATTTTCAATTTTAAATATTTTGTTTTACTTTATATATAAATATGTATATATATATATATTATATAAAAATTGAATCGTTTGAATGCTTTTTCACTTCTTTCAAAGTAAACTACTCACAGATACGAAGCATGTCTACAGCAAATCTGCCACATTCTGTGGCATCTCTAAAACATGTGTGTTGTAAAATGATTCAATGTCCTTCATGGCCCTTTTATCATCTTCAGTTATGAAGTTAATAGCAACTCCCTTACGACCAAAACGGCCCGAACGACCAATTCTATGTATGTAATTTTCGCGATTGGATGGTAGGTCATAATTTATAACCAATGACACTTGTTGGACATCAATACCTCGAGCCAACAAATCAGTAGTTATCAACACACGACTTGAACCTGAACGGAACTGACGCATAATAAGTTCACGTTGGCGTTGGTCCATTTCTCCATGCATAGCAGACACAGTGAATGTTTTCAAACGCATATTTTCAGTTAACCATTCAACTTTACGACGAGTATTACAGAATATCACAGCCTGGGTGATGCTAAGCGTATCATACAAGTCACATAATGTGTCAAATTTCCATTCTTCTTTAGTTACATTAATGTAAAACTNAAATTTCCATTCTTCTTTAGTCACATTAATGTAAAATTGTTTAATACCTAAAAAATAAAATTGATTTAAAAAAATTATTTTAACTAATTCAAAGGATAATAAATACCTTCCAATGTTAATTCTTCTTTTTGCACCAAAATACGTACTGGATTTCGCATAAAGTGAGTGCTTACTTCCAAAACATCTTCAGGCATAGTAGCTGAAAGCAATATAACCTGAATGTCCTCTTCAAGAAACTTGAATACTTCTTTAATCTGATCCTTGAAACCACGAGACAACATTTCATCAGCCTCATCAAGTACAAAAATTTTAATAAATTGTGTACGCAAAGACTTTCTAGCAATCATGTCATACACACGACCAGGGGTACCAACAACTACATGGGATCCGGTATCCAACTTGCGCATATCATCACGAACATTAGTTCCTCCAATGCAGGCATGACATTCAGCCTTCATGAAGTCTCCCAAAGCAATAACCACCTAAAAAAAAAAAAAAAAATTTTTTTTTTATAAATGAATATAACTCTGAACACTTGTTGATTTACCTTTTGAATCTGTTGAGCTAACTCTCGGGTAGGTGCCAAAATAAGTGCTTGGCACTCATTCAAGTTGGTATCTATCTGCTGCAAAATGGAAATTGAGANAAAAAAAAAAAAAAAAATTTTTTTTTATAAATGAATATAACTCTGAACACTTGTTGATTTACCTTTTGAATCTGTTGAGCTAACTCTCGGGTAGGTGCCAAAATAAGTGCTTGGCACTCATTCAAGTTGGTATCTATCTGCTGCAAAATGGAAATTGAGAAAGTAGCAGTTTTGCCAGTACCTGATTGGGCCTGAGCAATAACATCATGTCCCTTAATACATGGTAAAATTGCACGTTGCTGAATTGCAGAAGGTTTTTCAAAACCATACCCATAAATACCTCGCAACAGTTCTTCTTTCAAATTCATCTCATCGAAATTGTCCACAACTTCTTTCCAGTCGGATTCGATAGTTCCGCCAACATCCATTCCCGGTGGTCCCGAGTACTCATTGGTTTCATTAGACGGTCCATTTTTCGTTTCATTCATTATTTATTAGATTCTAAATTGAATTGCATTTTGTTAAAATTAAATAAACTAAAAAATACTTCAGTATATTCATTGAATAACTTATTAAAAGTAAAACGAAATACAAAAAAAAATAATTTTTTATAATAAACTACAAATTAATATAGAGTGGCTTGAATGTAACATTTCAAAATACTTTAAAACATATACAATAAATTATGATACCTAAAAATTAATTGAATTATCTAAATACTGATAAGATTCTTAGAATTAATAAATCTATGAAAATGATTCATATTAACTATAATAACAGTATGTTCAGCTAAATATTGAGGGAATGTATTAATATAAAATTAGTAATGTAACTTAATTTTTTATCATAAAAATCTGTTTGTTGGAGATAATGGAATGTTGAATTTCTTATAAATACACTAATTATATGGAAAAAACTTTGAATAAATTGCATTTTTATTATACAATGCAATTAAACTTTGTATCATACATATTTCATTCACCATATAGAATTTAAACAATAAATACTACAGCATCCGATAAAATAAATCATTTCTGAAGCAACAAAATTTTTATCATTACAGAGGAATAAGTATTTTTCAACAGTAAGTGTAACCCACCAAAAGTTAATTTTATGCAATATAATATTATATGTAACGAGTTCAAATAAATTTTGATATCAATTAGTATTGAATATACCTACTTAATGAAAATATACCATGGTTAAAAAAAATTATTTAATTTATATTCATTAAACCGAGCTATATAAGAATTAATTACAAAAAAGATTAAGTCACTATGATACAAAAGAAAAAAATGATAGAATACATCTATACCATCCTCCTACCGCTTAACCTATAAAACTCTCGAAATTTGGATTCTAAGCTTCTAAGTTTTGTAAGAAAAATACCGAAATAATTAATTAATCTACTTTAATAAGTAGAATTATTAATTTAAATTGAAACCGGTTAATTAATCCTATGGTACCCATGTTAGTGATTACTCATGTGATGTGGCTACAAGAAGCGGACACCATATCAGACATCAAAAATAAGTAATAAACAACTACTATATATTAAATATTAAAGTGCATTTGTACTTACATACTATAAAATCGTTTATAGTCGCAAAACGAATAAATGTATCTACTGAGAACACATTTTGACAATTAACAATGTGGAAAACGCTTACAGTACATGTGATTTGACCAGAGGAACTCTGAAGAGAGAGACCGGGGACGGGTAGAAAGAGCCCAATAGTATATCGTGTATAATCGACGAGCGTTGTCGTTTGGGTTAGGTTAGAGAACAGTGTGACCATTAGACACATAAACAAGCTATATTCCAATCGATAACAAACTGTAGTCTAGTAAAATCATGTTCCCCCCATTACTTTTCTAAAAATATTAGGGATCCGAGATAAATAGTTGGATACACTGCTTTATTACGGCGTTAGCGTAGTTGTTGATAAACAAAATAAATGACATAATGAATAAGTCGGTACATGCTTCAAATATCACACGCCACCTTATTCTTGTAGTATCGTAATATCTCGACTTGGTCGTCTCACTATAAACATAATTTTTGTAATCGAACCTTAGGATTTCCTAACTAATGAAGTTATTTGAATTAAAAAAAAAATCTTTTACATATACATTTAGTTTTTTTATTTTGTATCACCTACATAGACGCATTTGAATAAAGTTAAGGAATCCTAATTACATTCTTTTCCTTCAGTATTTCTAAGCTTTAGCGTAAAACTTACTAGGTATTTATATTGCTTTGTAGTCAATTAAGGAACAAGGTTTTTAATTATATATAATAAAATTCATTAGAAGCTACATCGATACAACTTGATCTAAACGTTATTGACAATTCCACGTTGTTTAATTTTCTATTTATTATAATTTTAGTAATTTATGGGAACAAAAATGAATTCTAGGTTTTTTTGTTGGTATTATATAATATGTGACTTAGATGAAGATTCATTTTTGCCGAAAATTTCAAGTTAATTCAAATGACAAGTAATTTTCAAAAGATTACGGAAGTATTTACTAAGGGTCAAACCATCGAAATGTTATTAGGTTCTAAAATTTTAGCATTAGATTTTACTCATCAAGCAACATTTAACAATGTTTAAACAGTTTTACTAATGAGTGCGAATAAAAAATAAATCATACTTAGGATCTAATTAAAAACTATAAAAGAAAATGTAATTGAATAAAATAGAATATATCATTGCTTATTATTATATTTATAATTAATGAATATACATATATATACACGTGTATAAATGTAATATAATTATAGTGACTTGATCATAGTCGAATCCAAGTTGTCAGTCAACTCGTCTGAATAGTTTTCGTTTCAACCATTGTGTGTGCAAACCAGGGGCCCATGCGTAGTTTATGCATTCTTGCCTATAGTTGGTTCGTCTATAGCTGATTTTATATTATTTATACCTCATAGTCTCCTGATATATTGTTGCCCTATTTGACGAAACTCTGTATCCGTATTAGCATAAAATCAAGTGATGAACATGGGATTTTTTTTTGTTATGTAATATTTTTTGTTTATACTTCATGTGTTCTTAAAACCTCTTTTAAATTAAAGTACAAGGTTAGATCATACATCAAAAATACAATTTTAAAATTCAACAACAATTTTCAAATTATACAAAAAAATGTTTCCTTAATAATTTATATTAATAATACCTTTATTATTACTATATATATATATTTTTTGAAACAAATTGGCGTAATATGCCCAATGGTATTACGCATCTTACATTTATCAATGAAAAATTTATAATTTGTATTTTGTATTACATGTATATAAACATTTGTCATAATACTCTGAGTGTTCGTTTATATCGAATATCATCGTTTACTATTCAACTTCGTACGCTTTTTTATAAGCCGTGACCTCGTGTTGTCGTCGGTACATTTAAATGCGATATTGATTTATAATTTTGCGTCGAGATTTTATTTATAAAAAGAGACATTATAGAATTTTTGTGTGTGCGAATTAACACAATTTAAGAAATAGTTTCTATAATACTTAACTTTCTGACTATCGATGATCTTTACACAAGCCTTCTATAAGGAATCATTAAATTCATATTAACCCAATTATTTAGAATTAATAATCTGAGTAATTTATTTATTTATTTATTAATGGATATACACCCAAATTGGGCTCAGAACAGTTTGCATAATCAATACAGGTAAGATAACAGATAAGAAAATAGATTTACAAATTAAAATCAGTTAATACAGAAAGTTATTATACAATTATTGATAACCAAGGAATTTAGAAATAAAAAACTACTTAAACTTATACTAATTCAATTAATTACATAAACATCTACAATTACCCTGGCTAAGTTATCGTAAAAAAAGTCAAAATTATTTATCGAGTTGCCTAAAGTTAACATTCTGTTGATCGGTGCGAAAAGACTGTAGTTTTGATGGTAAGTGGATGTATAGAACGTTTGTGACACACGAGTTTTAGTTTGAGGGATGTTTATAGGTATTTGTCTAAGTAACTTCAGCGATATATCGGTTTTGCCTGTTTTAAATGAAAGTATTGGCAAGAATCTATTCTGGACGCGTTCAATCTTATTAATTAAATTAGTTTGATATGGATTCCAGATAACTGAGCCATATTCTAATATGGAACGGACTAAAGAGAAATATAATATTTTTAATGAACGATAGATCAATATTCTCTTTAGTAATTTTATTAATTTTTTCGCACTTTATACTTAAACAGGGTCTCGAGGGTCAGATTACTGTCTCGTTGCCTCAGTGTCCTATTAAAGGTGTTTACCAATTAATTAGTCTTTATTCCTCAATAAAGAGAATCTACATTTGTTTCTTTGTAACTACTTGTCTTTATTGTTCTATGCCTATGGACTCTACGATACCAATAGAGATATAAATATCATATTTTAATAAACAAGTAGTAACACAAAATAAACCATCATAGTGATAAACTTAAATACTAAGTAACTTTTCCTTTTATTTTGAGTTACTACAAAATTTATTACTTATATTACCCCTAGAACCTTTCAAATAAAATATATAAATGCTAGAAGTTATGAACCTTGATAATGGTAAAGTCATAACTTCATATCTTTTTAACAAAAAAATATTTAAAAAGTAATATTTTCATTGAAAAACTACTCATTAAGTTAACTATTATTTAAATGATACCTAAAGATTGAGTAAAAATACATTTCAAACTAATAAAAATAATTTAATATAAAATGATTATTAAAGATATATCTTTTAAAAATGTAGAAATAAATTATTTATATATACAGAAATAAAAATCGTACTTAAATTATGGTTTCGGTTTCAAAACTTGTATTTTAGGTTTTTGTTCCTAGTTCTCTTTTTTTAATCATCAACTAGGGAGCACATCCCTATAGCCGATCCTGTTATCAGAATTTGATTATTGATAATTAATTTACTAATACTAATACTTAACTGATTATTCATTGTAGTCTACATACTTAAGCAGAATAATTTCTTGAATACCCTGGGAATATTACTTTATCTAACTAAAAAAATATATATTAATGTATCTAATTGTATAATTTATATAGTTCAATACTCTAGGATTATGAAGAATGTGCATCTATTCTAATTACCAATATTTTAATGTAAAAATTAATTTTTCAAGTATGAGGTGTTTTTGTATTTCATAACATAGTTAGGAATACTTTGCAAAAAAAGGAATTTTACAATGCAAAATGTGAATATTTAATATTTTAGGGTATTAACTTTGATTATTTTAATAGTAAATTATTTTATTTAATAAATAAAATATGAAATAACTTTATAGTTAACTTAATTAACTATAAACTATGGGTCGGAGGTTTTTCCACTACACTTAAAAGACTAACAACGAGTAGTCAATCCACTGAACGTCGATTACAGACATGATTTTATTATATATATATATATATAAAGTAATAGATTTAATACATTAACAAAGACGTAAAACGTCATCCAGCCATCACCCAACCAACACTGCCACTTGATGTCGAAGGATCGCCGAACGCCTCCCAATAAATTCTTCTTGGAAGTATGGAATGCCAGCCCCCGTTGATCTGCTGATGACTGCGGTCCACTCGCGTAGTAGCACGTAACGGACGAGAGGAACTGTTGGTTTTTCGCCTAAACAGGCCGATACAAACCGACCGACAAAAAAATACGACAGCTCACTTGCAACGAGTCATCAGATCCGACGGTACGACATAACCACCGCACACGCACTACAACTGGGGCGCCCATTGTGTCGGACACAACTGCTTGGAGTGTCGTAGGTCAAGCGGAGGGAGGTGGTGATGACAAGCAACGTGGAGCTGTGACCGGACTATACATGTAACTTTTGAACTGTAATCCTTAACTGGCCTTATGTTACGGTCGAGTTAACGCAATAAAAATTGTATCCGAATTCATGTTATGTTTGAAGGTACGGTTCTTTCGAGTTAAGAATAATATTGATTTAAAAACAAATTTTTTTTCTCACGTAACTTTTTTGTTGCAAATATCTCATGAAAATATGACAAAAAACTTATTTTCTGATTGCATTAATGTTTAGAGCCCTCAAGAAAAAAATTCTGATTTTAACACTGCTTACACACAATAAACTATTATTTTGAATGTTTTCCAAAGTAAATAGAGACATTTATGTTATTTACAAGATGAAAATTACTAAAAAATAATCGTGCTAACTTGTGTTTATTTAAATCAATATTATCTATTTATGTTAAGAAATATATCGTGTGTGTACGTTTATTATTGCGACAACCGCTAACTAATAAAAAGAGCATATTGAACATGTGTAAAAAAAATATTTACTTAAACAAATGACGTGTACTTTAATGAATTAAAAAAGTTTACAATTAAATAATGTATATTTTATTTAATGATCGACGAGATCTTTATTGAATTAGATATTCACAGAAATGAAATCCTATTATCTAAATTATTGATTAAACTGTGATTAAAAATAGATATTAAAGCATCTAAAATTTTTTTTTCTGAGCCTTCTTAATGACACCATCAAATGTTGAATCTTTCAAAATTTAAATAGTGTAAACATATAATCAACTAAATTCCAAAATAATGCTAATTAAGAAAAATAATGGTAATTTTTCATTACTCTATGTATCTATTAAAATAATAATATTTAAAATAGTCAATTATTCAAGTCTTTAAATTACTATATATCATTTAGATACAATAAAATTATTGCTATATTTTATTTGTTAGTTTCGATTTAATATAGTTTTAGATATTAAAATATGTCTATTAAAGTGATTTTTAGTTATATAAAATTATTTTTTTTTAAGAATTTCTTTAGTGTCGCTCCTCATATATTTTGCATGTATAATAACATTTTAAGTTCAATTTTGCAATTGACCCTAAAAAAATGTCAAGTCGATAAGATGACTTTAACTTATGCCTGCTCTAGGTTGTAAGTTGGACAATATGAGTTGTTTTTTAGTTATTTCTGCTCCAAGCGTTCGTGAAATATAACAAAAAAATCTATAAATATTTCTTTAATACTTCTATTAATTTCAAAAAAATTGAAAACATTTTGTGTATTCTATAATTTTCCAGAAAAACTGATGGATTCATAAAAAAAGTTATAAGTGCCTAATTTCTTAAAAAATTTATATCTGTTAAACACACATCGGTCGAATGCGCTGTCGAGGAATTGTATATTAATTTGCTAACACCATTATGGGTGTTGTTGTCAGTCTTCTCTTTGTGTCTGCATTTTCCCTGCCATCTTAGTGCGTTTAGATATAAGCTAAAGCATCTTAGGCTTGCGAATCCATAGTATTTTTGTTGTAAAAAATGATAGTGATGTATCATTATAATATTATAATATTATAATAATCGAAAAGGTGATGCTTTTCGATTATTTTTATTTTCTGAGATATATCACAGTACCGTTCATTGCATATGGTGCACGTTGGTCAGCTAATTGCATTCGACTTCAATTGATCCATTGAATATTCAACATTATCATCAGCCATTACAATTAACCGATAAGTATGTAACTTGTTCATCTTCAATTTAAGATTTATTCACATTTGTAATTTATTATTTGTTTATATTAGCGTCATTGTGGCATATGATTTCACGATTTATGTATGATATATTGAATTGTTATATGTTTTAAAATTCATTCTACATTCATTCATACAGTCCACTACCCTTATTCCTTTTCCTCGACATAGCCTGACTTAAGACAAAATAAAACAACGAACCGATGAGTACCACCGGGTGTTGTGTTTATACAATATCTATAATTCATATTGCATATTTTTCCTGCGAACGCTCTTTTACGAATTATATGCAAATAACCAAAAACAAAATTTTAATCCCTTGCAGACACAGGTTAAAATTGTCTAATCGACTTCGATTTTTTATTAGTTCATTTTTACATATATATGAAGAATTTTGGAGAAAGAGACAAAAGATTTTTTTAATTTAAAAAATAATATAATAAATACATCCTAATTGTACATTAAATATACTCAAAAGTGTACTTAATGTAAATTAAATATACTCAATTAAAATAATAATTATAAATAATAAAAAAAAAACATAAGAAAGGTAGTGTTTTAAACGAATTTACTTAAAAAGATCAGGAATTGCTGGAATTTTTTCTATATCATCTAAGAGTTTGTCAACTTGACACGATTCTCCATCGTCTGCTACATAACTGGGTGGTATTAACTTTGGATGTTTAACATATACCTTGCTGTAGACGGAAGCAAAATTACGTCCAACTCAAATTCTTTATGACAAGATTTCATCATAATTCTTCTCATACAAAAATCTTCAAGACACATTTTGAATTAATCAAGAAACACACAATAGAAAGAAATAATTACCCAGAGAGAAAATTATATTCGATCGTATTGAATGAATTGTTTTTTACTTTTATTACAAACTATTATAAAGTATTTTGTTTGTTGAAACATCACTACAATAATCATTTAGTCGATATTTTTAATTATATCAAACTAATAAGGAAATTGCATTAATTATGATTTTACTTATTACTTAATTGGGTAATATTTAAATATTATTGAAGATTTCCAGTTTATAAAATTGATGATAACCTACAACAGCAATCTATTTCAGTAAAAATAATAATAACTTATTAATAGTACAATATTCATTCATGATAAATGATAGAAAAATGATTGTTATTTATAAGTTTTTTTTATTACCTCGCCAGAAAACACGTAAAACAATTTTATTTTTCTACAAAACTAATAGAAAATTAAATTTCAAATAACTTTTATATGAAAATTTTTTTTATAACTTGAACGGTTCATCGTATATACTTAAATTGCCAAAATATATGAATTTTACTGGTAAACATAATATTTATGGAACTTTTGACTTTTGACTTATCGGGACCAAATTTTGCACAGTTTATTTTTACATGTATTAGAACAATTTTTTGGTGCGCGTAAATCGAATTTTGAAAATTTGTATTTTAAGGACCACCCTAATATACATATTCATTCGTAGACATAAAATATATGTGTAGTAATTGAATAAACAAATTATATTTTTTTGTATCATTATAAATATTGGTAATTTTAACTTCGATGCGAAGCTGAGAAGGTATTGGTTTTACTAAGATGTGTTTATTTTTTTTTTGTGTCTGTTACCACTTTTTCTCAGCTCTCACCGAACCGATTTCTTTCAATGATACGTCAAAAGATTACAAATCGTATCTAGTCGAAGACATTACCCTCAAAAATTGAAAAAAAATCCCTTGTTCCCCGTAAATGGGGAAAACCTCCAAAAAATTACAAATTTAAAAAACGCTAATTTTCGAAATTTTTTCTACTTAAAATTGCCATAACTTTTTTAAAAATAACCAAATAAATATAATTCTTTATTTTTATAGATTCATGATGTCTTTACCTATCATTTAGTATATATTTTTTTCATATCTGACCCTTTATCTGCCCACAGGGGGGATTTAAAATGACAACTTTTTCACAAAAAATTTATTTTTTCAACTTGATTTTTGAAAATGTTCCGGAAGGTCTGACACTTTTATATATATCTTAAATTAAAGCTAATGTAATATACTTTATCATAGGAAAAAAAAATTTCGCACTTTATTTTGTCTTCACGGTATAAATGATTTTAAATTTTACATTTTTAATTTTATAATGCTACAATTTATTGAAAAGTGTATGGATCAATACAATTTTTTCATGGGAAATAATAATTATATCCCTCTTTTATTCGATATACTTTATATTAATCAGGATATAAATAAGGAAATAACAGGTCATATAGCTTTTAGAATAATCCATCAATTTTTTAAAATTAAACAGAATCTAAGATTTGCATCGAAGCGTTTTTTATGATAGTGACTTTAATCATTGTCAGATATCATAATACTTGACCCAACTATGCCACGTCACCACTGTGCCGTGACCCCCCTGTGTGGGTCTTTTTTATTTTAATTATCCCGAGTCAATTAACTGCTAAATTCCAAAACTATTCTACTTGTATATATTTAAGTATAATATTATTATGTATATTTTTTTGAAAACCGAGATTTTATTATATTGAGTTTTATTTTGTTATCTTTATTACTTCAATCATTGAAATGAAAAATATCTTCTTTAAACTGGTTGTTATATACCAAGTAAAAAAATTTAAGTAATTCCTAATGTTTATTAAATTTAAAGTGTTATAAAAGTACTAGAAATTAATAAAGCATAAAAAAAAAAAAAAATGTTCCATATTATTTTGTTTTATGCATTTTAATAACATAATAAAATGTATATTTCAAGGATTTTTTTATGATTAATCACATATAATACTAAACATTTTAGATGCACATAAATCTGGACTCTAATTATGACTAATGGCAAACATTATTACCAATAAACTATTTTCAAACTTAATTTATTAAATTTTTAATTCTGATAGAAATATCTAACTTACAACACTATTATAAATTAATTTAAAATTGAAGACATTTTAAATTTAATATTTTGAAAATTAACACCCAACTATATTTTAATAACAATGTTTTTAGTAATAATGTTATCATAATATTTATTCAATATAAATACATTAATAATCTAGGGTTCTTGACAAAATTATAAAAACACAATTTAATTAAAATAATAACCCATAATTTCCATTTATTGCATTCAAATAGTCATATAAAAGTACTTTTATATAAATAACATACATAATATCAATATTTATTAAAACAAATTTTTAAAAATTGTGAGTATAATATAAAAGTAAAAAAAAATATATCATTGAAAAAGTAAAGAATTTTATCACTTTAGTATATCTTTAGTATTAATAGGCATAGGTAACATTACACAGTATTGTTCAATACTATTTTTAGCTATTTCATCATTTTCACTGATAAAATTTATTATTTTAGTATTAGTTTTAAAGAACTTTAGTCTACTAATATACACTAAAGGATCTGTTGGTAACTCATAGTTTATAACAATATAACTAGGTAAAAATTCAGGAAATTCATTTTTTTTAATTGGATCAGTAGTTATAAAAATTTGTATGTTATGATCAACTAACAAAGATAATTTTTTATTACATTCATAATTATTCATGCTAGAATAATAAGTGGAAACTAAAAATCCTAAAGATAGCATTTGTTCACATAAAATTTGTGCTACATCTAAGGTATTACAAAAGATGATTATTGATTCTTTCTTTAATTCTTCACATATTTGACAAATTGTAAGAAATTTATATTCATCTAGTATACCCAATACATATTGACAAGGTAATCCTAAGAAAATAAAGTAGTTAGATAAATTTGGCAATTTTCTTAGACTTCTATGTACCATGAGAAATTTTAGGTTCTTCTTTTATATCATTTAAGAAAATGAATGGATCTTGCAAAGAATCAATATACATATCTAAAATTTGATCAATTCCACTCGAAGCTAATATTGTTATTTGTTTGTTTGCTACATGAAGCTTATTCATTATTTCTTCAATGACAACGTAATAAGGCATCATGTCATCTAATTCATACATCAGAATTGTACTAATAAATTCTGTATTCAATGAATTACAAGCAATCATATTAGATACACCAGCTGGTGTACCAACAACAACAAGTGGAACTACAGGTAGTTTTCGTGGTACATTATCTCCTCCAATACAAATTTCTAGATCCATAAAATTTCCAATTTTATTCATAACCTATAACAAATTTAGATTATTAATAAATAAATAAATAAATATATTAACAAATTTAGTTTAAAAAGAAAAAAATGAAATTTATCATAATCGTCATCATAGCCTCTATCCCAACTATTTGGAGTTTGTTCTATATTACTGATTTGATAGGATTTTTACACTGTCTATCAACTTAATGTAATATTGTTATGCCAAGGGAACCAGTATGGGGACAAGGTGTGTGTGTCTTTGTTAAAGTTACCATATGGTTACTCAACTAGAAATGAACAACAAACAGTGTAGCTGAATATCAGTGCTAAGATGGCAATTGAATGATCCACTGTGCCACATCATGATGAAAATTGAAATTTATAATAAAATTTTAATATTGACACTGTCATGTTCAAAGGGCGTATACCTAACAATTTTAAGAGCTAATTAAAACAATGTAAAATAATAAATTTTCAAAACAAAATGTTGCTTTTATTAAACGTAATTTAAAATAAAAAGTTGTATATTGATATACATGTAGAGAAGCTTTATGACTTTAATGATTGCATTAATAACTTCAAGAAGTTTTATTAGATGAACGGTTGATTAAAAATTTGAATGTCAAGTAAAAATTCATATACTGTATGTTGTCACTATTGAAATAAATTATTGCTGCTATCAGTCTTATAAAACCAAATCAATGATGAATTTTAATTACAAGTTTATCTTGTAGATGATGTTTATTTTACATCTAGTAGTCTATATTTACGTCTATCATGAATTTGATCTACATATAATTGTTTACTACATATTTATTAGACAACAATTATTTGAATATTTAAAATATATATTTCAATAGATCAATGATGTATATTATATATTTTTAATATTTATATGTTTAAATCATTTAATTTTATTTCTACACATTTGGTGCAATGCATAGTCAGGGATGAAGCCAAGGGGACCTAAGCCTCCAATGACATTATTTTTTTATAGCTGTAGTATTTCAATTATAATTGTTGAAACTAAAATATATTACTATGTTTAAAGTAAAATATTCTACATCCACGACACTGTACACACTTATAATATCACAAGGAAAAAATCAGTAATTATTTAACAATATACACAATTGTATAAAGAATTAATAATTATTCTAATATTCATTTTCATAAAATAAGAAATCAAAAAAAAATACTTTAATACCTGTTCTATTTGCAGAGCAATATCACGAGTTGGCACTAAAATGAGTACTTGACATTCCCTTAAGACAGGTATAATTCGTTGAAGCATAGGAATTAAAATCACTATTTGCCATTCCAAATTTGGTTTAACAACTAGTATGTTATCTTTTCCATTAACACAGTGTTCAATGAATTTCAACTGTGTGGTAGTCGGATTTATTACATAGCCAGATGAATAAATACCACGTAAAATATCAAACTTTAGATTTAAAGTATTTAAAGAATTTTGCTCCTTTTGGGTGGAATTATAATTTGTGTTATTATCAGAAGCTAAAGATTTTGTAATGGATTGTTCTTTTTCGTCATTCTAAATAAAAATCAAAAAATTAATACCTTTTCAGCTTTACATAGAAGCTAAAAAAAATATTGGTTAATATTTCAATAAATACATGTGTCTTTAGGAAAATTACATTGTTTTTTTTTTCAATTTCACTTTTATTTTAGATAAATTAAGGCAAGATATTAATAAATATTAAACTTCATTTAAATTAACTTTTAATAAAAATTTGATAATTTACTTAGAAATAAAGAGAACTTACATATATAAGATGTTACAATAAAAAAAAAAAAAAGGTAGCACAGTTGCGACACAGCAAAGTATGCATGTGAGATAGTTGGGACAAGTATAGATGATATCTGACAGTGATTAAAATCACTGTTCAAAGAAACGTTTTGATGTTGATACAAATCTGTAAATAGTGTTTAATTTTAAGAAATTGGTAAATTATTCCAAAAGCAAAATGTACTCCTATTTCCTTATTATAAATTTTGATATATAAATAAATATTTAATAAACTTAAATTTATTTAATATATCGTTGGGACAATTTTTTTTTTTTAACTTATAGTATGTAACATAAGCTTTAATTTAACATATATTTAAAGGATGCAGTATTCCTGGAACATTTTTAAAAGTTAAGTTGTAAAAATTGACTTTTGTAAAAAAATTGCTATTTCGAATTCACCCTGTTAAGGGTCAAGGTTTCAAAAAAAAATGATTACAAATGAAAAAAAAATATCTAAGGTGTCTACATAAAAAACAATTACTTTGATTTGTTCATTTTTGAAAAGGTTATGGTAGTTTTATAAGAAAAAAAAATGTCAACATATGCCAATTTTAAAAATTGTAATTTTTTTGAAGATTTCCTTCATTTACAAGGAATGAGGAAAATATTTCAATTTTTAAGAGCAGCGTCTTCAACTAGATACGATTTGTGATCTTTTGACGTATCATTGAAAGAAACCAGTCTGGTGAGAAATAAGAAGTGGTGACAAACATAAAAAAAAAAAAGTGGCATTAATTATTTAAAAAATAGCACATAACTTACTTGTTTCAATAAGAAAGAATTAGCTAAACATGCTTCATTTAAAGGTAGATCACAGTTATCAAAATTTATCTAAAAAAATAAATAACAGTTCATTATTAAAATCATATGTAATAAAAATATTATCTTTAGAAAATAATAGACAATATACCTACTAGATTACTATTTTTTTTAATTTTAATAACATTATATTTAGTAATTCCTTAATAATGCTTTACAAAATAATTTTGAAATTATAATAGATATAAAATAAGAATTTATCACTCGTGGGTAATATTATTTAAAATTAAAAATATATTTACAATATAAATTTTAAACTAAAAAAATATTTAACTCAAAAGTCACAAAAATGACTAAAAAAATAGCATATATGTATTTTAGGAACAATGTTACCATCATCAGTGTTAAATATATATGTATGTGTTTAATAACTTTAATTTTTGTGATTTTTTTAGTTAAATATTTCTTAGTTTTAAATTAATATTTAAATATAAGAGCTAATCTTTTATTTTTGTGTCAATAAGGATTCTTTATTGAGTTATGCTATGAAAAAAATTCATTTTCTACTATTATGCTATAAGCTATTGCTTTTGAAATGGTATTCAATTTTTTTCTACCATCAGGTTTGATTGAATAAAAAAATTGTTTTTTTTTATTTTATATTTCTCAATGAACAAATCTTTGAAGTTTAAGGAAGTTGAAAAAATAACCATTTATTTATATAAGGCACTAATATCATCAATCAAAATGTGCCATTAGTTCTTAGCAATGTAATGAACATACATTTTTGTCATATTTCTATAACCAGTAGTGTATATCGATATACGACATGATAATAATGTAATATTTTAAAAATAAGTAAGTTTTTCTCTCAATTGCCTTTAAAGCAATCAGTTTCAACTTAAAATAACTAAAACTTGTTGAAAACTAAATAAAATACTTTTTTTTCAGTTCAATAAATTTATAAATTACATAAAAAAAAAAATTGGTTTACTATTTGAAAATCAAAAGTTGATTCGAGTTTAGGGCATATGGGATGATAGCAGAAAATTAATATTTTGGGTAAAACAGCTTAATAAAAAACCATTATTGTTAAAAAATAAATAAAATGATTAGCTCAGATATTTTCGAAGATATTTCATAAAGCGTAGTTTAGGAATAATCCTGAATACAGGCTGACTGATTTATTATTGACCACTAAATTTCTTTTAAATAAGAATTTGTTCAATATTTTTTTATTTATTTAAGTAATGGTTATTTCTTAATTTATAAGTTGCTAAGTATTTTTAAGATCTATCCCTTATAAGGAGCATATAATTAGTATATGTCATTTTTTCGTATGCATCAGCTATTAAATATGTAATTTTGTTCTTTAGTTTTAGTCCTGTAGCACTTTGGGGCTGATATTATTTTTTGAGTGTTGAGGATTTGGTGTATAACAGCTGTTAATGACTCAACGATTATAAAATACGACTTTTTTTTTTATCTTTTTATTTTAAAGTTTACAATTATACATATATATATATAATTAGTTTGGCATAGTCAATTATGGTAATTTTTAAAAAAAATTTTATAGTTTATTAATGACTTCAAAAATAATCTGTAAATTTAGATTATACTTTATTTAAATTGATAGAATAAGTAAATTAGAGGTGTGGTATGGTGGTATCATTCAGTCACTGTCTAAGTGTAATTGAAAACTCAAAAGTTTCAGAGAAAATGAGGGTCTTATCAGAATTCAATCATCCTGTATATATATATATATAATGATCAAGAGCCAAATATAAGCCTAAAATAATTTTTTATAAATTAAAATTACCATATTTTTATTATTATTTACTGAGCATACAGGTTCAGTGGATTTAAAATTAGTTATGTCATTACTGAGTAATTTGGCATGTTTAGTATCATTAACTAATTCAAATCCTTTAATTGTTTCTGAATTATTTCCAACTTGAGAATCTCTCTATAAAGTAATATAATCATTACAATCAAATTGTATTAAGTTTAAAATACACTAATTATAATTTATCTTATAAGCCACTGTTGGGTAGTAACGTAACATACGCTGCTCATTACTTATAAACATTTTAAATAACGTCTAAGTAATTTAGTTATTTTTTATATCAAATATCGTATTTTTAATTAAGTTACAATTATTTAAGTTACGGCATTGAGTAATATAATATTAATTAAAATGCTGATTCAAAAATGTATAACTTACACTAGGGCCTAGAGAAGAGGGGCTAATTTTGCTTTTCCCAGTCTAAATTTTAAGTATACATCGGAATTGTTTGATCATACTCATACAAGACTGAGCCATACCAGCACATTTAAATGTTATTAATGAAACATAGTAAAATTCTAAATTTTAGTTGTGAAAATAAAATTTTATTTGATAAGAAAAATAATTTTTCCTCAAAAACTTGATAAATTGCATAATTTTTTACGTAAGATAAATTGTAATGGAAGCGAGTGTCTCAGAAGTATAGATCATCATAAAAAGAACAGTTTAAAGTTTAAATGTGTAGGCATTCTAGCACCGTTATTGGTATGATAGGTGGTGTTTAGGAGTTGTAAACCATCCCCCTTGAAAAACAATTAATGATGTGTGAATTTTTTGCAATGCAGAATAAAAAATGATTATTTTTTAAGTCATTAATATTTTGATGGTTAGCAATGCAGAAGAAAATTTTTGGGTAAGCAAAAAAAAAATCAAAACTTTTTTATTAAATAATAACCCCTCTTCTTGAAATTATTTTCGGGTTGTGTCACTAATTGTAACTATTTAGTAACACATTAACTTTTATAATTTAAGGTAATATAATTTGTTACTTATCTGTGTAAGTAATGTAACAGTAATAACATTATATTATTAATTTGTAACTATTAATTAAACATAGTTACTTGCCCAACACTGGATATAGCTATCAAGATAATATACTAACCTCAGGCACCACATTTAAAAAATCTTCTTCCGACAACATATCATATTGATCTAACAGATGAATACTGCCATCCAAACTTTTATTTTCATCTGGTACATCAACAGGTTCTTCAAATATTTTATTCAAAGTGTCAATCATAGTTGATTTTTCATTAAAATTTTGATTAAGTAAAACATCAGATTCTCCTAAAGAATTCATCAAGGTAAATAATTCTGGTTGCTTTAATAATACTTCGTTGGTTTCATTTATTGACTTATTCTTTGATGTACATTCAGAATTCTTTTTATCTAAATTTTTTTCCTTTAATATAGATTTCAAATAGTTTAAAGGTTCAACATCTTGTCTAAGTTGTTTAATCATATTTTCCAGCAATGCTATAGTTTTCATTTTCATTTCAAGATCTTCAATTTTATTTTTCAATTCTTCAATTGATAAACATTCATTCAGAACATTTAATTGTTTTTTCAATAAATCTTTTTCCATTACCAAAGTTTTTATTTGATCTTCCAAGTTTTGTTTACCTTTATTTGTATCCATTTTTAATCCTTAAACATTTAAGTTGCTATAAAACAGCCAATGATATCAAAATATTCCTTAATTATGCTATACTGAACCCTTATTATAATTTCTTTTAATTACATCAAGAAAAAATTCATGATTAAAGTCTTCAATTTACATAAAATTATATATTTTAAAATAATTTTTACTAACTAATCTTTTAGTTTAAAAACAGTAATTCTTACAATATTGATATATTGAAATATTTATCATGTATACAGGATCACTGCATCATATTATTTTAAATAAAATAAATTAAAAATTTATAAGAAGCTTGTCCCAAAGTTTTTATTCAATGGCCTAAACTTTTACTTCTCTATAACAAAATAGCCTTAAACTTAAAAAATATTTCGTGTAATTTAATTTAGTTAGTACTCTTGTTATATATATAATGTATACATTTTTTACTGTATCTCAATTTTTATAAAGCTAAGGACTCATTTTTATACATTAAACTTACCCGTGTAATAAGTAAAAACAATAAGATTTTGAATGGATAAAATTCAACGTATCTCTAACCTTTTAAGACGACAAAAATAATTGTTAAACAAAATCTTTAATACAAACATCAAAAACAGAAAGTTAATTAATATTATGTATTTACGACGTAATTTGTGGATTTCGTTGTACCGGCTGATACTATTATTGAGACGCAGTATTCAGAGATTAATGTTGTTCATTATACCATGATACTAGTGTGTTTAATGATAAACTTCAAGGTCAATCTATTGATAACATAATAAAATATAATTGATAATATAAATTACGAATTGGGCTTTATGAAGAACTTCAAAATTTGTTTGAATCAGTTGCAATTGCAAGTAAGCTTTCTTAAATTCTCGAAAATTGTTGATTAAATTTAAACGATTTCTAAATTTCACTTTGTATTGTTATACTAATAATGCATTTCAAATGGAAGCTGATGAAAGGGAGAAGTTTCATTTATGGTCCCATGGACTTATTTTGAAGAAAATTAGAGTGAATACTTAAATGTACGTGTTAGTTATTAACACCAATACCAATACATTCATTTTCTGTTATTATTTTACAGTTGAACATTACTATGGTTTGAAATTATTAAAGTTAACAAGTAATAAGTTTAATGAAACATTAAAAAAATTGACATGGATCACTTAAGTCAATTACAAAAAGAAATTATGGAGCTAAATTCTGAAAACAAAAATCTCCAAGAAAAAGTTGCAGTACTTAAAGATTGCTTGTCATTAGAAAAGGTTAAACAAAAAATATATGAATTGGAAAAGAAAGAAAAAATATTAGTACTGTTAGAGAGTAAGGTAGAAAAAATGAAACTTGATATTAAGCCACTTAAGTATTTAAGAACTATTTTATATCAACAACAAAATCATTTAATGAAAGATGATTTAAAGAAAAAACAATCTATTGAAACTATAACTGGATCATTAAATGAAAATAGCACATCGGATTTGTTGAGTGATGTTGATAGTGAAAGCAGTATTCGAGTATTATCTGAGTATGATATCATATCTGATGAAGAAATTATAAAAAATTACAATGATAAAAATCCAAGTAAAATTTTGTATTGTGATACACTTGACCAAGCTTCTCTCAAGTATTCTGAATTGAGTATCATACCAAATCCTAGTTTGGTAGAATTGACTAAAATTAATGATAGACTGGAAAAAACTAATACATGGGTACAAAATAATTATAATGACTCAATAATGTCTGATATTGATTGTAGCGTAAGTTATTTTCTTCTATAAATATAAATTCAATAAGTGGTGATTTTTTATTTTGGGAAAGAAAATTAATAAAAATCATGGACCCATGTTACTTTCTTTGCATTTTTTTATGAACAATCATAACAATGTGTTATGATTGATAGTTCTTCATTTCTGAATTTAATGGCAATATTTTTTTTACTGTGATATAAAATAAAATCATTCTCACATTTTACATATTTAATTAAATGTGATTTTTATATTTTGTAAATGATGTACATATTTTCCTGAACTCTTGATGTAAAACATTGTTATAATTTTGTATTTTAAATTTTAAAGTACATTATTTACAATACACGTTACTTTAATAAAAACATTTGTAAAAGTGATTATTATTCTAGTTTTTGGCATTGCCTTTACTTAATTCAAATCATAATGATAAATATTACCAAGAAATAAATGAGAAAACTGGAAAACTCCTATCATGCAATAGTTATACTAAAAGTACCCATTCAATATTGACAAATAATTCCAGGTTGTCTATGGATAATATTTCATTAAATACTGAAGATATTTTAGTAAAAAATATGCCTTATGTCAGTGAAATATAGTACAATTAATAACTTAAATAAATTAATGTAAATACTTAAAATGCATACTTTAATTTATTTAGGATGAACAGTCTTTAGTATTAGATATTTCAACCAAGAATAAAAAAATCAGTGTGATAGATAAAAATGTTGCAGACTTAGAATTTACAACAAGGAATGATAAAGAACAAAATAATAGTAATTCTTCTTCAACATATAATTCATGGTTGGAAATTAATGATGAATTCATATCCAATGAAAATATAGATATAGTGGTTGTTAATAAAATTGTATGTTTAATAATAATTATTAAACACAAAACATTTTTCAGTATTACATTTTCTCGTTTTCTGGATTATATTAAATTAATGTAGGGGTTTTTTTTTATATGTTTTTGGTCACCAAAAAATATTTTTTTGGTTATTGGTTCAAAAAACTTTTAATAAAAATTAAAAAAAATTTTATTTAGGATTTAAAAAATTTTTTTTTAATACTAGAATCTTGATAAAAACAAGTCGAGTTCTATTCCATAAAAAGTGTAATATAAAAGTAATAAATGTGTTCTTTCATTTCACAGAAACACAATAATATTGAAATAGAAGAATTAAATGAAGGTACCATAAATGATATTCAATATTCCATTGATAGTGAAAAAGAAAATGATACAATTACTAATAAAATAAAATTAACTGATATTGAGAGAAACGAACAAGGTTCAAATGGTGTATTAAATTCAGTAATTGAAACTAGCAACTCTGAAAACAATTCTAAACTATCAAATAGTACTCATAACTTATTGAAATTTGTTAACAACTTGCAGATTGAATCAAATGAAAGAAAAAAATTAGACGCATTTAACAAAATAAATTTAAAAAGAGAGTTGTTACATGGTATATACTCAAATGGTTTCAATGATCCATTATTACTTCAACAATTTTGTTTAAATCAATGTATTTCTGGATGTGATGCTATTTTACACTCTTATCCATGCACTGGTAAAACAATTATGTGTCTTATTTCAGTTTTACAAAGAATTGATACCTTAATGAAAGAATGCCAAGGAATTATTTTGGTACCAACTAAACAATTAGCACTTTCAACACAAAAGGTATTTTATATGTTTATAAAATAAAATAATGTTGGAGTAGAAAGTTAACACGTTGATGGACAGTCACTGCTATAGCAGTCATTGTGTTTTAAGTCGTAATTAGACTATAATTGCTATAACAGTGATATATTTAGAAGTCGTAAAATGACATAATTGCTATAGCAGTCATGTCCGTAATGTGTTAATTGTTTTTCTTTTCTTCAAATCAAATTTTTTTTTTTAATTAATTTTTAGAAATATTATGTTAAAATTCCTTTTTTAATATTTAATTCACTTGGTTTGTGGTAAAATTTAAGTCTCTGTGTGGACACTCATCTTGTAGCTAACATTAGTATATTGTTAATTGAGTGGTTTACAGTACAAAATAACTTTTTTTTTTTTGACTTAATATAGACCATTCAGGTCTTTCGCCGCAACCACCACTTCCCTCCATCTGTCTCTATCCGTGGTCAGCTCTTCACCGTTCAGGATTCCCAGCATATCCAAGTCTTTATGAACCCTGTCTATCCATTTTTGTTTTGGGCAGCCGAGTGGTCTTTTGCTCTTCGGCTTTCAGCAGGTGACTTGGCCGATTGTCTGCTGTCGACCTCGACATACATACCCTGCCCAGCTTATCCTTTTGCTTTTCATAGTAGCTATTATGTCTGAATCCTCTAACATGCTTATTACATCTTCATTCTTTCTTCACTCATATTCTCTCGTGTTTTGGTTTCTTATGGATTCAAAAATTTGTCGTAACACCTTTCTTTCAAATTTTGCTCGTCTGTTTTGGTTGTGGCTCAGGTTTCACATGCATATAACATTTCAATTGCCATTCCTATTTCTTCCATTGTTGGTTCATATATCATTTGTTCTACTGTGGTCGATATTGATCTACAGGTTCTGTTTGTCTTGTTTTAAGTAGTATCGTCTTAAACATTTCTCTGAATTTTTCAGCTATTTCGCTTTTATCTGTAATCAATGTGCCGTCTGGTTCTTTTAGGATGGTCGTTCTTGGTTTGTACTTGCTTTTTATGTTATTCATTTTTTTATATGAGACTTTGATGTTTCTTTTACAATTAATCCCTATTTTATTAATGTAGCTCTTTTCCCATTACCTTTTTTCGGTTCTTATTATCTTCCTAGTTTCTCATTGTTTGATTGCTAAGACTCTTCGATTAAATTCGTTGGGGGTTTTTATTAGTGCCATTCTGGCAGCATCTCGTTCTTCAAGGATTCTTATACATCTCTCGTTGAACCACTTTTTAGGTTTTCTTCTCTCCTCAAAACCTAGTATGTCTTTTGCTGCTTGCTTGATTGTTTTTTCTAGATTCTCCCATAATTGATTAAGCTCATTGTTGTTGTTTTCTAAATTTCTATCTATTGTTTCTATGTAATTCTGAAGGTTTGTGTTTTCTTTTAATTTCTCAACGTTGAACTTCTGGGCAACTCTTTTCTTTTCTCTCCACTTTACCGACAATCTGAGGTATACTTGGATTCGTACTAGAAAGTGGTCTGATATCCCGCAGATGTTTTTATAGCTTTTTACATCTGTTATGTAGTGTTCTTTCTGGAATCGATCATGACATGATCAATTTGATTTTTAGTTGTTCCACCGGGGACATCCATGTCTGTTTATGGATTATTTTATGCGGAAAAAACGTACTGCTAATGTAGCAAAAGATATTACTCTAACTCCATTGTCGTTCGAGTTATTATGGAGTCTTTGTTGTCCTATCATCAGTTTGTAACCTATTTTTTCCCAATTTTTGCATTAAAGTCCCCTAGTGCGATTTTGACCATATTTTGAGGTATTGTGTTATATAGTGCTTCTAGTTGTTTATAAAAATCATTTTTTGTTTCATCGTCTTAGTCCTCTGTTGGAGCATAGCAATTAATTATCAGTATTATACTGAACCATTTAGCTTGAATTTCCAAGAGGTATTGCTTTATGTTGTTAAGTATCCTGTCGCTGACTACGAAGCCAACTCCCCTTTCATGTCCTAATCCTCCACTGTAGAATAATGTTACTTTCTCTGTTTTGTGGTTGCCAAATCCAGGCCATCTAGTTTCTTGAATTGCAAATATAGCCAATCCGTATCTGTCAAGTTCAGATACTACTATTGTCAGTGTTCCGGTCTTGTATAAAGAGCGCATGTTTCATGTTCCAATCTTTAAGTTCTGTATATCTACATTTTTCCGAGGCTTTTGCGTTGGTTGTTTCTTAACAATTTTTTTTCCGAGGATGGGTGTTAGCCCATTGCTCAACCGCCACTTTGGAGGACCAGGCCCACCCAACCAATTAAGGTAAGGTGGGGCTATTGCAGTGCAATTAGCACTGGGCGATGTGATCGCCAATTTCCTTACGCCACAGCTAGGTTTTGCTAAACCCGTGACAATGGGTGTCAAGTAACACGCCATGTCCCCCTGGGGGTAAAATAGCTCTTATAAAAAATAGAAATTGTTAATCATTCTTAATTGGCTTTTATACTTCAATGTTTTAATGTTATCAAGCTGTGTCATTTAATAGAAAAAAACGATTCCTTTATAAGTTTTAAAATATACACTGATAATATATACATTTAGTTTAATTAAATATAAAGGAATATATTTTTATGATAATGTTTTATTATATTATATTTTAATTATATAAGTATAACTTGTATGCCATATATTGCTCATTAAACTTTAATTTTGGTTTATTTTTTTATAAGAATAATCTGTTAGCCTTTTTATTCACATCATCAGGAAAATTTTCCATTTTGATAATTCAACCATAAAAAAAATTACAAATCTCTATGACTACTATGGAGAACTATTAATTCATTTCTCAAAGCATCATTATTATTATTTTTTGGAATGATGGTAGATTCAAATATTAAAATACCTAATGTAACAAAATTTATCCATTAGAAGAAGAGATTAGTTTAAAAATAAAACTTGCTAATAGATGTTAATTGGAGTACCTAAAAACCTTAATAATATGGAATAAATGTTTTATTAGAATAAAGATTTAATATTTTAAGCTAGTATACTACATTAAACTATTTTCTTCTTAATTTTTTGTAATATAACATTTCTATTTTTTAGATGGTTAAATCTCTTGGGCGATTTTTAAAAGTCTTCACGTGTATTGGAAGTAAAAATGTACCACGTAAAGTTGCTCCCGTGCCACATGTAATCATAAGTATACCTCAAGACTTATGTTTAATGATAGATAATGGTTCATTATATTGCAACTTTATTAAAATAGTTGTTGTGGATGATGTTGATGATATGATAAATGATATCTCTTTTTGCAAACAAATGAAGCAAATATTATTATTTCTTCATAATGATCGACAGCTAATACTTTCATCTTCATCAAAATTAGAAGCCATGCTTGATATATTTTCCGATTGTATGAAAGATCCTGTTCATATGATTTTACCAGATATAAAGCCTTCATTAGGAGGTAAGGAAATAAAATATGTAAAGTATATTCTTTATTACATTAGTTTTTTCTCATAGATGTAATTCAGTACTACTTTTATGTACAAGAAGAATGGAAATTTGAAGCTTTAGATAAGCTTATTGAGGCATTAAATTTAAATAATATTATTGTATATTGTAATACATGGGATAAAACCCTTTGGCTAGCTGAAAATTTGCGTATTAAGGCATGCACTGTTTCAACTGTAAATAATGACATGGAGTTAAATCAACGTCAACTAATTTTGAAACGATTTCATTCTGGTTCAACTCGTTTGCTTATCACAAATAATTTGTTGAAAGATGATAAGTTTAAAAATGTAGAATGGTTAATTAATTATGATTTGCCTAGAAATGCTAAAAAGTATGTGCGTATGATAATAGGGCATTTTAGTCAAAGAATAAAGGTTATAAACTTCATCACAGAAAATGATACTGATAATAAAATAAATATTGAAACAACATTAAAAACTATGATGCTTGAAATTCCTCTAAGTATTAGTAATTTATTGGAGTCATTCAAAAGTAAATTACATTAATATAAATTTTATAAAGAAATAATTATAGATTTTTAATTAATCTGTTTAATATATTTTAAACTAGATTTTAATTTATCATGTTAATCATTGTTTTTATTATTAGATAAATACTATATAATATGTATAAAAATTTGTGTGTACATTATTTTATAGATGATATATATTACTTTTTTTATTTATTTTATGAATTTATGACTTTCTATGATAATAAAATTTTACTATTATTTTTTATTAATAAATATATTATTAACTTTTCTAATAAATTAAATATTTTATGTTCTTATGATTGAAGCTATAACATTTATTGTACAATAATTAAAATTAGGTTATTTTAGAGAACCTTTGTCTAAACAATTTTTTTATAGGTAAATAAATTCTGTTTGTCACTAAATTATACTTTTTAGTGATTTTAAAATTTAAATTTTACTAATTTATTGTTCTTATGATATTCTAGCACTCAGAAAAAAAAGTAAAAAATTTCAGTTTCAGTTTGTTATAAATGATTCAAAAATTATTTCAGTAAAATGATCTGAATAAAAAAAAGGCTAGAAAATCATGCAAAAATGATATGGCCGTTATACAACTTGTATTGTTTTACTAATCAAGCTGAATAATTTTTTTCAATCATGTATAACATAAACTCAATCTTCAAATTTTGGATTTTCTAAATATCATCAATCGATTTATTATATTATTATTGATCATGTTCATATATTTATTAATTAAAAAGTATACACTTGTTTTAAGTATTTTAATTATAGGTATGTACATAATAATTATATTTATCTGACATTTCATCAAAAGATAAAATTTTACTATCACGACATAATAGATGCAATATAGTTATTATCTGAAAATACTATATTATAATATATCTTTATATGTAATACAATAATTATATCTATTTTTTCTTTTACTCAGTTTATAGCCTATTCTTGTGGATGCCTCTCAATTGGTAACTTTTCGTAAAATTTGACAAAACTCCATCAGCTTTCTGACATTTCTACTGAAGTTAATAATTATTAGAATTCTTTTTCATAATTTTTAATTTTGTTCAAGGCGAGTTATTAATTAATACCAATTAAAACTGTTCTTTTTTTTGTTATCGATGATAACATGCGTTTATCAAATGTAGTTTAACATAGTTCTCTTTTGGAATAAAATTCAACGCTCCGTAGGGGGGTTACCCAGAAACGTTATCACTTATTATTAACAAATACGTTAAATTTAATAATTTAGAAGTGTTTAATGCATAAAGAAATATAATGATATGACGTTAATTATTACATACCTTTTTTTAATTATTAAAATTGAACTCAAAACAATTAAAACAAAAAGACAAATATTTAAAAAAAAATGTTATTCATACGTATTTTAAATATTTATGTATTTTTTATGCTCCTTTTTATGTAGCAATTTTAACAAAAACGTTTGAGTAAAAAAAAAATGTAAGTTTAATGGTACTTTAGACAGGAAAAAATTATTTTAAGTTATAAATTACTAAATACGCTCCTGAATTAGTCCCTAATTTAAGGGAACTACCGAGATTTAGTTGATAACTAGTCTTACTAATCAGAACCAAATCTTGGGGGTATGGCCACACTATGGGGAATGGAACGTTCCCCGCGGTAACTATTTAGACAGTGGTGTAGTCCTAAAAATGTTTATGGGTATACGCCTATATAATGAATAGAGAATAACGTGGGGGGCTCCGCCCCCCCACCCCCCCCCATTGCACTTTACATTTTCTACATACAATATTTCACATTATCAACAGTGATATAGTCGTAATTTGATAAATAGATAAGTTAAAAACCTAAATGAGGAAACGTAGGGAATTTCACCCCCACACTACATTTCAAAGGCCTTAACTATAACATAGTTTTAGGGGACGGAATACAAATATTGTGATATTTTAACTGTGTTAAAAATATGTATTTTCTAATTATTACATAATGCAACTAAAACTCCTAACCCTCCCAGTTGCTCCTTCCAACTTCCAAACTATTACTCGAATATTTTTACTGACACTTCTAAGTTCTTACATAAATTAAATTTCATAGTCATATAATCGATATGTCTATTATTAGATACTGTTATATTTTTTATAAATAAACAATAAACTTTATGCAGTAATAAAATAATCTTACAATCATTGTTTTCAAATCGTTAAAACATAAATGAAATAAACGTGAATAGGTACATGTTAGTATTATCTTAATTCATTATAGGTAATATATTAAATACTAGATTGGTTGGTAAACGGTTTATTACGGAAAAATACAAATTACCAATTTCAACAGCTATAGGTTAACCCAATAACTTTCAGTTTCAACTTAGTATGTGCTATATCGTTAATTTCTGATCGATGTTTTAAATTTTGTCAATAAAATTGTCGTGAAATGATAAACATTATCCTATTTATTTATACACTTTGACAGTGTTTTGTTTTACATTTATATTCTAATTTTAAAATGATAATAGTCTCGAGCCATATTTGTATGTTTATAACTTCAGATATATGTTTATATGTGGTATGACTGTAGAGATTAAACAAACTGATAAGAGTTATTCAAAATTTGTGTTTTATGACAAACGTACCTATATTCGATACCCACGTATTACTTTTTATTTTATTCTTTAGTCTATACTCTTTAACTATTTTATAAATACGTATATGCACTAATAAAAAAACTAACAGTGGATATACGCCGTATACCCGCGTATCACTCATGATTTTATAAGTATACGCAATAACAGAAAAACAAAGAAGTGCGTATACGCCGTATACCCGCGTATACGCTCCACGACACCTCTGTATTTAGATTAATATGATCGAAAAGTTTGTTTATTTTAGTCCCAGTCTGTAATCTACAAAAAGTTTAAGAATTATTTATATTGCTAAATACATTTTTTGGAGAGCAATAAATACTAGACTTGTTTATCCCTTTCTTGAAAAAAAATCCGAGAGTTCTTGCACCGTGGTTAATTAAAATAGACTAATTCATATAATCGTATACGAATGAATGTAGTCTATGGAGAACGCAATTAAACCCCCTACATCTATAGTATGTAACATCCTGACTATGTATTTAAACGTAATTGTGACACTTGAATTCGACCTCATAAAGCAATAGGACAGCAGTCATACTGTATACATTTAACGTTTTGTACAAATATTTTGATTAGTTCTGTTTGAATGGAATATTATCTAAAAATTTATTTTATCAATTCGATAAGCTGTTTGATCCAAGTGATAGTAATTGTTATTTTTAAAATTAATTAAATTTATCTCAAATTTAATGAATACTTAATAATCTAGTTTATATTGTGATAATAATAAACTTTCCATCTTTAATAGTACACATTTATATAATTCGTGGGCTTATTATTTTCACTGATATGACCAGTGTTATTAACAAACTGTTACAGTTGCTAGTTGGATCGCCGTCAATTAATCGCTATTGTCAAAATATTCAACTACCAATTCTACAGTCGAAAATACCAGTTCGCTTTGTAAATATGAGTTACTTATCTCACATTTCTACGGATTTAGCTCCTAAACCTGTCGGACCATACAGGTAACTTATTTATTTTATTTTTTTATTTTTATATGTCTATCGATTTTATTTTTTCTATAATTGACATTTTAATTATAAAACAAAAGTTTATTATAACTTTTTAGTGATTTAACAATTAAAGAAAAATAGTTTCTAATATTTTCAACTATTCGTTTATAGTATATATTATTTTAAATAGGCGTGTACCGATGATAAATACACTTTTTGCGATTAAGTCATAACTATAATTTTTATATTATTAAATATGATTTCAATAATGTATATATTTAAATATAATTTTAATTTCTTAATGTAGGGGATTAACGTCGTTGTGATGGCGTCAATTATAGTGTTCCATCGTCTCTTATATACCTTTAAAATTATTTCTACAAACTGCTCTTTAAAAATAATAGCAGTAATAAAATAAAACTGCCGAGTTGTAATAATAATACATGTATGTATTGAAAGCTATATAAAAAAAACTCGTGAATATATTCAGGTATATATTTGTTTATTTAGAATAAGTTGTTTAGGGCATCTCAAAAAATTCATAAGATTAAAATACAATAGGTTTTTTGAAAAAAAATTCATGACAATTCTCATGTTACAAAAATTTAGGTAAATTATAAAATACTGTGTTAAAACTTCTTGTGTTGCAACATTATGTTGGAACCTTTAACCTTTGACGTTCTGTATATAATTAGACATTATACAGAGCGAGTGATTTTCTTATTTTTTCTTATTTCATTATCTTTCCATTTTTAACAAAAAGCACCTGGATACTTATTGCACAAAAAATTAAAAAAAAAAAAATAATTAACAAAATTACTTCGAACCATTTTGAACAACAGCAGTACTTACGTTAGAAATCATTGGACTTTTCATTTATTTTTCATGGAAAAGAACCTTTTTTAGCTTCGATGCGAAGCTGAGAAGGTATTAATTTTACTATGATGTGTTTTTTTTGTCTGTTACCACTTTTACTCAGCTCTCACCGACCCGATTTCTTTCAACGATACGTCAAAAGATCACAAATCGTATCTAGTCGAAGACTCTACTCTCAAAAATTAAAAAATGTCCCTTGTTCCCCGTAATTGGAGGAAATCTTCAAAAAAATTTAAACGTTAAAAATTGGTAATTTTGACATTTTATAAACATTTTTAAATTAAAACTGTTATAACTTTTTAAAAAATGTATGGATCAATACAATTTTTTTTTAATAAATGACTCTATACTTGTACACAGGAGGGGATTAAAAATGAAAACTTTGAGAATGAGAACAATAAGATACCCGTTTCTTTATTTACTGAACACCTTATATCTTAAATTAAAGCTTATGTAATATACTTAAATATGATAAAAAAAATCTAATATTTAGTTTGTTTTCATGTTAAAAATGTCTAACGTATCCAAAAATATGCTATTTTTGAGTTAAATTTCTCGGTTTTGCATTTTATTTTATTTTAAAATACCTTACATAGGATTTTGAGTTAGAAAAAATACTTTGACTCATTTGATTTTTATCTCATTTAGATTGAATAACTTCAATGAATATAAAGAAGCCCATCACTGTAGACTCCTCTCATGAGAAGAAATTTCTTATTCATATTAAAATAATTATACTATGTGGTTTTTTTTTGTGGCTATCATTTATATTCTCAGCTCTCATTTGACCATTTTTTTTAATAATATGTCAAATGATCACAACTATTATCTAGCTAAAGACACCCTCTTTAGGGTTAAAAAAATTTCTACTTTATTAATTAAAAAGTTACTTAGCCACGTAGAGAATTAATATCATTAATTTCTAATATTTTTTAAAGTATTTATTATCGAATTAGGTTTGATATGATAATAGGTTTCAAATATAAAACTAAATAATTTTTCTTTGTAATTTATTCATTTTTTAACTCTATTTGTGTGTTACTACCAATCTATAATATTCCATTTTTTTTGGTAACATTTTGCTGTATAAAACATTTAAAAAAAAAAATGATTTTTAGTTTTTCTCGAATTTATCAATTAATTTTTTCAATTATAATAAAATTTTATAATACACTTAATTGAGTAGATTTTTTCAACATCTTTTTAATTGATTTTTTTAGTTAAAATAAATTATTCAAATTAATTTAAGTTCTAAAATTTCAATTGTAGAATATTTTTAGTTACTTAGAAATTATTACTATGATTTCTATTTAAGTGATCTATTACAATAAAAATGAAAAAAAAAAATTGAATTTATCTTATAAATTTACTGTAAATAGTAATTATAAATTTCCTGACTGCATATTAATATTAACAATATCATTTTTTAATTCTCATAAAATTTATTTAATGATGTCAATTTCAAAGTTGCACTTTGAGCTAAAAGTCATGATAACAAATTCAAATTTTTTTTTTATTAAGAACTTTCAAAAAATCAACTTTAAAGGTTCAAAAAATAGGTTAAATATGATATTTTACACTAATTGTTTTTTATATATTGAATATAAAAATCAGTTATAATTATAAACAATATTTTTTTGTTTTTTATTATATTTATTATGTAAATAGTCATATTTTAATAATTAGTTATAATATGAAAATTTAGAAGTGGTAAAAAAAGTCTAATTTCATATTTAAAAACAGTTCGAAAAGTTGATTTAGAAAGGTATATTTTTGATTCCGATGAAAGTTCTTTGTAGGCCAATGTATTTATTCATAAGTAAAAAAAAAAATGTATAAAGAATTGCATCAAGCCTTTTAATTTCTATACATGTTTGTTATAGAAGTAACAAAATATACTACTTAATCATTATTTATTATTTCTCTGAAAAAATTATAATATTAAATTATTAAATATTAATTTCATTGAATAAAATAAAATTGTACCGGCGACCTATCTTCTATGTGATGATGTGATATGACCATCGAAGTTGAACAAATTTATTAAATATTTATTTATATATTATACTTTTATATCATAAAATTTGTAATCAGGATATAATTAAGGAAATAGGAGTTGATGTTGCTTTTTAAGTTTTGTACCAATTTCTTAGAATTAAACGCTATCTACAGATTTGCATCAAAGCGTTTTTATGACAGCGTTTAAAATCACTGTCAGATATCATTTATACTTGTTCCAACTATCTCACGTCCATAATGTGCCGCGAACTCACCATGTTATCGTTTTTTTGTTAATCAAATAAGTTTGCGGGGTCCCTTAAAGTACGGATCTCTTGCAGAAGGACACCTCGCACATCCCTAACGCTGGCTGTGCCATTTAATAAAATTTTAATATTAGTCAGGGGTGTCCTGCAATCCAATATTTTTTGTGTATTTCGATTATGATTATGACTGAAAATAATTTACACTTCGCATTGTCTAAATCTTATATTAATTATAGTTAATTTTACTAAATTAGTTATCAATAAATGACATCTTCTTTGTGTCTTATTACTTGTACACAATTTTATTGTAACTTCAATACATTTTATTAAAAACTTGGTACTGGTTATAATAACTAAAAAATAAAAGTTAAAAAAAATCAATTTTTGAAGAAAAAAAATTCTTACTAAAAGACAAAATAAATCTATCATTTTTAATATATTATATTGTTAATAATAAAATGAATTTCTAAAATACTATTTTAACGTAAGGTTGAAAATATACAAATATTATTATGATGTGTGATGTTTAGGTATTTGCATCTTAAATTCCTAGATCCTGTAGTATTATTGCACTCTATTTGCGTTATTTGTGCATTTATTCAAGGTAAAACTTAGATTTTTTTTTGTTTAAGTTTTATACTAAGTTGTATTTACGATCTTGCTTTGAAATCTCTTTTATAAGGGTTCAATTTCATAACTATTATCTATTGTACGCAACATATTTATATGTTAAAGCTTTGAAAAAAAAATTTACCAAAAATAGCATCTCTTAAGATAAAAAACTTATTACAAAATTTGTTTATTTAAACAGAAATTCTCTGATAAACTATTTTATGAATAACAAAAGTTTAAGATGTTTATACAAAATAATAAACTTTTGATAAACATTCTAAAACTGATAAAATATTTTATTTAACGTATTTTATAGTGCAATGAAAATAATTATCAAAAGAAATTAATATCCATCGAAGTGTTATATTTTTATTTAACTATAAGCTATAATCCATGATAATTAATTTTCATTCAAAGTTAATATTTTTTATATAATCAAAAGAAGTAACACAACTCAATGTAATGTTAATATGCTAAAAATGATAATATCTTTATTTGAAATAATTGGATAATTTTTATCGCAAAAACTTAAAAGGCATGAAAACTGTCGAAATACGAATATTTACAGTTTTTGAAACTATTATCATTGTATTTAATCTGTAGTTTTAAAATAAAGCTTAACTTATAGTATAAAAACTCAATTTCTACTGTAATTGGTTTAAACTAAAATAAATGAAAGTGGAAAAGTTAATATAACATTTACATTTTTATAAAAATAATTTGTGTAGGTGCTATTTTAGATAAATGTATTGATATTCGTAGAAGTTTTACTTGAATATTTAAGTATTAACTTTACACAAAAAATAGAGTTTCTGAAATTTACTAATTAGATTTATGTAATCAGCTAATTAAGCTTATTGCTATATAAACTTTTACTAGTTAATTTTACTGAATATGACTACTTATATTTAGTGCATAGTTTTTTTCAAATACATATATAGTAGATTTGATTAATCATTAAAACTTATACGGAATTTTTGTAACTTTTTTAGTCAAGCAGTTAAGTATGGCGATACCGTGTACGTGTCTGGATCATTAGGATTAGATCCGAAATCAGGGAAAATGGTGGAGGGTGGAGTCGGTCCTGAAACCATAAAAGCCTTAGAGAATATTCAACGTATTTTAGAAGCTTCACAGTCGTCTTTAGCATCTGGTCAGTTTAAATTTAATTCTTTTAAATTAAAACATTTTTTCTCAAAGTCCCCACGTAAGAGGGATGATGGAAAACTAGAAGAGATTCTAAAAATATTTAATAGTAATTTTTTTTGTAGTTGTTATTAATAATTAGCAAAAGTTTTTGATCATTGTGCTTTCTTTTGAATTTATTTGTCGTTAACAAATATGAAATTAGATTTAATAAATACTTGTGATACAAATATTTGACTATTATATAAATTAGTATGAAAAGCCAATAAACATGAAATAAATAAAAATGTACATTGATTTTATGCATAATAGCTTTAAATATTTTTAATAAAAGGTGAACCCTCAGAATTTCAACGTAATAATATGTTTACTTAAATAATAAATGTCCAAAAAAAATATATATAAATAATTTACGAACTCTCCGTTTTGGTCATGGACTTCACTTTTATGTTTCCTTAAAAATCTTATTATTTAGAATCCTATTTTTTTTCTAGTAAATTTGAAGTTGTATTTAAAGATTTTGGAACGCTTAGGTTTTACATAGATTTGTCTACAAACAACGTTAGTTTAAATCAAATTAAATAAATATTATCTCAAAATAAATATGTATTTATGCAGTACTGTTTGTTTAGATTGCCTGCCAGAATATAGATATGTTTTATGCCTGAAACAATTTCGACGTTTCATTGTTTATAAAAAATATGTTGTAAAACACCGAAAATCTGACCATGGTTATCTCGTTTCTTATTTATTTTAAGGTACCCGAAGAAGTTGATGTTTGAAATATCTGGGATAATCATATAATTTGTTTTGTACTATAGCATCTGTTTAAAATGAATCCCGGCTTGGGATCAAGTTGTTTGTTTTTACCTTTATACCATTTATAAATATTTTTCGATGTATTACATAGAACTTAATTTGTTTTCGTAGCAGTACATAATTTATGAATGTGTAATTTTTTGCTTTTAACTTATTTCCAAATTAGTTACACTGAAGTATTTTTCAAGGATTAATCTGTTTTATTGTATTTATCTGTTTTAGTGTAATATTTATGATAAAAATTGTTTAAAAACTGATCCTTTTTTTTTTTTAAATTTAGCAGTATATATTTTTTAATTTGTATCACTGCGTTGTTTTCTGTAGATTTTTGATACTTTATCCCAGGATAATATTTATATTTGTATTCTAAAGTTGTATATAAAGTTCTTCGTAACATCTACAGAATTTGATGAATTCTTATAATGATCAGGAATGACAATAAACGTGCTCAGTAATATTAACCAAAAAACTTATCTAAACACGTGTGAGTTCAATGCAGTTTTATTTGAGTATAATAAACAAACTGCATGTTTTATTCTATCTGTTAAATTATTTATCAGATTTTCTCAGTATCCTGAAAACGAATTACTTCTATTTTGCGACAAGTTTTTATTATTGTTTTTTTGTTCGTCATTAATTTTGATGAAGTCTTGTTATTGGGTTCACGTGCTATCATCTATATCTATACATGTAGATATTGTATAAAAGTTACAATAAAATAACGATGCTCAGGATCATAAACGAGTTTCGTTACATGGGTTTTAGCTGTATAATTGAATAAAATATATTAACATAAGTATTCTTTAGTGTCTATACGTTCTACCCATTAACAGCTTTGACTTTTTATTATTACCAAAAAAAAGGGTTAATAATAAATATGCAATATTTACATTTCCTGTTGTAGTATTTTGGATTTATGGTTTTTTTAACTTATAATACACGATTTTAAGTGTGAAATTTGAAGCTATTGTGAGGATATTTTAATATGCTATGAACAATCAAAATGGTGTTCAATTACAGGTTATTCTCATCTTTTTAATTAAAATTTAATCTTTCAGATGTGTTTTTATTTATTATCGCTAAAAGTATTAAAATCTAAGAGTAGATAACATTATTATTTATGTGGCGTGTAATCAAAAGCCGATATTTCACAAAAAAAAAAAAAATGGTTTTGAGATTATTGATGAAATATGTAAAAGAGTGTTTAATCTGTTGTCTATCAAAAATATGGTCTTGTATTTTAAAAATATCAATTTGCATAAGACGCGACTGTAAATTAATTTTTATTCTCCTGAAATATTGCTAAAATTGATATATGAGCTTTAGGAAAATAGCCACAACATTTTATATACAGATATTATAAGTTAATTCTAATTATATAATTATATTAAAGTTAATTATAATATAAGAGTTTTTATTTAATTATAGTCCAATAAATCCTAAATTGTTTGATAATGAGCGATTTACTCTATTTTTAGTCAATTATTTTATTGTAAATTATTATGTTCTTATTTTTTGGAGGTTTTCATTTCATTTATTTTTAAACATATTTTAAATAAAACGTGAAATTTTAAAGGGCTTGAATAAAACTTTTCTATATCGTTAAGTCCTAAGGAACTTAGAGCAAGAACATTTTTATATTAATAAACAATAGAAATGCAATGAAATTCGTACACTAAATATAAAAAACATTAGTATATTCAACACGTCCCAGTAATTATGATATACCAGTTCAACGTCCATCTGTACCACAATACATATAATAATGTAGTCGCTAGCCAACATAAAATTAAATTTTAAATTGTGCGTCTCTACGTACAAGTTTATTTATAAATTCAGTTTTGTTCAACTCATAAAACTATCATAGAATTTAAGTTGTAAATCCTACAACAAAAGTATTTAGTTTAAAAAAAAATTAAATTATCAACTGAAAATTATCACGTTTTTATCTTTGCTTGTAAAACTGATTATTTATTTTTGCAATTTAATATTTATATGCCAATTTATTAAATTTAAACAACTTTTAAAATAATTATGCTGTCAAAATTACTATATTATTTAGATTTCTATACTTTAAATACTATATAGTATTAATTCAGAAAGACTAAATCAAATATTAATGAGGTAAGAAAAGCAAAGGTAAAATTAAAAATATAATTAAATTATCTAATGTTAATTAAAGAAATTAGTGATATTTAATTATAAATTACACAGCACAACAAAATTTACGTCATAGTGTTTATACAAATTATTTTGTTCTTGATAGATTTATTGATGCTGATTACGAATATATTATTAATTTTTCACTATCATCAGAATTTAAGCTCAATTTGAGTATTTGTAAAATAACTGTTTTTACATATAACACGATAATTAATTTAAAAAAAGTATTATTATGATACTATTTAATAATTATTTGTGTTTGTAGTATCTTTATGATAAATATTGCTAAATTTGAAATTATTCTATAAATTTTTACTTTTGATATCGACTTTAAAAGTTTGAAGTTTAGTCTTACAGTATTTTTAAAAATGGCAATGCTGATATTTTCTCTTTATTTGCGAAAAAACTTTATTGATAAAATTGTAATAACTATTATTTTTAATACTCAAAATAAAAATTGTCTATATCAATTAATCCATTTAAAAAAATAGAATTTAATGAGATTACGTTTTATATAAAGAAAAGAAATAACAATTTATTTTAATGAACTCTAGGGGAAAATTTTCTTAAGTCAACTTGTACTTCGCATGCTAGTTTTCTGCGCATTATCAAATAAATGTATGTTATACATATATATAAATTTTTTTTTTTGCTTTTTTTCAGTCGTTAAGACCACAGTTCTATTAGCCGACATAAAAGACGGACCGACTGTAAACGAGATTTACAAACAATGTAATTATATGCACACTCATTTGAATTTCAAAATAGATAGCACTCAGTACTGATTAAATACAATAATTTTGCTTCTATTCTTTTTTAACAGTTTTTGTCGTACCATATCCGGCTAGGGCCATGTTCCAAGTTGCGAATCTGCCTTTAGTAAGTTAACGTAATGGTATAAATTATTTGTTAACTAAAACCTGTTGTTTTTTTAAGACAATATTGATGCGATAAATTTTACATATATGTTATATTTCGCCACCATATTGTTGTCTTCTGCCCACTTGTTGCGATTAATTCTTATTCATAGTCCCTCGGGTCTATAAATTGTCTGGGCTATATTTGTGACATGTGGTGGTCATTAAATTATGTTGCTATTTTATTACTCAGTGATTAATCTTAGTGTTGTTAATTTTTTCTAGGGAGCAAAAGTGGAAATAGAAGTGGTTGCTGCCGCAAATAAGTGATAATATCAATAAGTCCAAATTATAATTTTACTAAAAAATTTTTTATTATAAAATACAATAAGCAACGAAAATAATCTTAGGTTTATTATTTACAATCAAACACATTTTTAATAATAAATATCAAGAGAGCAAGAGTTCAAAGTGGGTTTTAAGGTATCAATAAAATATTGGAATTGTAACATAAAACTGTTGTTTTTATTTAAAAATGTTCGTCGAGTTGGGTTAAACACGCCATCCAAGAAAGAAAGAAACGCACAAAAAAGTTATGCAACGAGTGCGTCGCGCCTTTAAATAACTAGAATAAATATTTCAGTCGCAAAAGTTCACAACATGTGAAATTTCCTTTAGTATGTGTTAAAAGGAAATAAGCGAAAAATGTGTTGATATTAAAGTTCACAAAAAATAATTACCTTTAACAATAATAGTTAAATTAACGATAAAAGCTCTTTGTAAATGACAAGTTTAACTTTAATGTTTTTATTCATCGAATCATCTTTTACAAGTTTAAGAGGATAGGAACAATCGATCAAGAATAAAATCAATTGGGTGTCATCAACAAAGTTGTAGTGGTAGGCCTATTATTGTTGGTCAGCACACCGTCGTCTGTTAAGATGGTACTGTCCATTGCAGTGTCTTCATTAACAACACTTGGTTTTCTGAAAATCGTTTTGCGTGAAAACCTTATAGGTATGTTGCTCATATAACCATCATCCGCAAAACTATCAGTTTCCGTAACAGTAATGATTTTTGGTACTGAAGTTTTATTGCTAAGGGTCATCATTCGTCTCATAGAGTTACCCTAGAAGCATTTAACTAATATGTAGTTATAAACGATAATTTTAACTTGTAGTTAGTTTCATTAACTTATATTTATAATAAGAATTTTTAGAATATTTTTAAAATTTAAGTAGAATTGTTATTTCTTATAGTAATAAATTTACTTATATGCAGTAAAAAGGATTGGGACAATAAACAACCTATCTAACCTGACAGTAGCTATAATGCGTTAATAATTTAAATTTTGTAATATAAACCAGCATTCAAACTTTAGAAACTACCTTTTCAATAACTACTTATATAAAACAATATTTAAACCGACTTAAATATGAGTGAAAGAATAATTATACAAGATGGCAGAGATCAATTCAGGACTTAAAGTACGGCCCGATCCGAATATATTTTTTGAGAAGTCTGATCCGACTTGACCCAAATGTATATGTAAAATTTTAGGTTTGATATGGTCCGATCTAAAAAATAATTTAGTTCGAATCGACTCGAACCTAATCTATATTTAATGAATATATACATTTAGGTCTGATTTAATTCGAAATTTGTTTTTCAAGTTTAGTCCTATCTACCTGATCCAAATTTATTAGTAAATTTTTAGGCCGATCCAGGTCGGTACAAATACGATTTATTAAAAAAATACCATAATTGTTATTAAAAAATTTCTAAATGTTTAAATTTCATTTATTATATTTTATTTTTAATGAAAATATTAGTTTATTTGATTTTTTTTCATAGTTTGTATCAACGTACGCGGCCTACTATCAATGTTTGATTTGACTTGATCCAACCCAACTCAGCTCATTTTAAATTGAAGTCCGATTTGGCCCGGTCCAAAACATGAAATTAATATTACGGCTCGACTCGACTTTTAGATAGAACTAAATTATGATTGTAACAAGCTGATCTTTGTAAGGTGATTAAATACCTTACACATAATTTTTAAAAGTATAAAAAAAAATTGTTAACTTTAATATTATATCAAAAATAATAATAATATTTTATTTTATTTAATAGAATACTTATTTAATCAAATAAGCTAAAAGTTTCATGGATACAGGTTTATTCTTTATACAATTTTTTGAAAATTAAAAAAAAACTGCCCTTACTAAACGTACTGTACTGAAAACTTTTAACATTTCTTGACTTACGTCGCTTTTAAAATGGTCGGTTTATTTAGTATTACAATTATGTAACGCATGAATTGTCAGAATTAGTTAATAGTATATATGGTAGAAAGCAATGGTATATTTTTGAAAAGCATAATTTTTAAATAAATTGAATCATTTTTTACTTTAAATTGAATAATAGTTATTATTGCTGTAGAATTTGTATTAAATTTGAAATTTTACACATACCTCATCAAAATGACTGCTACTGAAACTTCTACTATGACTGTTACGTCTTTGCCACTTATAGTCTAAGTTTGGCATGCTATGATCAGGACTCAGACTACCAGTCCTTTTACATGTACTCCAAGTTTCCTAGAATAATTTACAACATTATTTCTATTATTGACTTTGATCTAAAACTATTTAAATTATAGTTAAATTCAGCTAGTATATTCATATATTTTATGTTAAAAACCTAATAGTTGTATATCGTTGTGTGTTATTATTCACTACTCAGTAAATACAAATGGAAACCAGATACAACTATTTTGAACTAATTAAAATTGAAAGTTCAAAATTTGTTTTAAAACAATATGTTACAGACAAATCTCTCATATTCAAAGTACATTATTAACATGTATCATTATAATATGTTATGAACTTGGGTACATCAATAAGCATTCGTACAACTTTCAAAATTTAAACATGTTTGTCAGAGCTTAAAGATTCATCAAGAGATGAAAATAATTACTACTTACAGTCATAAGTGTTTTAATTTTTTGTTAGCTGAGAAAGTTAGGTTTTACTTGGAAGACTCATTTTATTAAAGTAATGTATTTAGTATATATTTTTACTTTCAATTTCATCCTCCCAAAAGTGTGTACTTATCTTAACACGCGAATATTTTTATATCGATTATACTTTTGGTATGATTTAAGCTTTTGTTGAAATAATAATTATTTGTTTTATTACAAATAAGAACACAGTTAATAATAAAATATTTTTGTTGTATAGGTAAAATTACTTACCTTAAAAGCATTTCTAAACTTATATGACATAAGATTGTATAAAAGTGGATTAATGGTAGCTGATAAATAGTACAAAATACCAGATACATAAGTTAACCATTGGAATATTCTTTTTGATTGTTCATTCTGCGAATCTCCATACACGGCCAAAAGTCTATGTGCTTGGAATGGCGCCCAACAAACAAAAAATGCTACTACTACAGCAACTACGACAAAAGTTGATTTTCGTTAATATTCTTTAACGATTATTAAATATACCAGGCAGAGGAAATAATTTATTCTAATAAACTATAATTCATCTGTTTTTATAACGAAGACCAAATTTTTTATACATGTTTATTTTTAATTTGTTCGTAGTTTATTATTATTACCCTTGTAACGAGTTTAAAAATGGCTGAATTTTAATTTTAAACGTTCGTCAGTTTTTTAATATATTTTATCTATTGTTCGAATCATTAAATTAAATGAATTTGTTGTAAATGTAAATATTTTGTTTTGGCTCATTAAGAAGAATGAAAATATGTTCCCTAGTACATTGAATTAAATACTAATAGATATAATGCCAACTTTTATGAAAATAGTATTACCTACGCGCTAAATTGTTATTTATAAATATTATTCTATTACCCATATAATTTTAGTATTTTTATCTCTGAATATCTTTAGTTATTACTCATCATATCCTCTATCCAAGTTATCTGGGGTTAATTCTACAATAACGATTTGACGGAATTTTATACCAGCTGTCGGCCTGATGCAACTACATTATAGTTAAGGGAATCAGTATGAGGCAAGGTGTGTGTCACTCTTAGAGGTGCCAGATGGGTGATCATTCAGGATCCACCAACAGCGCAGCTGAGCATTAGTGCTAAGGCGGTGAATAAACCACAGTACCTCGCCACACCTCACATAATTAGTTATTACTATAAAGTATTAATAAGGGTTGCATAGATTTTTATTGTTAAATCATATTTTCTTAAATATATGTTTTTTTTTCTCTTAATAATTCGCCTAATAAGATATGTAAAAATACTCATAATACATATTGATTTGCATGTTTATTTTTATTCATTTATTGTTATAGGTTTATTTTAAATGCGAAAGTGAGAATTTATTAGCTTTAGTATGATGTCATTTGTTTTTAATTTTAATATAGATTATAGAAATTTTCATACATAATCTATCAATAACAATAAATATTTAAACATAAAGGTAAAGTTAGATTTATAATAAAAACCATCTCAGGTAACAATAAACTACGCATATAAGTTAAACCAGCCACTCTGCGTCTCCTTTATCTCTAGCATATTTATTAAAGTTTAATATATCCAGTATTTACTCGAAAATATGATAGAAAAATGATCGACGAAACAGCTGGGGTAACGTGACAAGAATTCAGTGATGGAGGAATATAAATAGGTAATTTATAAATGTTCATAGAATCAGAAAAAGGGATTTGAGATGAAGAAGTGATGATACCGAACACTTTAAAAAATAACTAAGTATGAAAACCAATGCTCAGAACGTTTCTGACAAATTACTGGGAGCAGACCAAACTAATATGTAGTCAGAAAACTATTGGAATTTACCAAGAATAATCAACAAGAATAAATATAATATACAGGAATGAAAAAAAAGGTCATCACAGACTAAAAAACTTTATTCATTCACATAAAAACTTAAAATATTATTTTATAAATAAAGTGTATAGTGCTGTAGTGACTATAATTTAATATTAGGTACTATAAAAGTTATAAAAAACAGACTCATTTTTGTAAAATTATACAACAAAACTATTCTTTTACTGTTTTTAATGAAATTAAGGGTTTGTTTTTGTAATTTGAAATCTTCTCTTGTAGTTATTAAAAAAAAAAAAGATATTTATTGATACATCGCTATTCTCAATAGTGGGAGGTTTAAACCCTTTCGGTATATCTACGCATCTGATAAAATATATAATATGTTGTTTATATATTTTTACTTAAAAATGTAAACTGTAAATAGCAATACTAATAATAATGAAAATATAACTAATGGCCTAAGAAAAAAATAGTTCAAAATAGAGTTTTGTATCATCGTTAATTGATTTTTGTTATCAATTAGTTTGACAAAATACTGGGTCTTGGAATGTTTAAGTAAATCTGTTTTGATTCTAATAGGTTTTTTGTCCCTAATTTTAAATATGCCCTTAGCTTTTCTCTACCATAAATATTTCAGCCAAATATTGAGTATTTGTAAAAATTATGGGTTTTTCACATAAAATTTTAATTATATTTATAATATCATAATGATAATTATGCAAATTTTCAAATAATTCTGTTAAGTTTAATTTTCGCTAATACTCTTAAAGTTGAGATTTACAGCTACGTATAGCCCTAATTATTTTTTTTTGTAGAATTTCATTTTAAATTATTTTTTTACTATAATTAATTTAATAGTTGAAATTTTCAAAATCTGATTTTACTTTAACATTTTACTACAAAAGTATTTTAGTATTTTTTGAATCCTCATAACATTTTTTATGGTTATATTAAATAATAACAACATGAAAACGAATTAAAAATAATATATAAAGAACTATTCAGTTTAATCTTTTTTTAAAAATGCTGTAAAATTTAAAAAGTACATAACAAAGATGAAACTTTACGGAATTTCAAAATTTGAATAAATTATCATCATAATACTACTATAAATATAATGAAGCTGTTAGTAATTTTTTTTTTTTTTTAATTAAAATTTTATGTAAAAAACCCATAATTTTATGAATATTGAAATTGTGGCTATAATATTAATGATAAGAAACTAAGGGAATTTTCGGAATCAGCGTCAGAAAACCAATTAGAAAAAAAGTTTCATAAACATCTTATGATCCAAACTTTGTTGAGCTATATAATTCATTGAAAATCTGAGTAATGTAATAAATAAATAAATAAATATTATTATTACATTAACTTTTTTTACAAGGAACATTTATAATGGGAGCTTGATCAGATATCTTATTAAATATTTTACGACAAACAGAGCCTACAAAAAGTAAATGAATTGGGTCAGATTGGTTTATTAAATAAAACGCAGAGTTTAATATTTTAAAATATTAAAAAGACTGAGTAAGAGTTGTGTTAGGTTTTTTAGGACTCAATTTATTCCTGGTATTTGGTCAGCCCTTGTAAGATTTGCAAATATTTAGCATACATTATTTTATTTGTCTAAAATAAATGTATGTTATATTATCTTGAATGGTAACTTTTTTATTACTTTATATTAAGTACAATAATTTTTTATGAGAAATATTTGTTGAAAAATGAAACAGATAAAAACTTACCAAGCATTTTTACTACGCGACTGGTGGCTCTATTGTTTGTCGAACTTACACATTCTGTGTGACGACAATGAGCTGAACATACGGTTCTATTTGAATCTCGTTTGGATTTGTAGAGTTTCAAACCAATTAGGATGTAAAGGATTACAATTAATGTCCAGGGAACAAGAAAAAAGACTATCGAAGATATTTCGAATGCATAAGGAAGTTGGTTGGTAATAGAGCATGTAGACGTTTCTGGTAAATCCTTGCCATTTTCATCTTTACCGTATATTAAGCCCATTTGAATAGCCTATAAAAAAAAAGTAATAAAAACTTATAATTTACGATGTAATTTGAGAAGAGCAAATATAAGTTGTAAGCTATTAAACTAAAATTAAAACGCTTAAATAATAATAATTATAGTTAAAAATTATTTTTAATGTTCCACAAATAAATAACCAGCAATGAAAAATCTAAAACTTAGATAAATGTTAAAGAATATTATTATTTTTATTATAATTAATATTAATTTGAATGATTCATTTTAGTACTATTTCGTTAACATTGTTTAAAGACAATTATGATTATCTTAAAAATTTTCTAAAATCCATATTTTCCTTGTTGTAGTTAATTATTAGAGATTGTTATAAAAACAAAAACATAAAAAAAAAATTATTTTCATCCAAAATTTTTCCATTTTTTTTTTTTTTGAGAGGGTTATTGGATGAGTAAACGATGCATATTAAGTATTTTTAACATTATTTAAATTATTAGTAGATAACGTATAATTATAAATATCCTGGGTATTTTAAATTATTAAGAGAAAATTTAAATATGTTATATAATCAAGTCTAGAAAACCTCAATATAATATCCAATAAAAATGTATTTATAATTTATCGTTTCTTTTTTTGTTAAAATGGTTTTGTTTCATAATGGCAATAGAACCAATATCTATGAAGTAAATAATTACTAAAATTTGTTGGGTATTCCACGTTAAGTTCAAGGTTAAAATAAAAAAAATATTGTAAAATGTAAACTAGTTTTAGATAGAATATTTCAAGTACAATTATAAAAAGTGTCAGATTTATAATATGAGCTATAAAGAAGATGATATGTCATGCGAGGATAATTTTATCAAAAATAAATTATGGCTATTTTTTAAAGTCAATAATAAATTTAGTTGGTATCAAATCATAAGATATTATTGCTTTTTGGACAAAAGACTAATGTATACTACTATAGTTTAATTTGTTAATATTATTTAAATCGATATAGAAAAATAAAGTTTGCATTACATTAATATTCAGAGGGACATTTTTACAGGACTATTATAAGAATGATATGAACTTATTTTACTGCAAAAGAACAATAACAAACATGTTTTTTAAAAGATATTTTTTATTTTGTAGTATCAATACTTTTGCTAACCCTTATAATCTTAGTTTATAAATTAGGCTGAAAAATGGAGATAACAGAAGTGTACGTAACAACTAATGTAGATTACACTACGATTTTTTTTATGCTATTTATTTTTATAAATACTTTTTAGTCTAGATTTATTTCTGAGTAATATACTCAGAAATATTAGAGTTTAAAAAATAATTACAATTTAAAACTGAGTTAATGTTACCGAAAACATAATGAACCTAAATGTATGATGTTCTATTGTTTTGGAATATTTATTTAACATTTTTTTAATGTTTAAATATTAATTAATTTTAATTCTTAAACTCTAACTCTACTTCTTTAAAGAATAACTGAAACATCTTAACTTTAAATATTAAAAAAAATTTCCCACTGACTAAAGTATTATTGATATCAATACAACAAACAAAATTAATTTTAATAAATATTTCAACTTTGTTTTATTAGAACTGTAAAGTTTTAACAAAAATCTACTACAAAATTTATAAGATAAATCTACACGTCTCATTTAAAAATCAAATATATTTTTAGCTTCGATGTGAAGCTGATGAGATATTGGTTTTGTGAAGAGTTTTTTTCTTATGTCTCCCAATGATAATTTTCAGCTCTCACTGAATTGATTTGGTTGATCTACGTGTCTAAAAATGTTTAATCTAATTGACATTATATTCACCGAAAATTGAAAAAACCATTTAGTTTTATGAATTAAAAAATATATATATTTCATATATATATAATATTACTACGCTATCATAAATCAATAGAATTTTCAAAAAAAAAATTCAAAATACTAAAACTTTTTTTTTTAAATTACTAATCTTAATGAAATTTTAATATAATATTCTAAAGACAATAATCTTTCTTTTGTTTTACTTTGAATGAATATATAACGAACATTTTAAATATAGGAAGAGTTTGAAAGTGACTACTTACAGATAAAGAAACTTTTATTTGGAACGACTACGTTATTTAAACCTACTTTAAAATGGAGCTTTTGAAATAAACTACAATATTTAAAACAAAATTTTCCGATGACTGTTCAACTAAGAGTATTAGTCCGTCAAAGTAAATAAATCACAATTTTTGAAATAAAAATATTCTATTTTCAATTGAGCAAGTAATTTAATATTTGAGTGAAATTAAAAAAAACATTTAATCGTACAATTTTGCTTAATTGTGAAATTGTAAAATTACAAATATACAAATTATTGTAAAATTTAACAGATTCACATCGAAGTGTTCTGTACTTGTCCCGACTATAACGCCACCCCAAGTGTTGGTTTTTTTTAGTGATATTATTATAAAAAAATCTAAATTTTAGAATAAATATATTTATTATACGAATTAAATTACTCTAAAGATATTTCATTTTTAACATTTGAATCTGTAAAAAATAATGGAATTAAGGTAAAAGTAAAAATATCAATTTTATTTAATTGGATTTTTAGAAAAGTTCATAACTATTTCTCAATAAAAATTATTTACTTAATTAAACAATTTAATTGAGACAGATGGATTGAGGATTTTGTGAGTCACAAATTACAGTCGACTGTCAATCATAGGATTAAAGATTTCAGGATAAAGGCAGATGTTTAACATATTTTTTTTTTATAAATGCTTGTTCACTGATAGAAATACTTAAGTTTTAGAGCCAACTGGTGACGTTATTATAGAGTAGATTATTATACGTTATATGATTCTTTAAAATATTTTCTTTATTAGATACATAGCAACATTCTTAATATGACATATTAATAATATTAATGCAAATTATGAATATTGTGTTTTGCATTAGATATATATTCCAAAATTAAAATTTTCATCCGTTAATATTTTTAAATTGTATTAATAACTTGAAATACTGATATTAACTTCGAGGTCATTGATTTCCGAATAAAATAAAGGCCACAAAAATAGCTTTATAAAGTAAACGAAAGTTGTTTGATAGGCAAAGAAAAATAGTTTTTTTTCCATAAAATCGTTTAAAGAAAAAGACCCTTCACTTTACCGAATTGATTAATTTATCTAATTTATAAAACACATTTATTTTGAAATTTTCTATTAAACTGAAAATAATAATAATACCGCTATTTAGTTACTCTACTTTTGTGTATTGAATGACATGAAATTATTACATATTCTAGAGAAAGATTGAATAATCTTTTATATTTAGTGATATTTTTCTATTTCGAGTGTATTGTATTTATCTTAATATAAAAATATGCAGTCATTTTAAAAATGATCAAGAATTATTTAAGTTATTAAACGAATTAAAAAAATTAAATTGCTATGTATTTTATACCAATATAATATGAACGTAATTTTATTCACTTGCATGGAAATTAATAACTGAAAATCGTATGTACACTCAGTTACTCTCATTGTAATGTATGATACAAGATATTCTTAATTTTTTCGGTTCAACTAAATAAGAAGACCAATTCAAAAATTGTTTTCGTAGAATTAACTATAATATTATACTATTAGTATTTCTATAATATTAATAAACATGTATGATACTTAAAAATTAAATTAAATTAAAAAAATGTATCATATATATTTCTAGTGGTTTAAAATTTAGATCAGAAGTAAAATATATTATAATATATGCATTATAATATTTAACTTTTCTTTTGTTATCTAAAAATTGTACTTGTAACTTAGCTGAGCATAAACACATTATAGTTTATACGTTAAATGTCAATTGTTAAACTTTATCCGATACGCTTACCTCAGTCTGCTTTTGTAACTTAAACGTTTAGAAATTTTGAGTACCCTATTGGTTTTTCACAGATGTAATTTCATCTGATTGTATTAGTTAAGTGTGTAAAGTAAAAATATACGTTTAGTGTTCAAAAACATCGATATAATGACACACTAATATTATAGTTTTAATTGTACAGTATTTCAAATTGTCAAATGTTATTGATGAGGTGTATTTTGGATGCAATCGACTAATTGAAATATGTTGTAAAATTGTACGTCCATTTTTTTTACATCTTAAAATATGTTCTTTGGCATCATCGTAGGGTAGTAAAAACTAAATAACGAGTAGACTAATAATTTTTTATTTTCTAACTTGAAATATTTGAGATCTAGTTCTTTATCTTTTCTCTAAGTAAAATTTTAAAACTGGTGGAAAAAAGATAACTTAGAAACTCTTAACGAAATTATTAACAATTTTAAGAGACCTAAACTAATGGTCTTTTTGCACGCTATTATTACTGTTTAACAAAACCGCTCTAGATTTGTTGTCAACACTAAAGTATTTTAATCAAAAAAATTGTAAAAGACTTTTGAGCTGTGCAAGGTTAAGAGATATTTTCACAATGTATTTTGACGATATATTGGATCGTATAAGTTTATAAAAGTTTGCCATTTTAATGATTATGCTTTTATAATCGCTATAGTATTAGTAACAGCAGGTGGAATAAATTGTTCGTTCACTCTTATAAAAATTGTACTATCGAGTGATGTATATTGGTTCATCCATAAGGAAGAAAACCATATTGTAACTTTATAGTTATGAAACAGAGTAAAAAAAAATAGGTTACTATCGTAAGCAAGGCGTAATAAAAATGACAATTGAATTTTATGTGTCTATCATTTTACATTTGTTAATTACTTACTTGATATGATTTAAATTTTTATTTTTTTTTTTCAATATTTAAAAATTTAATTAGTGAATATTTGTATCAAGAAATGGAAAGAAATATTTTCACTTGAACTGAATGAAAAAAAATTGAATTTTAAATTAATATTTAACTAAAATACATAATTTCATTAAAAAATAACTGAAAATATCTCCAGTTTTTCTTAATTTGATTAACCCAGTTAAACAGATAAATTATTCTATTTTAATGGTAAATTTCTTCTCACATATAACACTTATTTAGTTTTGTTTTATTACCATCAGTTTAAACGATTATTTTGTTTAAAAATTTTACCTTTTCGATAGAAAATGTTTTAGTCAGCATATAATAAATAAAGTTTACGAAAACTAGCTTTTTACTATTCCGGAATTATGCTCACGCAGTGGATTTAGACATTGGTTATAAAATCCTTTTTACATAACACTGTAAGATTTCGTATTATGTTTAGAATTGGTAGATACCCAATATAAATAAAGCAGCATACAATTTTAAATTGACAATTTTGGTAATTCTATGTTTAATAAACATGTATTTCATAAATATTGTTTTTGGAATAATACTACCGAGTATGCATAAGAGTTATTATGTATTTGTACTTTCTTCGAGACATTACATATTCAGATTTAATCTGAACTGGTATTTTAGATAATCATAGTTCAGTGTCGTAGTTATTAAAATTGTTTAATAAAATATTTCTCTCGTATTTATTTTTAATTGCTAAAAGTTTGTACTGATCTTGATTGTTGGGCGTTAACTTCTTTAAATTACATAAATACCATAAGATTCTATTTTTAATAAATAAATTACTGAAAGTCCAAGAAGTTGCGCCCCTAATTTTCATGAGATAATCTGATATCACAGATAAAATATGTACAAAGTTCAAACTATTGGTAATTTATTGATAAAATTTGGAAGAAACAGATTTAATTGGTTATCGTGCATAAAATAAATGTTGAAAAACAATAACACGTGTATTTAATTTCCAGTATTTCAAAGTAAAAGATGAAATAAAAGAGGAAGTAGAAATATCTTGTAGAATAAAAACTTCTTTATGAACGACTAAGTTGAACTTTTCTATCTTTGGAATGATAATTATTATAAAAAGTATAAACAATCGAAAGAATAATGTTTGATATTACAAAAATTACAAAACCCGTGTGAAATTGCGATTTTTTAATTAAAATAAAACAATGTAAGATATAATATATAAGATCTGTTATTGATTTATAAATGTTGTTATTGTGATTCTATACATAACATTTCATCATAAAATTTTAATTATAAATGGACTTTTTTGGCTTTATTTGAATACAACCAAAATTATATTGAAACGTTTATTGTTTATTACTAAATCTATTCTCGAGAATCAATAGGGACTAAATCCAGTGGTCTTAGTCCACTTTTATTAAATTTTACTTTTTGGTAATTTACTGTGTGAAATTTTGTCATTCATCTTTTTAACAATGTTCATTTTGATTGTGCGATGCATAGAAACAGTTAGTCTTTTGAGTACCCATGATACGTCACTGTTTGTAATTATAATTTATTCTTTAAATCATTTTTCTTTGAATGTTAAAGCTGGTACTTTTTAATCTCTTTTTGAACGAATAATTTATTTTTGATTTTTATTCGGATATGCGATTATACTAACGTACTTTTGTATAAATGTAAACTTTTGAATTCAAAGATTGTACTCATCCAATGTTGTATCTATGTATATAATAATAATTATTCATTTTTAGTAATAAATATTTAATATTTGTGGAAACTTATAAAATGTATAAATTATTGATATTTGATAAAATGTATTCATTATACAACAAAAACATAACATTTTATTTAAATCTGAATATATGTAAAAAATAAATTACATAAGAATGCATTTTCCTTAGCTTATAAATATTTACAGATAAATCTTTCAAGTTCTTTAGAATTTATTAACAAACTTTAAGCAGTAAATTGTTGATATTCTATCAAATAATTGCGAATGAACGTTTTAAAATATATAACACCGTCACTAAAGAATTTAAGTGTATTAAATATTTGTTTGTCTTGGTTATAAACTAAAGTAAATTCAAAAATATTGTTTTGCTATTGTACTTCCGCGAAAAGAAAATACGATTTAATTCTATATAAAATCTTAGGAAAAACAAAGTGGACAAAAATGTGACAATAGTGTTTTCATATAATTCTAAAATGATGACAGGGGTAGCGAATAGAAAAGAAAAAAGATGGTCTCTTATGTGTCATTTCAGAATTATAATATATATTACATTCACTTTTCAAAAAATATTGTAAGTTTCAAGAATTGAGAAAATATTTTATTATTATTTGTTGATGACCATCATTTTCAATTCTGTTTTGAAAAACTCTTTTACTACCTATGAGATTTAATAAAAATGTATTTACTTAAATAGATAAACATGCATGTATAGCTATACTAGGTGTTCTCATAGTTTCTAGCTTCCATGTAAAATTTAGAAAGTATTGGATTTGAAATGGCGTTTATTTTTATGTTCGTTCATGAAAATTTTTAATTCTCACGGGACCGATTTTGTTGGTCTATGTGCCAAAAGAACACAATTTTAATTTCGTTGAACCTATTAACACCAAAAATTCGAAAAAAACTTTCAATGTAATAAATTTAAAAAAATATCTCAAAATTACGACACCGTAAAAAAAGAATTTTCAAAACATTTGTTATGCATTTAGAACTGAGTCTTGATTTTTTTTTTTAACATTGTTTTCCTAACGAAATTATAAAGATTATACTAGAAATAATAAGCTTTCTTTTGTTATTCTTTTTATGAAAATTTAATACAAAACCTAAGTATAAAAAGGATTTAAAAGGCACTACCTACACATGTAAAATATATATATATTTTTTGGGAAATGAAAGTGAAATTGAAGTGTACTACAATGTAAAAAATGATTGCCTGACAAATATTCTATTGAATTAGACACCAAATAAAAAAACATAAGCAATTTTTAAAACTTTTTTAAATTAAAACTGATTTTTGAAAAATGAATGAATCAAGGGGAAATTTTGTATAAATATTATAGGTATGTCTATTTCATAAGGCATATTTGAAAACTTAGAACTTTGGAAACGTGGAATAGTTGGGACAAGTATATATGACACTCAGTGGCGGCTTGCGGCTTGGACGACGGGACGATCGCACCCCCTACTAAAATTGATTTAGAAAAAAACATTAACTGTATATTCTTAATTCTACATTTTTATTAAAAATCTAAACTTTTAAATAGTAAAATAGTTATAATATATTTGTCGTGTGCGAACATTAAAGTTGTTTCCCTCAGTACGCATACACACACGAGCAGTGTTTGGACGGCCGGCAGTGTCGTCCATACTGTAAAATATTAGTATATTACTAATTTATTTTTAGAATTAACTGTTATCGGTTGCTATTATAGTATAATAGCTATTACGCTATTATTATTTTCATTTCTATTTTCTACTACGACCTTAAAAATAATAATATGTATATTGTGTTTTATTTTATTATATTTAATTTGACAATTTTTGATACCTATGACTAGCAGAATTATATTTTAATTTCCCACCACCAACACCCATGAACCACCACTGATGATACCTGATAGTGATTAACATTAAATTATCAAATATTAATATGATAATTTAATTATTTGTAATTTTATAATTTCTATGTTTTAAAATTTCACTCAAATATTTATTAAATTATTTGCCTAATTGATAATAAAGTTTTTATATTTAAAAAATTATAGTATTTTCTTTGTTTAGCTTAAATATTTCATAGTATTGTAATTTTATGAATTGTATAAACTATTTGTATTTTAATCCTTATACAATTTAGAATATGTTTACGTAAAAAAAAAAACAGCCGAGACGTACTTATATATTTTAGTCAAATATTATTAACTATTGTCTTCATGAAACAGGTTGTCGTGTTAATTTCATTAATTTGAAATTAATGAATGTCTACCGTATACAAACATATGCTATTTTTGAGTTAAATTTTTCGGTTTTGCATTTTATTTTATTTTAAAATACCTTACAAAGGATTTTGAGTTAGAAAAAATACTTTGACTCATTTAGATTCAATAACTTCAATAAATATAAAGATGCTCATCACTGTAGTCTCCTCTCATGAGAAGAAATTTCTTATTCATATTAAAATAATTATACTATGTGGTTTTTTTTGTGGCTGTCACTTATATTCTCAGCTCTCACTTGACCAATTTTTAATAATACGGCAAATATTCACAACTATTATCTAGCTAAAGATACCCTCAAAAATTAAAGAATTTCCACTTTATTAATTAAAAAGTTACTTATCCCACATTTTCCATGTAAACAATTAATATCATTAATTTCTAATATTTTTTAAAGTATTTATTATCGAATTAGATTTGATATGATAATAGGTTTCAAATATAAAACTAAATAATTTTTCTTTGTAATTTATTTATTTTTTAACTCTATTTGCGTTACCACTTTTACTCAGCTCCCATAACTTTTTTAAAAATGACCGAATCAAAATAATTTTTTTTTATATAGATACGTGAGGTTACATATCATTTTGTATATATTTTTTTTTATAAATCTGATCCTTTACCCACAGGGGGGGGATTCAAATGACATCTTTTTCAACTTAACTTTTGAAAGTGATCCGGAAATACTGACACTTTTATACATATCTTAAATTAAAGCTAATGCAATGTACTTTATTATGGAAAAAAAAAATTTCGGACTCTATTTTTCATGGTGAAAATGACTACCGTATGCTATTTTTGTAGCTTACGGTTTTTGCCATTACCGTAGCCCCCCTCGTTTGAAGAAATTTCTTATTCATAATACATTTTTTTTACTGTGATTTTTTTTTAATGGCTCTCATTTATTTTCTTAGTTCTCACTTGACCAACTTTTATTATCAATACATCAAATGATCACAACTAATACACTCAACTGAATAGATTTTATTAACAACATTTTGATTAGTAATAATATCAAAAATTATTGGTGATGGAAAACATACAGGGTGATTTTTTTATCATAACCCACTCAATTACTTGCAGAATAATAATAATTTAATCTTTTTTTTTTTTAATTATCTTTAGTTACACATTATTCTTCAATTTTTAACTACGTAATACTTTTTAAGTTCATCCCTTATGCCTTGGAAGGGGGTCAACTTTGTTTTTTTAAATGGTAACATATATTTTTAATTTAATAAAATGTTTGAGTTTTTAATTTAATAGTAAATGGCATTTGAATTTTTAATATAACTTAATTCGTTTATTAGATATAATCATTTAAAGTTTCAAATTTTTGAATTAATATACAGGTATAATACACAAGGGATTACAAATATAGGTAGCTAATTGGTTTTTTATAACATTGATATTAGCAGGTACACAGCATTGTTATTATCAATTGTAGCAAGGCAAATTGTTGTGAGTTTATAAATACACTAACTGACAATACAGAAAGTATATCTATTGATAATCATAATTGATAATAAACAATCCGTGACTGAGACAGCAATGTCATAAAAATCCAATTAGCTACCTGTATTTNGTCATAAAAATCCAATTATCTACCTGTATTTGCAATTTCATGTGTATTATACATATAAATTAACTCAAAAATTTGAAACTTTAAATGTTTATATCTAATAAACTAATAAAGTTATATTAAAAATTCAAATGCCATTTACTATTAAATTAAAAACTCAAACATTTTATTAAATTAAAAATATGTGTTACCATTTAAAAAAACAAAGTTGACCCCCTTCCAAGGCATAAGGGATGAACTTAAAAAGTATTACACAGTTAAAAATTCAAGAATAATGTGTAACTAAAGATAATGAAAAAAAAAAATGTTTAAATTATTATTATTCTGCAAGTAATTGAGTGGGTTATGATAAAAAAATCATCCTGTATAATTGCTGATTTTAAAATAGCACAAAAGATTGAATAATAAAAGTATATTTTTGAATCTCATGAACATTTTTTGCAGACCATTTATTCATAATTAACAACAAATTATTATCTAAAAAGTTCTGCGTTAAGCCCTTCAATTTTTTACACCTTTGCCATAAAAGTAATAATTACTTTATTATTTTTTATAAATTCACCGAAAAAATTACAATACTAAATTATTAAATATTAATTTCATACTACGTTCAATTGCTTTTATAGATATTTATTCATAAATTATACTTATAAAGCAACTACTAATTAGGAATAATGATAGAAATAGGATTTAATTTTGCTTTAAGAACCAATTTATTTAAATTAATGATTATCTACAGATTTGCATCGAAGCGTTTTTTATGATAGTGATTCTAATCACTGTCAGATATCATCTATACTGGACCTAACTATACCGCGATCCCACTGTGATGGGTTATAAGAACCCATCACATATGAATATTACTATAAGAGTAATATTCATAATCAGACAATAGTTACTATTTATGTTTATGCTCTTTAAAAGTTAAACATAAATAAATGATTTAACAGATTAACAGATATTACTTAGTTTTAATTTATAATACGCTCCTAAAAAGAGCAATATTCTGTTTAATTATATTTTTAAAGTGTTAAAATTTGGTGTTTTGAATTATTGATATTTGATCATGATAAAAATTTGAAAAAAATGTATAGTTGTTTTGCATTTATACTAAGGCAATAATGTTTTTTAATAATTTCAGTAAAATTTCAATCTTATATGTAAAACCTTATGTAGAAAATTAAAAAAATATTTTAGTGTTATTTCGACCTTTTAGTTTTTTCATTAGTTTTTTTGAGTTAAATATTTATATGATGAATCTATACAAATTATACAGTTAAGTTCTTAATCACTTTTGCATTTTTCACTCCAATGAAATTAAAGTGAAGTGATTTTCATCGTAATCATTGTAAAAATGATCGACCTTCCTGAGCTTATAAAATGGAATAGCATTTTCAGTGGATTAATTAATTCAAGATGAAATTATTCATATATTAAAGGAATTTCGAATAAATAAATAAAAAAACCAAAACGAATAAATATTGTCTTAGAAACAAAATAAGTTAGAGTATATGATTAAAGTTGTAACATTTATAAATTTCAAAAGTTATTATTCATTAACATTGTATAAATACCATTTATCTTATAAAACAAATTGTAATATACGAACGTATTTTTCTTCTTAATAGCATAACTAAACAGCATAAATTATTTATTAAAAAAATAGTATAAAGTATGATAAAAGTGTAACATAACTAGTAAATTTTAATAGTCTTTAATATTTTGAGTTGAAAAAAAAAAAAGGAGAAAAAATTTAAGATTATGAAGGATGTTGAGCAGATAAATAAAATTGTTGAACTTATAAAGAAAACAAATCAACTTTTCTTGCATTTGAAGAGATATAAAACACTTTAATGCATAAAATATATTATGCATAGTAATTTGAAGTGTTCTATTAAAGTCTTGCAGTTTTTTTTTTGACTTACAAAATGTACAATTATTATTCATAATCTGAATATATATTTTTAACAAATCTCTTAAAAAATAATTCTTTTTAAAGAAATAATTTTTTAATGTTCTTTTTTCATTGCTAAAATAATACTCAAAATATAAACTATGCTTATTTATTGAGATTTATGTTTTTATTTATATGACTAGAAATATTTCTAGTTATACTATTTTTTAAATTCTAATTTATAAAAACATAAGAGTGCAAAAATCAAGTTATAAAATTCAGTGATTCATAAATCGTGTGTGTTAACATTAACTAGTAAATATTAAATTAATAATTTCTTAGGTATTAATTAATTTTTTTTTTCTAGTTGTAAATTTTCAATTAAATTTTCAATTAAATCTTTAGTTATTTTTTCTATTATATTACCTGATTGTTTATTTAACAAAAATTAACGTAAGAAAATTTTCTTACAGAATTAATTGTTTTAAATAAATGATTTCATTAAAATGTAAATAAATAGTACCAATTTATTATTATTATTTGAGTAATTCTATCAAAATACTTAGTATACCAGATAGTCCAATAAATAGATTTTTGGATCTCGGCCAATGAAGACCCTATTAAGTGTAAGAGCGATTTTTCTTCTAAAAGGAGTTTCCGTACATACAGGAAATATTACCTGTATTTACGGTAATGGAATAATTATCGGTTCCAGAGTACTTCTGGTTTAAGATATATTTCCTTAGTAGCAAGTAAGCAAAAATAGAAGTCTTATTAACATTGTATTAGCTTATTTGTTAGACTTAACACAACTGAGGTGAAACAAGAACGATTTTTTTTCTAATGTGGCTCGTTTATAAATATAGAATTACTCATAAAATAATTTCAAAGAAACTCTTTTATATATAATATTTTTAAATCAGAATAGCTCTCTAAACTAATATTTGACTGAATTACATGAGTTATGAGTTATAATACAGAATAATATTTGAAAATATTTTGTAATTTATTATATACGCTAATATTTTTTATTTTATTTTAGCATAGCAGTACATTGTTAAATATGGAATGTCAAAAATCTAGAAAATACATTACAAAAATAATCCTTGGTATAATGTGCTATAGGAGTTATAATATATTTTTATTACTCTGATAATTCGGTTTTTTTTTCTTATACATTTTTGAAATTGATATGTTATTGGTCAGTGCATTTATCATTTATTTATTACTTATTTTGTAAATCGATTTGTTCATTTATTGTATATGATTTACGTAATCGACATTTAAAAAAATTATACGTATTATATATCTATAGTTTATAGCGAAAAGTCATTTACTTTTAAGTGATTACTTTTAGTATAAATTGTACTCACTTGAGGAAATGCAAGTGTAGAAGACACAACCCATATTATTATTATATACTTAAATGCCCTGGACAAGTTAGATTCGGTATGCGATATGAATGGATGACAAATAGCTACATATCTTTCAATTGTAAATGCGGTGATGGTTAATACTGTAGCGTTTGTGGAAGTTTCTGCAGCGAATCCTCTTACGATGCAAAACATTTCGCCAAATACATATGGGTATCTAAACAATAAAATATTGACAATTAATTATAATTTATATGAATATGTATATTAAAACCATGACGTCTGAATGTAAAATAATTTGCTAGAAATCTCCGTTTGGGTAATATAGAAAATATAAAAATATTTATTCATTAAGAAATTTTTATTAAAAAAATAAATCAAGTGGTTTTTGATTTTTGTTTAAACAATCATAATCTAATTACATTTAAAATATGGTACTCGGTATATTAGAACTTGTTTAAAAAATATGAGTGCTTTATTTTTATTCATCTAATAACAAACTAAAAAAAAACTTTTATTTCTTTTTCATTCGATTTCATATTACTAGTCATCTCGAGTAAAACTTATTTTTTGTCATTTATTTTAGTATTATTAATCTAAAATATCATTTTGTATTACAGATATTAAATGAACCATACTATTAAATTATCAAATTTAATACAAAATATCTTAAATTTATAATTGAAAAATATTGCTATTAGTTTCTAAATCACTGCTAGTGGTTTTAATATTCTAAGATCTATAAAATTTGTTATTTAGTTTCTTTTCAAAGTTTTGTTAAATACTTATTTGTAGAGAACTTGTGGCATAAGTGTCTAAAAAGGTTAATCATGTTGATTTTTGGGTTTTATAGTGTTGGTTCGATTACCTAGATCCTACAATGATGTAGAAGCATCTAGCCAATTCTCATGTGAATAAGTTCTATTTATTTGGAAAAGAAAGCATTTTAAAATATAAAACATGCCAAAAAATATATGCATGTCTATTAACGCTGGTATAGTTATGTAAATGTTTGTACCTAAATTTTGTATTTTTTTTTCTCACCATTATTAATGCGCATATAAAATTGTTATTGTATTAATCTGAATTGCTAATGTAAAAATGTTGCTCTTTTTTTTAAAACGAGTGATTTTATACTTAATAAGTGTGTAGCTTGTACTCTGGTGTTAAAAATGATAAATTTTGTTTTGAAATAATAATCTTACTAATTTTTATCGAGAATTTTCAATCTCCTACGTCGATAGAATATACTCACATAAATATATTTATACGGTTCAGATAATAAAGTTTAAAAGTGTTTAATGTAATTCGTATATTTTTAAACCTTAAAAATATAATATGCAAAAATTAAAAAAGAACCAATACTTTGTCTTATTATTAATCATTTGCACAACAATTTAGTAACTAACTAAATTGATTTTGAGGCGCGGTGTGACGCAGTGGATCATTCGGTCGCCGCGTTAGGGCTGATGTTCAGCTGCGCTGTTTGCTGTTGGTTTCCCTAATGCGTAACCCATTCGGGAGGTTTAACAGCAATACACATTGGTTCCCCTTTATTGGTTCCTTTAGCCACAATGACGATACATCACGTTGAAAGTCAGTGTGAAAATCCTGTTATATTGTAAAGTAAAGCCGACCACAAATAGTTGGGGTAGAGTCTAAAGAGATGATAATGAATTTAAGTTGATTTGTACATACAGAAGAAATCATGTCTAAATTTTGGTTTTGTTGAATTATGGCTTATTAAAATTATTTTACTAGTAATCATAAACTTCGGGATTTCGAAGTTATATACAAACAGATAATTTTTAAAGAAATATGTATCATAGAAAGAAAAATTGTATTCTACATAATGATTTATTTTATAGTTTCCGGTTTATGTTTGATGTCAGCTAAATTTATTGAGACAGCTAATGAAATAAAATGCATAGGTACTTTTTATAAATAAGTTGACTAAAATATTTAAATAATGCAATGATTTGCTGAAAAATTGTAATTTCATAGATGAATTGATTAAATGATACGAGTATTTACAGAATTAATTATCATTTTGGAGGAAAAAGCAACTTGAAAATACTATAAAAATCCTATTAAAAATATTTTACCATGATTTTTATGAATAAAATTGTGAATACATATGAGAATTATCACGAGATAAAGAGGTATATTCAAAAAAAAAAAAAACATAATAATTTTTTGGATGACTTTTAGTCAGCGGTTTAATTAATATAAATATTTTTTCACCATAAATTTCTAACAACAAATTATTTTATTGGATAAACAACTGTTTGTTTATTTTTCATTGATACATGTTTTAAAACACGTAATAGACAAATGTTATTTTATTTACTGAAGTAGATTTAAATTATGTATTATTATAAATACTTTGACAATGCATGTTAGACAATTCAAGTTTTTTGTTAACTAAACAACAATAAATTATCTTTATGAGAAGATTAATGTAGTATGCTATTTGACAATAAATTTTTGCATAAATTCTTTATTTGTTTATATTCATGCAGATGCCAAATTAAAATGATGGAACGTGGAGATTGCATTTGAATGATAATCCATAAATCATATATTGGATAATTTTCATTAAATCTACGAATAGCAGGTGACGTGCCACGTGGGCTCTTTTTATAATTTTGATTACTATTAACGAATTGACAGATAGTGTTGAGTTGCAATTGAAGATGTGGGATTAATTTTTCTAATGGTATGCACAAAATATAGTAAATTAGCTGACAATTTACAAAAATTTAAGTGGTCGGGTTTTTAAGAATGTGTAAAATAATTTTACAGAGGTTAATTTCACAATACTGGTTTATTGGGTACCAATGTTTGACAACTTTATAAAAGTTGATACATTCGACCTAATTCCCTTTAAATAAAACAAGTTGTACAAATTATGGTTTTAATAGATTTATTGTAAAGAATACTCCTCAAATTTAGTTGTTGTAAAATAAACCGTTAAAAATGCATTTGTCTATACTAGTTTTGATGACCATCTATTTTCATTTTGCAATGAAGGTTTTTTTGTTATTCATTGGATATATTATGTATGAGCTTACGAAAGCGTATTTACTAAAACAGTTCAGAATAAAGCATACGTATGTACGGGATGCCCCACTTAAATTTACTTATTGAATAATTTGGATAATGCGTAGTGTATACAAATATTCATTATTTTATTTTATATTCAAATTTAATTAAGATCTGAATAAAATATATTCACTCGTCAAGTTATAACTTAAAAAAAAACCCAATGGGAAATGAAATGTTTAGTAAGCAGACATGGGTGACTTGGATGATTACTGATTTATTATAATATAGAGAAAAAATTATAAACATGCATATAATATTAAATGTTTTTGCTCTTTTTTAGTTGTTGCATAATGAACTAACCATACTAAAAAATCAGGAATGTAGTCCGGTTAGAAAGGCATTATCATCAATATTTAATACCTTAATTCTCATGAAAAGACGAAGTGAGATGAACCGATGATATTTCATAAACTCATTATATATACTTTAATTTTTAACTCAAATAAATTTCCTATTTTAATATTAAATGTATCAATTGTATATAATTCAATTAGTATTAAATTAAAAAACCATTAATTCCATTCAGACAAATAATGTTTTTAGCTGCTAAAATTTGATTTATCAACGTTTTTACAAATATAAAATCCCAAATTGTATATCATTAACTTTTAAAATTTATTAATTACACACTTTACCAATTAAATATGAAAAACAAAATGTCATTGGAGAATTAAATAAAGTAAATAAAATAAATACATTGAAGTCAAATACCATATTTTCTCCGCTATAGAAATTTATTTTTAAGTTATTTCAGTATGTCACGTATGATAGTTTTCTAAGTTTTCTCGGTCAAGAACTAATGTTTTATTTTTTTTTTTATAATAATATTTGTATCTGAATGAGGATTATGTATCATTTTGATCAATATAGAACCCATTATTATTGTAAGCGTTACTTGGTACAACAATCTAGGGGTTTTAGAAAACGTGATTTGTTTATTTTATTAAAAAATATATAAAATTGTTGGTTTGAACGATTAATGTTGTACACTTAAAATACTTTGCATATAAATTTTAGGTATTTAGAGTAAATAAGCTTATAGATTTAATTTCAAAATACAACTATAAGCTATAAGATTATGACTGTGATCCTTAAATTATTTACCCGTAAAAAATGTATATTCAATTCAATAAAAACAATAATAATAAATTGTTAAGTATTTTTTTCAATTCGCGTATTTTAGAAGAAATCATTAAAAAAAATTTGCCTTTTTCTTTATAGTCTCGAAAATTCATTTGTTAATAAAATAATTTATCATGAAGTACATAAATATAATTATGTAATAATCATCAGTATAAAAAAAAAGGTCATGCAGGAATATTTTATTCAATTCTTATATTTATTTGAAATAAAATTAATAGTTTCTTGAAAAGAATAAAAAAAGTCTTGTACGCTAAATATTTATTAATGGTATAATTAAGAAAACAGTAGTTTTTATAGTATAACGTATAATGTAGATTAAAAGCGCCCAGAAAATTTTTTAAACATTAAAAATAGACAGTGGCGTATTTAAAGGAAGTATAAAGGATTATGATACTCCCTTGAATAATTCCAACTCTTTTTCATTTGTGGAGAAATTAAAAAAATATTTCAACTTTGCAAAGTTACCGAATAAATTGAAATAATTTAAAAATATACATTATATTTTTTTAATTAGATATTATCTTGTTGAACTTAAAAATATTTACAAGAATTGATTTTAAAAAAGTTACCTACTCATATATATAGTGATACACCCCTTAAAAATATACTGTGTACGCCACTGAAGTTGAAAATATATTAAATAGTGTTAAATAATATAATAATATATTATACAGAGTGTTCAGTAAGTAGGGAAACAGGTAAATTGTTACAGACAATGAGAACAATAGAATCCCATTTCCTTACTTACAGAACATTCTGTATAAGGTGTTCAGTAAATATAGAAATGGGCTTCTTTGTTCTCATTTTTTGTAACAATTGACTTGTTTCCTTACTTACTAAACACTCAGTATATCAATAAAACACTATAGATCTTTGTACTCATCATTTCATGTTTGATTACCAGATATTATTAACATTTATAAAATCATTTTAATTTGTTCTAAAAAGAAACTGTCGAACTATAATGTTTAAAAACAAAATTATATGTCAAATTTAAAAAAATAGTGGAGAAACCTAAGAAAAATGTACGAATTTTTTTTTTTAAAAACGAAATTAAAAATAAATACATACTATTACTTAATTTAAGAGTAAAGACCAGTTCATATTGAGTAAGTTTTAGATAAATATCTTATAATCAGGTATTTTTTAATTGAAATAACAAAATAATCACAAAGTTTATTGAATTTAGTAATTTTACAATTCAATATCATAACATTTAAATATAATTAGTAAATAATTTTGTTTTATTAAAAATAATATTTTTTAATAAATAAGACAATTAGAAAAAAATTTTAGAAAAAATTATTAGATTAATTATTCAAACTAAACAAAATAATGTATAAATGTCATTTATTTCAAAATAGTATATAATGTATTCTTTTAGAGCTCTATTGGAATTGTACCCTAAATCAACATTTTTTCATTAAATTACTCGAAAAAAATTGTATGCAAAAATAAAACTGTCATTAATAACAATATGTTAATTTAAAACAATATTCTATATCCATTAAAAAAAAATTAAAGTCTTTTACAATACTAAGAATACCATTTAGTATTCTTAAAGAGTGAATTATAATATAAAAGTATAACAAATTATCATAATCTATACATTGTATTTAATTTTATCTCTATGCATTTTTAACTACTAAAAAACATGTAAAAATGGTCTAAGATTTAATAATCATTATCAACTATCCAACTAAAGATTAGTTATTTCAATATTGGACTCTTACATTATATGGATTTTTACTCCAGTTAACTCAATATTTTTTAAATCAATTTATAAAAAAAAAATCTATTTCTTTCATTATTAAATATACTTACAGAAATATATAAACATTAATATTAATTTAACTCATTAGGAATTATTTTAAGATATATGCGATGTATTTCGTTATTGAGTTAATTAAATCTACACTTACATTTTATAAGACCTTAAATTGCTAAATCATAAATTTATGGTTGGTTAGGTTTACTATAGTTGAATTCAATTGTCTATATAGTAAATGTCTGTTACTTGTGTTTTAATTCATTGTTTACTATATTTGTGCATGTCTTATCAAAAATAACATCTTGAATTTTTAAGTAGAATTTTAATTTTCAATTATGAAATAGGAGTACTACATGCATAATATGAACTTTAATAATTAGTTATATAAAAATTTTTATCTGAAATAGAAGAAATGAATAGCTACTAATGGCTTGTGTATTAATAAAATATCTTATTTACAATAAATTTGACAAATTATATGTCAGCGTTAATTAGAATAATTTTATAATAATTTGTTTGAAACTTAGTACATTTCTTTTATGATTTGGATGTGACAAAAGTTAATTTTGACAATATTTTTTACGGTGCAGACATCAATTCATCTATTAAACATGTTAGATTAATATTTAAATATAAATGTTTGCATATTAGATTATTTTGAGTTTTAATATGCTTTATTTAAAAATTCATTATAAAAAATGTTGTAATAAAAATAGTTACCTGGACCATGTTAAATAGATTTCTTGTGGCAACCCGGACAGCAGAAGTAATAAGTCCGATATTGCTAAACTAAACAAGTAGTAGTTGGTAGCTGTATGCATGTACTTATTTCTTGCAATCACTATACACGTGCTAACGTTGCCCACGAGTCCTGAGGCCAATATGAGAATATATATTAGTGTAACTGGCACAATAACAAGAAGTGGATCTCTAGCTGATTCTGATGAATCCAAATAGTTCCTAAATTAAAAATACTCAATCATTATATGTAAATGAGAAAAATGTTTAATTTGAAAATTTAAGAATTAATATAAAAATTAGTCTATTTAAAAATGACTAGTTTCAAAGATCGCTTACTGTGAAGGTTGGCGGGAATAAGTAAATAATATATAATTAAGATAATTATTTATCAATATATAAATATATACAATGTTTGGGGCATTATTAAAGTTAAGTGTATAGTTATGACCTTTTTCAGTATGTTTATATTAATATTCGTATTTTCAACACTACTATATTTAATGTTTTTATAATTTTACCCGATACTGTCGTTGTAAAATGTATCATTCCAGGAAGTCCCTTCAAAGAGCATACTCAAAAAAGCAAAATGACTTATGCATTATTCAAATCATTTTGCGAAAATCCTGAAAAATAAAATGACTATTTAATAACTTTTATCATTTTGAGAAGAAAAATAAATATTTTATTAGAGGCCCAACTATGACGTATATTTTTCAAGATTTTGATGAAAAACATATCTATTTGCTATTAATTTTGCCAACAATAGTATGTAACAATTAATATTTCTCTCATTCATAACTTATATCTCTTATAGCATCTGGTAGTTTGTTGTTGTCACCCTACCAATAAACTTATTAATTTGGAACCAAAACAATTACAAGTATTAATATACCAAAAACTTTGTTCACGTCTATATCGTAACTATTATAACATTTTTTTGAAAGAAATAAAAAAATGTCTTCATATATATTAATTAACACATAAACTATAATTTATTCTAGAATTTTAGTATAATAATTTTTAATATATAATGTATTACTTTATTGATTAGAGACATTTGATATAAGCCAAATAAGTGTAATGTTAATTGGTTTTATTATTATTATAGCTGTAAAAATGTATCTAATGTGCACTGATAAAATTAAGCCCAATAAAAATGTATGCTAAAAAAATGATTGAAAAAACTTTTAGACAATTCTCAAAGAACATAATGAAGTCGTTTACATTGAGTTTATCCGGTAAGAAAGAAAGAAGGGAAAAAGTTTGTACTAAAATTATTATTGCGCATGTAAGCTTGTACAATGAGGGCATTTTATATAGTTATTTAGAATGCGATATATTAATGTCAAATACGAATAAATGGTTGCTACATTTTTCTTTTATATTTCTTTATGTTTACCTTTTACATTTTTACAAATGATTTGTGTAAAAATGACTTGGCATCTGTGCAATATATTAAGTAATTATCATAGCAAAGTTAAAGTTAGGCTGATGGGAAAATACGAGAAGAATAATGCTTTTTGTACAAAAAATATCATGACTGCATAATTTCTTAATTTTACAACATTAATGAAATTAGAACATGAAAATTTATCTAATATATATATATTTTTTTTTTGTTAGGAAATTAGTTTTTAACACCTAATATAATTACATGCTATGTTATTTATTTTATTTAACCTATTAAAGCCAATCTATGGTTAATCTATTTTTTGGTGTTTAACATTTGCATTAATATCAAAACCAATAATTAGTTGGTCAATAAGATATAAAAAAATCATATTCTGAGGTATAATTACAAATAATTCGAAAATGCAATGAATTTAGTTTAATAAGAAAGACAGTATTAAAGAACGCATATAAAATAATGCATAAGAATAATTAAAATAAAAATGATTAAATGTGTATATATATACACTGTATATATATAAATAAAGTTAATGATGAAATTGTTTTTATCACGCTACTTTGGAAATTTCATTAATTATACTTTGCTTTAATATGAATTTATTAAGGTAAAAAGCATCTATATGAAAATATATTTCTTATCTACAAAAATATTTTAACTTGAATATTTATAATCTCTTCATTTATTTTTATTTTATTTATATTTAGTAACCTTTTGATTCATTAAAATTACAATTGACACTTTGAATACTATTTATCCTATTTTTTTTTTAATATTTAGAGTAAAATAATGTAATTACTTAATAATACCTTCATAAAATGCATGTCATTATTTTGTTATGTTTTATGTAAATCGAATGTATTTTGGATTTTGCACCGTTTCTCAGAATACCATTGTGCTTGTTTTATTACACAGATTTAAGAAACATACATTGTGTTTTCATAGCTCTGTATTATTTGCTTTTTATGGTCCTTATTTACGAATATAATTTATAAAAATCAAAGAATAATGGTTAATCAAGTAATAATACAACAAAAAGCTTTTATAAGTCAGTAAAAATAGCTTATTATATTTTAACAATCATAGTTTTATTATGGGCGAGTATTTATTAAAAATATTTCGGGGCTAAGTATTGCGTGACTATACATCTTTAAAACTAAGTTGAATTTATCGAATTAGATTGGGTTTGGTCTTAAAATAATAAATCCATAAAATAATACTTATTGTTATATTTGAAGATAATCAACTTTGATTTAAAGGTATGTTAATTTTAATTTTTTCTTTTTACTAAGAGTACAATACATTAAAAAGTAGCCAATGTGTAAAAATAAATTCAATCAAAAAAATATATTATTACTTTACAAATTTTATAAAAGATAAAAGTATCGGATTTGTTTTATTTAAATAAAAACGTAAAAAAAAAAATTTTTCCAACTTGATACTGTATAAATATCTGCAATGTTTTCATTTTGTAAAAAAAAACCGCCAGTGAAAGTAATCGGACGTAAAAAAGAAAAATAGTGTGATAGCTTGAAAGACACTTTAAGAAAAAAAGCAATTGGTGTGATATTTCCAAGGCTTTTAATTTTTCGTAAAAAAATCGAATGCCATAAAAGTGATTGACGTGATTTAAAGGAAAACGGCATTCTATTCTTTTGAAGACTGTTTTGGTGCGATAATATAATAATATATTAATACATACGAAAATTCAATACGTCCCAAAGTTTGCTAAGCTCTAAATCTTTAGAGTTTCTCTTTTAATATATTTAATTAAATAACTTTATATCGAAATTGAAAAAATATTGCTTACTTATAAATTTAAGGTATGTAAATTAAAAGCTTAATTTTAGTTAATTATAAGTTAGCAATAATTTCATAATTAACAATGTAACCAAATTTTATTTAGTTTTTAATAACTTTAAAATTTCTCTTATAAATTAGTTGTTATTTATTAGTTATAACAATTTAATAAATAATAGCTGATGTGAATTATAATGTCTTGTACGGTGATTATTTTTTCATTTTTGGTACTATCTTTATTACTAAAAATTAAATTGTTTGAATGTGAATAAATGATAATGGATCAATTAAGAAACAGTTATATTTTACAAACCTATTATTTTTAAGTCAAATACATTTACTGTATGGTAAGTTTTAATGTAAAATATAAAGATTTCATTTAACCACAATGCCCTTGAAATATTTCACTCTTGGTAATATTAGATATAAGTCAAACATAAAAGTTATGTAATTACTATGTAAAATAGATATTATTTCATTTTAATCAACAACTTCAATCACTAAAGAAAAAAATCAAGTTTGTTATTAACATAAGCTTTTTATGCACAAATTAATTGACTACATTATAATTTTATAGCAGTATTTTTTTTGGATTGTGTTAGAATTTAATTACAGAATTTAAAAATATAATATTATAATTTTATTCGTATACATATATACCGAAAAAATGTATAGTTGGAACAACTATTTAATTAGTTATCCCAACTGAAAAACATAGTTGAATCAACTAAAAAAAAAAATGTTAAAGAAAAAATTAAAAAAAATTTTTTTTTTGGTTATCTTTACTTACACATTATTCTTGAATCATTAACTATATGTAATACCTTTAAAGTTTGTCCCTTATGCCTTGTTAGAGTTTTAACTTTGATTTTTAATTGTGAACACATATTTTTAATTAAAAAAAACGTTTGAGTTTTTAATTTAATAGTAAAGGGCATTTGAATTTTTAATAAAACTTTATTTGTATATTAGATATAAAACTTTTAAGTTTCAAATTTTTGAGAAAATATACATGTATAATACACAAGGGATTACAAATATAGGAAGCTAATTGGTTTTTTATGACTTCGATATTCGCAGATACCCAACATTTATTATCAATGGTAGTAAGGCACATTGTTGTGAGTTTATACAGGGTGTTCAGTAAGTAAGGAAACAAGTCAATTGTTACAAACAATGAGAACAATAGAAACCCGTTTCCTGACTTACTGAACACCCTGTATATACACAAGCTGGCAATACAGATAGCACATCTATTGATAGTCATAATTGACAATAAACACTCTGTGACTGTGATAGCGACATCATAAAAGAACAATTAGCTAACTTTATTTTTTTTTCATTCGTGTATTATACATGTATATTGAGTAGTATATATTTTTTTTATTAAATTTCTAGTAATTAGTGGTGTTTTCGGAAAAAAACCTTTTTTTTATTTTAGAATATATGCTGATTTGTGAGCGTATACCTTTCAATATAAAAAGGACCTAAATATTGCTTTTCTAGAGTATACCTTAATTAAAAAAAATAAAATACCCCCAAAGACAACTGTTGGTAATATTTACACCATTGATTATACAGGGTGTTCAGTAAGTCAGGAAACGGGTTTCTATTTTTGGTAACAATTGACCTGTTTCCTTACTTTCTTTCACTCTGTATAGACTATTTTTTAAAATTTGAATGTTATTATTGTAAAATCGTGATAACTAAAACTGTACTTAGTGTCTCAGTTTTATTCTTATGTGTGAATTTAATGAAGAAAGAAAAACTTAAGTGTTGTGCGTGAAAATAAATATCCAACTACGTCAACAACTTAATCTTATTATTTTTCTTAACGTCTCATTTAACTAATTTTAAAACGATATTTCATGTTAGAACCTTTGACGTTGGGATTATGAGCCTATACACGTTATACATTAAAGTTAGGTAAAACATTGTCTCAAAAAAGATTAAAGGGATTCAAAAGAATATAGACTTTACCTTGGGAAATGTTATGGTCCTTGTTTTTATTTACCATGTGATCCCTGTATAATCACGTTTTCTATAATGAAATTTCAACACTTTAAATTCTCCAACACAATATTTAAGGATTATAGGACCTATTGAAAATATTCCTTAAAAAATCACGTAACGACAAAGAATACATTTAAAAATAAATAATATTTTTTATCTTAATATCAGTAAAACGTTGTTTTTCTCATTTTATTTTACTGATTAATTGCGACAATGAAAATGTATGCAATTGTTTTTATACATACTTTATGTAACTTTTATCATCACACATGTTTATTTTGTAGTCATTTAAGTGGTTACATAATTATTGATTCACAAAAAACTTTTTAACTAAGACTACTTTTACAAGGGATACAAATGTACAGTTTGTGCCTACCGAGAATAAATGTTGTAGTCACAATTTATAGTTACTGGACTCGATTTTATCTTTAAAAAGTATTAAAGCTATATTTTACTTATATAATAAAGCTAATATCGAATAAAGTATAGTTTATAAACTCATTTCAATAGTTTTATTTTAGTAAAGTTTAATGGTGTTTCAACTTACATAAAACGAAAAAGATAAAAGTTAGATTATGTACAGTGAAACTATTCACACTGATTACACAAAAAAAGCCATTGGAAGTTTTCATAAAAAATAAATCATCAATATGAAAAGAGTACTAAATTTACGATAATGTATTAAATATTGACCAAAAATAGAATTTCATTGCTCATAGATAGTTTTATTCATTAATATTGTGTACTTTTTTAAATATAGTTCTAAAAATAAATTAAATCTGTGACCAGTTTTCATGCAAAGTTGCATAAATAATTGGATCAATCTGTGTTATATGGCTATTGTAGTCTAGTTCAATATGTGAAGGTACAGGCTTGAAAGTTTATTTAAATTGTAAGTATGTAATAAAAAAAGTAATTTACTTGTTTCAGTATCTTGTCACGGTTATTGGTTTTTACGCCAATAAAGTCATAAGTCGTATAAAAACTATTTAATGTAATTTATTAATAAATGCAGTACAGCTAAAGCAATTCAAAGGGTTTAATAAGTAAAACATGTTGTGGAATCATTAACGATATATTAATGCGAAGTGCACTTTACTTGGACAAATGAGAAATATTTTGTTCAGGCTAAATCAATAAATAGATTTTATTGAAAAGATGTGGCAAGTTTAATTAACATGTTTTTATAACTGCAATAACAGTGGTGTAAAATTGCTATTCGAATAACATTAATTGTTAAGTAAATATTCTTTATAAAATGTATTTGGTTGAAAAACGAGATCTTTCGATATCTGAGTAAATAAATAGTATGACAACATTTCAATAAAAGTTTTGCGTCTATTTTTTCTGAAGATTTAATCTTGATAGTACCTAAGTATCTGTTTGGTTTGTAGGAAATCAGTAATGTTTTGCTTTTCTATTGCATACCAGAATTGACGATGTAAGATAATATTATGGAGCGCCATGTTATCTGACGTTTACTTTATTTTGGTTATACGGACAGTAGTTTCATAAAGATATAGATGGCCACTAATAGTTTTTAAGTCTCTGTCCATTATTTTTTCATGGTTTCCGTATGCTTAAGCCAAAAGAAGTGATCGATACTGTGTAGTTTCCAATAATTTTTACACTATCGGTACTTATGAACCAATAAAAGCTTTATATATGTATTATTTTTCAACTACTTAAATAATACAAAAGATTCTATATTTTCTAAGTTCTTCAATATTGAAGAACTTAGAAAATGTACTCGAAAATATTTTCGAGTTATATTTTATTGTTTAACAATTTAAGGATGACTTTCGAATAGATATTTTGAAGCTCAAAATTAAACAAACTTACTTTAATTTTCATTATATTTATATATATTTTATAAAGCGTTTTTGTATTTATTTTTAAATTATTCCAATATATTTTTGTTAAAATAGAGATGAAATTTAATTAATTTTTTTATTTTCTACTACATTTTTGAAAAATCTAACTAATTATTATTTAACAACAAGTGATTGTAAAATAGCACGGGAAAGGTCTTTGTTAGAAAAAGGTAATATCTGTTATTTATTAAAATTACTGAGAAAAATATTGTTATATTTTTGATTATCCGAGCATTGTAATTTTGACATTAAAAATGTTATTGGATGCGAATAGAGTACAAATTTTGGTATCCTTTTTTTTATAAAAAAACTTTCTTTGTAAATACAATGGGTATATTGTTTTAAAATTTTTTAACGTGATGTGGTACATAATGTTCAACTTGGCTAAATGCATTAATTGAAATAATAAGTTCAGGCCAATAAAAATATCTTTATTTTCATGATTAGTTATCAAAAATAATTTTCATTAACATGCTCGAAATACTTTTGAATTATGTAACATTTAATCAAAGTTCAAAAGCTAATAGAAATTGCTGTTGACATAATTACAAATCGACTAAAGCGTTATTAATTATCTAAGAAGACCTACGTTGCTTTTTACGGACTTTTCATTATAAGTTATAAATTATTATAACTATATAAGTTATTATAAATTTCTTATTGTCGTTAAAAAAAAAGGTGAAATTTATTCAGCCTAGTGAAAAATGACCATAAGATTAAAATTTTTTTTTTCAAAGTTTATTGACACTGTCGTATGATTAGTATATTTTTGTCATTAGTTATGACTCAATTCTGTAGACAACGTTGTTTTTAACTTCAAATGAGTTGAAGTTTATTTCAATTTTCCAGATTCAAAAAGACGATGCCAAAAACTACAGTAAAAAAGTATTTAGCCTACATTACCGTGACCGCATTTAAAAAACAATATTAGTCTGATTTTAACAGGAGGTATAGAAAACAAAGCAATTTGGTGCGTTCAGCTGACATAAGTGATGAAGTTGCTGATGGTTAGAACAATTATTATGAATGACTGTGACGTTAGGGATATAACTGTCAACGAATAAGTATCAAAAATATATTTATGACACCGGTTGGGCTCTACTACATAACGCTGAATGTATAAAAATAAAACACTATTGAAAACAAACAATACCCGTTAAAAATTATGATATTTTAAATTTTTTATATCACAAGTTTAAATATTTGAATTTGACCATTTGGCCTAAAGTTTTAACTGACGTTTTACAAATAGATTAATTATTGCGCTAAAATTCTTTTCTAAAATGTTTCAGCTGATGATGACATTATTTTTATAAATTAGTAACGAAGTGTAATACAGAACGAATTTTAAAACGTGTAATATTTTAGACAAATTTTTAATTTTTATAGGTTACTACTTTGGTTATAGTTTGTAAATTTTAATCTTAAGACTTTATTTATATAAGACATTTTTTTTCAACCGAGTACTAGGAACTAAATTTCTTATCATAAAATAATTTTATAAATTTCAAAATGACTCATGAGAACATTGTAATGACATTTTTTATTAGATACACTTACACAGTAGTTAATGATTAATCAAATATACAGAGTGATCCTGTATTTTTTGGCAAGTCTATAAAACATTTTAATCAGTCAGTATTATCGAATTCTTTTTTAATAATTTTTATACTATTGGACTAAAATAATATCATAATTAATATTTATTTAATTTTGAAGAGCATATTTAAAAAAACAAATTTTAGTAAAAATATTTTTTATTATTGTATAGCAATTAAATTTTGAGAGAGTTTTAAAATTTGTAAAAATTTGAATTTTTACTTGTTAATATATCATATTGAGCGTCGGTATATATTGTGAAAAAAATGATAGTAGAGAATAAAATTATTGCCGACTAAACATTACCAGTGTTTTATATTAAAAAAAAATATATTATCGCCTATAATTGAAATAAAAAAAAAACGAATACTAATACTTTTTATGAAATCATAAGATCTCTTCTGGTTGCGTTATCTTATATTCTTATCTTCACAACTTAGACCGATACTTGATACTGTAAATCAACACGTTAAAATTCAAATTTTTATAAATTTTAAATGCTATAGAAATTTTACCACTGTACATTTTGAAAATTAAAAATTATGCTTTACTTTAATATAAAAATATAATTTAAATTATGATTTTATTTAAGTCCAGAAGTATAAAAATTATTTAAAAAAGTATTGTAAATATCAACTTGATCAGAAGTTATAGAACTTGTCATAACATGCTAGACCATTCTTTATATAAAATAAAAACATTTCATCTTTAGTGGTCAACTTCATATTGACTTTAAGAGAAGAATGAAATAATACAATTTTAATTATAATGAAACATATGACACGTTTTAATGTATTATTTTTAACTGCCGACAAAACTTGGCAACATGTCCCTTCCGCCTTACATTGCCCTATAAAATTTTGAAGACAATGTTTTTATTGGTTAGTATTTATTTTATTAAATTTTCCATTTAGCTTGAACTATTAGTGTTATACTGAAAAAATACACTTTTATTTTTAATATTAGATATTAGACACTTACAATCTGTAAGTGAATCAAGGGCAAGATTTACTGGGACACACTTATCTTATTAAAACAGGAGCACAATTTAAGCAGAAGCAGCACATCGATGTAACAAATTCTTTTCCCATCAAACAAAGAAGTTTGTATTTTCAAGGATATACTATTGATAAAAACAATTAGCATAAAAGTAGCTAAATAAGCTATTATAACTGCAATGGAATAAATTAATATGGTAATTTTTTAAATAAATTAAGTAATAAACGCATGCTTTGTAATAATTTAACAATTGATTTGTAAGAATAAAATATTTTCTTTAAGAATCAAAAGTTTAGTTTTAATTTATAAAGAAAGTTTTAAGACGTATGCTTAAAGTTGTTGATAGAGTATAAATAAATATTTCACAGTATATATTCTGTAAAATATGTATAAATTGTTCAAACAAGTGTAAAATTATGAAACACAGAAAGTTTAACTATTTCAACACAGAACAAGTTTGTGTAGATTTATTTTATTGAAGTTTTCAGATATTGTTTACTCAGACACAAATAAAAGAGTTCATCTGATTAATGACATAATTTTAACAATTATGTATGGATTAATTTGTTTTCAAATTATGGCTAAAAATGTAATGTTATTTTAAAAAAAGTAGAATCAATTAAAAAGTTAAAATTATTTTGTAGATCAATGATAAACTTAGTCGAAAATATATTTATTTAAATGAAAGTAGTTAGTAATTTTATGTTTATGATGCTATTAATCGGTAAAAACATTCAAAATATTTCATTGCTAAAATACTAGTTAACTATGACTTTTCAAATAGATAATTGGTTTTATTATATTTTATGAATAAATAAACTCTCAGGTCAATAACAGTATAATGAAATTGAGCATATTTTTCAACATAGTTGTTTCACTTATTTTCTGAAGAATTGTAACTCATTGACACAAATTAGACAAAATATTTTAGGAGTCTATTAAAAGAAATGTATTCAAAATTAATGATAGCTCATAAAAATAAAATATTACCTATATTTTAATAATATGCGTTCAGTTTGGTCAATGGCAGTTGTAATTATTTAATCATACATATAAAATCAGCAGTTGTTCTTTGTTTTATCAAATAACTTGAAATATTAGTATATAATTATAAAAAAGGATATTTAGATGAAAATATGATAATTATGATGTTCTGTCCATCTTAATATTATAACATATAATTTAACAATTCAGTATATCTGATATATTTTATTTTAGGAGTTCATTATTTTATTAAGTTTTCACGATAATCATTCATTAATCTATAAATCATTTAATAATGTTTAACGTTTTCTCTATAAGTTATTGCTTGTGACAGAGAGGAAGGAAAAACCTAAATAATTCATCAAAAACTGGCACTTCTCAAATAGCATTATAAAACAAAATTATAATAATATTTTATAACATTTAATGTTATATTAATCTTTATGACATTATTTTTTTAAATATCGAAGCCCGACGCGTTAACAGTTGAACTAGGTAGGCCGTCAATAATTAAGAGTTCTTAGATAAATAATAAATAAGTGTAATTATACAATAGAAATGAGTTGGAAAAGATAATTTCTTTCTGTTAAAAGTCATTACAAGTTACACAAAGATTAATGTTTTTCACTTTATATTTGTTAAAATGTTAGGGGACATTATACAATAAAACTTAAGCAATTTAGTTATTGTATTATTAATATATTAGAGTAACCTTATTAACTCAACAATTAATGTTATTTCGAATGAATCTAAATGACAACTAAAAATAAAATATGATTAAAAAATTTAATTAAACAGTTATATACTTGTAATTGAAATTTTCTAAATAATATTTCTGTGTTAGGAAATTAATTTTGCTTTGTAAATATTAAAAAAACCAATAAGAATTATAAAAATTTAGGAAAAGCGAATGAACTAAAATACCGACAAATATTCTACAAAAATTTTAATTACTGAATTCAGCAAAAAATTTTTTTCTGCTCAAGTTTGACTTATGATTTATGCGATTTATTTTATTTATATTTACGCGAGAATATTTTTTATTTTATAAATAAAGATCACGTAAATTGTATGAACATTTTACATTTCCTTTTGTACATTATATATGGTTTTTATTTTGTCTTTAAAAAAAAAACTGTTATGTAATAATAATCCATCAACAAATGTCATTAAGCTCAAGTGAGTTCAAAATGAAAAACTCATTAGGAGCTAAATATATTACTTGCTTTGTCTATTTCTGGATTGCATTATTCCCACACTTATTGTGTATTATTTCATTTTAATTGAATGACTCTTCGAATTCAACTTTTTAATTGATTGAAAAATATAATAAAATATTTCATTATGTACGCAATTACAATCAATTTTTATTTTATTTTAGAAAAAATCTATATTAAAGTTATAGCCATACATTGTATTATACATGCTGAGTATTTAACTTCGATTTTGGAATATATGACTAGTCAATTATATTACAACAGCAATGAAGTTTTTTCCTATAAAATTTAAAATTTTTTAACATGATAATGTTAACTGATCTGAAAGTTTTTTTGTTTTATTTTTAATTTGAACTAAAACAAATAAAAATTTACAATTAAAATAAATTGTAAATTTTTATTTACAATTTATACGGAACATACCGTCAAAAATATAATAAAAAAATTTGAGTACAAATATTAAGCTGAAAATGCGTGATGAAAAAAATCATTTTATGTTTTTTTTATTTAAATATATAAATTCATAAATCATCAATCAAATATTTATGTATGTAAATCCTTAAAGTATTTTACTGAGTCTATGAATTATTACAAATATTACAGAGTAGTAATTTTCTTCTCATTCATGTAAACACTAAATTCTACCTCTGCATAACTACTAAAGATAATGGTATTTATTCGAATGTTCGCCATCAAAGCGACCAGTGAAATCAAAACAATCCGCATTTATGACTTCTACTAAATGTTTAACCTTATTTGACAAAAATTATACGATCTATGGTCAAATTATGTCATTCTGAGCGCAGATTTGCGTTACAAAAATTCCTTAACCGCTTCGTTTGTAGAATGTATTTATCTACAATGCGTTTAATTAATATAAAGAGGTGCTGTCTATCTTGTATAGTTAAATAATGTAGCCTGTCATAAACTATTATAAATAATTTTTTTTTTAAGTACGAACAATTTTTTTATTGATCCTAAAGTTATAACTTACAAAAACATAAATATATTTTTCTCCATGAAAAATGTAATCGTAAAACTTTTAAAATCATCCAGAAAAGTTCTTAGTACATAAAAAATATTTCAATTTCAATATGAAAAAATATCATGTTTGGGTTTGAAATTTCATATATTTCGTGTATTTAAAGTTCAAACAACAAAAGTATCAAATGGTAAATTTGTAAGATTGTTGGCACGCGTACCTAACTACGCAGTTAATGTTTACAATTTTGAACTTGTGTTTTAATGATAGAAACCCGTATAATATATTTAGTAATCAAGCCTAAACGATATTATATTAGTGTTTAGTATTTATTTTACTATATTGATCATATTAGTATCGCCAGTAGATGAAAAATAGAATTTTTATAAAAAAAATATTAATCTACTAAAATGTTAATTTTCATAAAAATTTTCCTCAAATCGTTCTCAAATAAGTAACAAAGCAGTTCTAAACTTTATATTTAGTAAATATAATAATGTATTTGCAATGTGCTCAAATTAAATGATTGAAACAAAAAATGTTGACTAAATTAAGTTAACAATAAGTGAACATCAAACGAGAAAAGGTGTTTGTTCTTTTATTAATAATTGAGTTACACCATAGGCTTATGGTATTAATTTGGAATTTTATATATTTCATATTGTAGTTTCTCTTTATAGTATTTCTTAATTTCTACTAAAAATACAAATATTAAGCTTAATTGATTATTTTACTTTTTTTTTTTTATCGGAGAAAAAATCTTTTTAGTATAATTAATAAGAAAATTACAACTGAATACAGGACTAGCTATATCGATGCAGCTATTTAATATTAACATCGAAATAAAATCGATTTTACCGCAAACTAAATGATTATATAATATATTCTTGGTAAATAACTTCGATATAAGTAGACTCCAGTGAATGGAAAAATTTACAAGCAAGTCTATTAACTTTGTGTTATACTGAATAAAGATAAATATTATGTTTTTTAATCAATATGTAATTTAATATAATTTTGAGATTCATACTGGAATAAATATTAATTTATATTTTGATAGAACATAAAGAGATTCGATAATATTTGTCTTTTGATATTTTTAAAAAAATTTTAAATTTATATTATTGAGTAATAGTATCATTTACCAGGGTTGTTGAAAAACATTTTAAAAAATAAACCTGTTTGAAATGCCTTATAAGACCAATATAAATGTTGAAATTATTGGTGCTTTAAAATACCGATTTAAATACTGCGTGTTTTAAATGTAATAACCTTGCCAATGGCATAACACACAGATTTATTTTCAATGTTTAATTAAATGTTAATGAATTGATTAATAGTTAATTAAGAAAATTTAGCTTCTCTACGTATAAATACTTTAAAATTCAGTTTTGTTTTAAAAAGTTGATCCAACAATGTAAAGTAAACATGTGTAGTATACGTTAATTGAAAAAGTCTTCAAGTAAACCGAGTAAAAATTATGTACGACTCATAAAAATAACTTTAATGAAGTTTAATGAGTTATAAATTGTAATTGTATCAGTGAACACTATTACATTATAAAGTTGATAATTTATAACGACATTAAAAATGATCATTTTTCTTTTTAATTAAATTCAAGTTAGAATTATAGCTTGCGTACTATAAGCCCATTGATGCTGCGCAAAAGAATAATTCACATGTTTGTTGATTCATTAATAAATAAAAATACATGATTGATTTTCACCAAATAAGTAGTAAAAAAATGATCCCTAATAACTCAAAAATGACTTGTGTTTTTATTTTGAACTTGATTTTAGATAAAACGGAGGGTCAGAGGCAGGGTCACAGAAACACGTGCTTTATCTTAGATTTCTTGAATTTTTGTCCAGTAAAAAAAGTACTAGTATATTAAATATATGCTTCAGATCAATGTAACAAATATGAAATGGATTTATCTATAACTTCGTCGTGACTCTCATTCAATATAATTTTTTAAATAATTTATCTAAAAAAGTGGTACATTGTTTCTTTATCATAAATTAATTTGTAGAAAGTTAAATTATTTAATTATTATTTATAAATTTTTCGATTTTAATTTCTAATGGTATGTGTCATTAACTTACACAATTATATCGTAATTAATAATAGTATATAATTTCGAATATATTTTAATGTAACTTATGGGCGGATAGACTTAGGGCTATGGTAACATTTCTAGTTGAATTCTTTACTAGTTTCTATTATACACTTTTGTCAACGCCCAATAGTCAACGTTCTTTTGTAAATTATGATCTTAATTTGAAACACATAAAGGCAAACCTTGGGAAATACTTCCCAGACGGTGTATGGACCCTGAAAATAACTATCTATATACTTATTTATAATTTACTTTTACAATAGATGTACAAGTAACTTATAATTTATTAGTTTTTATACTACTCTGAAAAATTGGTTTAAATTCAAAGTATGATATTTGTGGAACAAATTCGTTGCCCGCTGATATCGATTATTATTAGTGATTTAATATTAAGAAACTATTTGACGAATCAAATTATCAATGTAAAATAAGAAAAAGGTTGTAATTAAAACCTTATTATTTTATTTTTTTTACGAATGGAAACGATTTTAATTTCATTAATAATATTAATAAAATTAGTAGGTAAATTAGCTTACTAATTGGTATCTTAGAAAAAACCAAATAATAATTTAAAGTATCAAAATTAATATGAAATTTGTAATTTAAGTTATTGTGTTTGAATAATTAAAAATGTCAGTACATTTTTATTACTAAATTCTTTAATTAAAATCATGCTTTGAAATATTTATTAAAATTAATATTATATATAATTAATAATTTTAATATAAATTTATTTAACTAAATCATAATAAATTGTTCATATTTTATAATTTATTTTATTTAATGTAATCACTAGCAATTATGATTTATTGTTTTACTTTGTTATTTATCCACTCATTGTCACAATGATGTATGCATTATATTTTAGTTCATGATTTATAGTCTTTGATTAAATTTTGTATTTGGACAAATTTACTACATATTTTGTTTGTCGACGTTAGTTTCTTAAGAATATTATTTAGTATATTACTCATTAACCGTAACATGTACAATTGATTCTAAGATTTTTATTCAAATTTCAGTATTTTAGGTAAAAACATCAATCTTTGTTTCTTTCATAAAAGATACATGTAGAAAGATAAGTATCGAAATCATCAAATAAAAATTTATTTGCGATTTAATTAATGAGTTTGCATTATCCCTTCAGTGGTCGCAGTAGTCGAATTACGTCAGGGTCTAGTTTCTTTTTAGAAGTATAATGAGACAATGATTAGACACAATGAAACAATTTTATTACGCAGGTTACAAATTATTGACAGCTAATGAGCTGCAAGTCTAGTTTCATGATGTTTTTATAAAAATAAGTATATTATCGTTTTTTAAATTAAATGTTTGAATAATAATTAGTTCCTTTTAAATTCATTTGATATTCCAATATCAAGGCCAATCGTTTTTAAATACAAATTTATTACTAAATCGTTATTTTACCAAATCGGTTTTAAATAGTATTGAAACGTAAATTGGTATTCATAATAACAATAATTTCAAATAAATCCACATATTTATCTTATTAACTAAATACCATGATGACAAGTCATCATGCATAAAATTGTAAACCACGGGGGGTTAAAAGAGGAAACTTGAGAGAGAACCTTATCAAAAAGAGAAACTGGTAATATTGTTAAGTTTAATCGAAGTTAATTGACCCGAACGTACTAAATTCTTAAGGATTCACATGTGAAGTCGTTAGGTGTCATTGCATAACGTCTAAGAACGTCTGCCTCTAGTCGTTGTACAAATGTGCTATTAGTGCAAATGTCAGGTTAGATATCACTGAAAAGATGAGATCGCATTCCGAGACTCTGGTATTAATTACAAATCGGTGACCACCACACACATTTAGCTAAGAAAAGCATAGTAATAGTAATAACCATCGCTGGCTTTTGAGACTATTTATCCTGAGGATTTAACAATCGTGCAGAATACGATATTCTCAACCAAAATAAGATTTCTAACGAGATCAACATAAACGATGGCTTTAAGGACATGCTTGGGGGAGTTGACAGGAAATAAATAAATAACGCGTTATTTACTAGGTATTTATCTGGTGTTCTATTACTCACCCGACCGTGGCTCGGAGAAAATAATACATTATGACGTAAAAAAAAAAAATTATAGCGAAACCATCGCTTTAACTTCTTTTGGAAGTCGAGTTAACAATTTTTATTTTATTTTTATGACCGTCCAGCCTTGATTCTAGGAGTCCCAATGGTTATCCGAAAATCGCTTGCACCATTTTGTACTTTATTTTCAAACACATATACCGGCTCAGAATACACGAACGCACCAAATTATATTGTCGGCGTTGTGGGAATTGACCGAAACGCGAAAGAGCAGCTCGCACGCGGCCACGGTGAACGCACGACTGACATGCGTGGGGTGTCTCTCTTCGGTTTACTGGTGACGACGATCTCCACGCAGCACCAGCAGCGTTACTATTATTTTTTGTTTTTATTTTTTTTATGAACATGGGAATGTGGTGTACATACATCTATGTACATGTTCATTTCTTGCATAATAATAACGATTTATCGAGTAATTATCAGGCGGAGGTAAGAAACTACATCAATACCGGTTTGTCGTAAGAAATGAATTTTAATTTAGTTTTTAATTTTTATTCTATAAAATACTTGAATGTTGAATGTTTATAAGTGAAGCACAATAATCTATAGACGTATATATTAAAATGTATTAATCGATTAATTATTCCGTAAGTATTGACTCGGGTTTCTGCTATTGAATTTTTAATTTTTCATCAATTCCTGTTTTATTTATTTGACTAATATAAAACAAAAATATTTATACTCCAAGAAAACTTTTTTTTACAGATATTGCTAATGTATTATTCGGTAAAAGATACAGTCTTTGCATTTTTATAATGAAGTATCAATATTTCCATTGAACATCTGATTAATGAATGCGATCATTATTACAGTGAAGTTTAGTAATATTATGTTGGTAATAAATATAACCATGAAGCATTAAGTAGTATTTTCCTTTTATTTGATATTGTAAATTTGAAAACTTCAATTTGAAGTTGTAAATTGATTAGCTATGTACAATGTAGTTGATAAAGATAAAAATCATTGCACTGAACACTATCGGCCGTATTCAGCAGTACCTTTCATGGTAAAAGCTACTACAGGGATTTTCCTATAAATCACATTACCCCTGGGACCCTTATTAGTTATCTGCGGGAATTTAAATACAGTGCACAACAATCCGCTTGGCACGTTATATCATAAAACAGAAACAAGTCATGAAAATGTCATAATTATGTTTTAAATTCAAATGTTTCAAAAGACATGCATAATCACAATTGACTGATCTGTGTCTATAGATTAAATTTAAATGACTTTGATTATTTAGAGGTTTATAACTATATATAATCAACTTAATGTTTCCAGGTGAGAAAAATAAGTTGTATTAAAATTAGAAACTATAATTTAATGTATCAATCTACATGATAAATTATTAAAATAGCAGTATGATTAGATGAATCAACCAGTTTTTAGATACTCCATATTTTTTTCAATGTATTTTATAGGAGAAATATTTTTAAATGAACATGATTTTGATAGATACTTAGATAACTATAATTTTATTTTTCTATTGTATATATATATATATACAGAGTGATTTTTTTTATCATAATTCACTCAATGACTTACATAATAAATATAATTTAAACATTTTTTTTTTTGATTATCTTTAGTTACACATTATTCTTGAATTATTAACTATATAATACTTTTTAAGTTCATCCCTTATGCTTTATAACAGTGTCAACTTTATTTTTTTAAATGGGAACACATATTTTGAATTTAATAAAATGTTTGAGCTTTAAATTTAATAGCAAATGGCATTTGAATTTTTAATATAACTTTTTTTGTTTATTATATATAAACATTTAAAGTTTAAAATATTTGAGTTAATATACATGTATAATATACAAGGGGTTACAAATACAGTTAGCTAATTGCTTTTTTATGACATTGCTGTCACAGTCACGGATTGTTTATTATCAATTATGACTATCGATAGATATACTTTCTGTATTATCAGTTAGTGTATTTATAAACTCACAACAATGTGCCTTACTACCATTGATAATAACAATGCTGTGTACCTGCTCATAAATTATATTTATTCTGTAATTAATTGAGTGGGTTATGATAAAAAAATCACTCTGAATATATATAGTTTTATTAATTTTTTTATGCATAATTATAATTTATAACAAAATTAATCAACACAGAAGTACTTTTTGAATTTAAGTAGCATAATATCTTAATTTAAAATTATACTTTTTCATAAATACTGAAACTTTATTGCTAGAAATTTATTGTTAAAAAAAATTTAAATCAATATGTTATTTATGAAATATTATGGTCAAATACATGAATATATTAACAGAAGTTTAATTTAATATTCCAATATCTCAAATCTAAGAAAAAAAATTTAATTATTTATGCTTGGAGCGATATTTCTAAATTGGTTTAATGAGATACTTATATATTTTTTTTTGAGACAACTAGATTTTAATTTTGTAATCGGCAATTTGAATATAATACCCCATTGATATGTCTTATGACAAACCTGTCAATGCAATAAAAAGGATTGTCTACATATTTAAAATATCATAAAAATTTATTTTACAAAGTTATTGTTAATTATAGTCAGTATTTTTCTTAAAGATTGCTAACTATTCAATACACCATAACTATCGAATATTCAATTGATCGTTATGACTATTTTTATAGTGGTAATAATAATCTAGTTATGAATCATTACTAACAATACTTTATATGTTTTTTAGAAGTATTATTTTTGCTTAAAACAATATCTTAAAGAATAACGTGATAAAAAAAACGATATTTTAATTCATAAACTTAATAGTTGTATACATAATCTTTTAAGAGACCTAATTTTTTGAACATAACATATGCACTACACATGAGCGATAAGTCGTAACCGGCATTATTGCCTGAGGACTTATGTCGATCGAATTATATATATATATCATAAAACGTAAAGATTAACGTTACGGTGTAACTTTAAGTGGAAATGTTTGTTTTGCTTTCGCTTTAGTTTTGAAGGTTTAACTCGGGTCAAACACAATGTAGTTTAAAGAAATAATGTGGTTCATCATTTGAAGTTCACAACTTAGAAGAATTATTTGTTAACCAACAGTTTCATATGTTATTAATATTATTTCATAATAACACTGTATTGATCAACTGAAAAATTTTTAATTATGTGCAAACTATACAAATTTGCGTAATAAATATCCAATAAGTACGTTTTTTATTGGAGTTTTTGGAAAAAAATTTTTTTATAAAGTGTTGTTATTGCATTATAAAACTAAAACTAAATAATTAATAATTATTAAATATTAGTTACTCAATTATTTATTCAATATTAAGCTAGTATAGTAATTCTTTTGAATGATTTTGAAGTTCACTAAAACTCCTAAATAGTAGACACTCACAGTAATAAAATATTTGTCTGCTATTCAGAAGTGGTAAATAATTGAAATTCATAAAGAACTAATAACAATGTAAAAAAACCCAGCACAGGGGGGTCGCGGCACAGTGGTGAAGTAGCATTGTTGAATCAAGTATAATGATATCTGACAGTGATTAAAATCACTATCATAAAAAAAGCTTCGATGCAAATCATTAGATAGTGTTTAATTTAAAAAAAATGGTGGATTATTCCAAAAGCTACATGATCTGCTATTTCCTTATTTATATCCTGATTAAGATAAAGTATGTCTAATGAAAGATGTATATAAATACTATTTCTCATGAAAAAATTGTATTGATCAATGTGGTTTTCAGAAAGTTATAACATAATAAAGTTAAATCGAGAATTTTTACACAAAAATAGCATTCGGTTGGGTTTTCATGGTTTTTTCACCATGAAGACAAAATAAAGTTCGAAATTTTTTTTTTCCATGATAAAGTATAATATTTATATCCTGATCTTTTGACGTATCGTTGAAAAAAATCGGTTCGGTGAGAGCTGAGAAAAAGTGGTATCAGAAACAAAAAAAAAAAACCCATTATTAATATCCTGATTAAGATAAAGTATGTCGAATGAAAAAGGGATTATTAAAAAATATTATTTCTCATAAAAAATTGTGTTAATTCATACACTTTTCAATAAGTTATAGCATTATAAAGTTAAAAATATAAAATATAAAATCGAGAATTTTCACACAAAAATAGCATTCGGTAGCCATTTTCACCGTGAAGACAAAATAAAGTTCGAAATTTTTTTTTTTCCGTAATAAAGTATATTACATTAGCTTCAATTTAAGATATATATAAAAGTATCAGTATTTCCAGAACACTTTCTAAAATTAAGTTGAAAAAGTTTAACTTTCTATATGTATTTTTAAGTTTTGAACCCTCTGTATAAAGGGAAATGGTCCGATTTAAAATTAAAGTATGTCGATTGAAAGAAGTATATAAATTGTATTAATCCATATATTTTTCAAAAAGTTATAGAAATATAAAGTTAAAAATATAAAATATAAATTCAGCTACTTCCTACGACTGCAGGAAATGATGGTGACCAAGCCACTTGCGTCGATGAAATAGCTGGTAGATTATTGGTAGTGGATTGCTTGGATTTCGGAACAGGCCATGGCCACTTCTTCAGATGCGTTAGCAACGCCTTCCATTTTAGAGAGGCTGTTGAGTGCGTTGATACGATCACATTTGCATGTGCCCATATCTCTGTCTCCCATAACATCGTTGTACCGTTTAATAGACATATATATATATATATATATAATTAACACAGTGACATACAACAATACTAACAGGAGTGCGGACTGCACACATAAACACTTTTTGCAATTCACGGCCAATGTGCCATAATAAGATATCTCTATCGACAGTTGACATTTTACCATCTTCGCGATCACTACTTTGTTTGATAATTAACTTAACTTCGCTACTCCATATATTATAGTGTGTGTGTGTGTCGCCGTCAGCTCCCTGTTGGATTAATCATCTCTAGGTGTCCAGCAGGTTATATTATCTATTTAATATTTCAATCACTTAATAAATATTTATTTATATCGTTGTTAACCAAGAGTGTTACATATATATATATATTGTAGTGCGACCCTTGGTAGTTCCTCTAAGGGAATATAAATTAAATAGGAAACTTCAGTACCTAAGGTAGATATAGCCTAGCCAGCTATCCCCCGTTGGTCCCTTAGAATACTGTCGACGGGCATTTAGGCTAAACCCCTAAATAGCGACGTAACAGCGTCTAGGGCTTGTTAGTTGAGGGTGGGACCTTTCAACCAATGGGTCCAAACATTGGTGACGGTGGAGTCTGAAAAGGACGATTCCCTTCGGACAAAACGGAAGGATATCTTCCTAACTCTCGAGCCCCCCACAATCACTTATAAGATATACTGTCCAGCCGGCGGTACCTGCACCGACGCGGACCAAGAAGCCGTATCTGGTGCTCTTTCAGCAGTTGAATTGTTTAACTTGGGACATCAAAGAGGATAACTGACTGAAGCGACGAGTTATTTTCGGACGACCTGGACCTCGTCTGGGAACAGGCGGGAATTTTAGAGGACGTTATGGAAGTTACACCCCTTACGGGCGCGTGGTGAAGATGGCTGTGGCCCTTATCGAAAGCCTGAGGGCCCTTGCTGAGTTTCACCTCACCTGTTACCCGATGCTTGCACCGGAGAGCCTGGTAAACCGCATTGACAGTAAGTGTTTTTCGTCTTGTTTGAACAAAACTATCAAGTTAGCATTATCGCGTATAACTTGCTTGGGTATTTTTAAATAACTCTGAGCCAAATAGACTATATCCACCTTGTTCGTCGCCCTCTAGAAAAATATTAACATATTAAATAATATAAAGGATAAATGAAATAAAATAGACATGAGTGAGAAGAATAAACTCTGACACTGCTGCATTGACTTTGTTCTATTAGGCCAAGTATACTACGTACATTTAAAACTATTGTCTATGATAAAATGATTATCATGGCAATAATGCTTTAACGGATAATTGACATCGGTCAACAGGGATGTAGCCCTTTTATACTGAGCCTTAAGACTGCCAAGCATGTCTCCATTGGTCAAACACATGTGAGGTTTTATTAAACTCGACATAATAAAATAGTTAATGTACGAATGTAGGAAAATAATATGATATTTTAAAATAAAGAATCTAAGAATAGTCAATTAGCAAAATGTGCCAGAAAGATAGGATAGAATAAAATAATCATATCAAAATAATTAAAGTGTATTAATTTAATTAAAGTTTATGTTTCAAAGAAATTATCGAAACAATTAATGAGTATAGGAAAAATGAATGTACGAAATAAAGAAAAAAAAGAATGTTGTACAATGTTACCACAATCATAATAAAAATAATGTTCAAGTCGTAGCCAAAAAACTGACTCGACTGCTAGGACTAAGAGTTAAATTTAGGTAGTAGTGATAATTTTAATTGCAAAAAATCAGAAAATGACGTGCTAGAGAAAGAGATATTCAACTGAAAAGACCAAAAAAACATTTTTAAACCAAACGTCCAGACCACTTGATGGCAACGACGCATACTGAACTGGAAGGGGATCAATATCGACATCAGTGCATGCATATTTGACAGACGCCTGAGATCGATAAACAATAAGACAACAGATTTTGGCTGACCTTTAGGTTTCACCTAAAGAGACTGAGGTCAGTCAGTAGTTCACCTCAACGAAATGAGATCATTGGAAACCGATGACAGAAATGAATTGATGATTTGATTGGTTGAGTAATCAAAGTGAAGTAATGAGTGGTTTTTCTTTTGACAAGAGAGACAAGTACGTTTTGATGGGAAAGAGTTGTTTTGAATTATTATTATATTATACCATATTGAACCTCTACTTTTAATTCTTCTTGCAATACCAAATACATTGATGAGCTGCATGGTTTTGACTATAAAAAGAACATTCGTTAGTAAGATTAATAGATATAGAAGTATTTAGTACTGAGGTAATGACTTATGTCCTGATCGCTAACTATTATTAGACAGTTTATACTACAGAAAAATATCCCAAGCTGACTGATACCCAATGCTTGTCAATGGGAAATGCGTAATGAAAGAAGCAGCTTCACTTTACAAAAATGTTTTCAACAATTCAAATCTTTCAATGTCAGGTAAATCTGGTATGTGTGAAATGATGGAATTGAACAATTCGTCAAAACTTTTAACGGCTATTTGTGTTCCATTAAACGTCGCCATTTTCCTCTTTGAAATATGAAAATGAGACAAAGGATTAGAATTATTAAAGGACATACCAGAACCAATTATTTGGTGAGTGATCTGATTACTAACTGGAATACCGATTTGCAACATATCAGCAGCTAACATCAATTTATAATACAACTTATCAATTTTTTACTCATACTGATAGACTCAGCATTTGACTCTCGAAATACCTGAGCTTTATAAACTAATTTTTTCATGATATAAACATTTTCCTCAAATATTGCCCAAAGTTTAATGATTTAAACAATCATCACTTTGAATTTAGTCAAGCGAACAATATCCTCAAAGTAGGTAGCCAAGTCATTACCGCACTTTTTAAATGATTTCAGCTTTAATAAGACATTCTCGCAGGCAACAAGAGAATTGTCATATTCAAGACACTAAGCGGTTTACTTGTCGTATGAATTCGATTGTTGATCCATGTTGATTTATGATTTTGATTTATGAAAAGATGTTGAGAGTATTCATATATTAATACTTCAATATAAGAATATTGTACAAACATAAAATATCATTAAAATGAATGTTAGTAAAACTAAAATTATAATATATATATGTATATACATTAATAGATTATTTAATCGTAATTTAAAATGATACAATAAAGGCGACCTGTATATTTACGGATGCCAGTAACCTGGTTTGCGCCAAAATTGTATGTCTTGCTAATGACAAAAACAGAATGACAGGAAAACGACGATTAACCTTGTCCAAAAGTTAGTGTGTTTTGAGTAACAATTTATATGTAAAGAACTGGTTTGCGAAATTATGAGTTAATATACACCCTTTTGCGATAGTTCAAAAGGAACGCAAAATAAAAAAAAGAAACGATAATATACCGTTAAGTTTGGTATCAACGATACTCGAGCGAGCATTTCATTGCGAATGAATAAAAATGACTCGTTTTAAAGAGGCGCGTGTAACTCGTCCAATTATTTTTATCAGCGGTCAGTCACATATTGATGGGGCGGTCACAACATAGACACCATATGACTGTGTACTCAACAGATTCAAAGAATCGATTTTTTTTAATGATCTGATTCGAAAGAGTTGATTCATATGATCGAATTTTATTTCCCATCACTAGTAAGGACACCTCAGAGTTTCATCCTCTCCACCATCACTTAAAAGTATCAGTAATGGTAATGGGATACTCTCAACGGACATAAGTTATATGTGTTTACAATGGAAACTCCGAAGGAAATATGAGGGGAGCTATCAATATGTATTTCATATTAAAGATCGTGACAAGAATGAATGAGGAATGGACGAGAACAATTTTCAGAGCTCTAAGATCAGCCGTTACTTTGAATTTTTTGAAAATGCCCCCTTTCAACGGGAAAAGAACTTTAAAAATTTGAATTAACTTAAAATGCTCTTTTTATCAATCGGCAAGTACAGCATCTTATTGGTTCATTGGTAATGCATATGCCTCAAATACTAGAGTTACGAGGTTCGAATCCCGCGATGCAGGTTAACTTTTTCAAAATTTTTTAATAATAAATATCTTTATAAATGGGACTATAGAAGTAGATTTTATACTAAATTGCGCAGAAAAATAATGATTTTAAAATGAAACATTTTTTAATAGACCAAAATATACTTTGCTAAACCACATTTGTGATGATTCAATTTAGACTATAATATCAAATCTGCTATTTGATTTTTTCACCGCATCTTTTTTTGAGATTATTTTTAATTTGCAAAAACGATTACTTATGTATAAACACTCATTTTGGTTTTTTAAATATTAAAATAATTCATGTAAATTTTCATGTTTAACTTTCTTTATTTAGATCTTTAAAAACTTTCCATGAAAGTTTGAAATTGATATTATTAAATAAAAATAAAATAAGAAATTATCTCTATAAGAAAATGACTGGTAGATAAAGCTTTTGATCCATTATTTCGACAGCTTAGAAATAATAGAAAATAGAATGGAGTTGGGATGTGTTCATGTTATATATATCATTCCGAAGTTCTATCGCAAATTTTTATATTAATCAATGATTTTCTTAGCTAATTAAAATACAATTTATATTATTGATAATCATTTTCATTCTAAAATTCATTTTTATAGTATGTATTTATACATGTTTTATACTTATAAATTATAAAGCTAGTAATTAAAATATAATTAAAGAAGTGTAGTTGATTTTGCTTCTGGAGTAATTCAACAATTCTTTCTAAAATTAAATACCATCTACAGAAGTGTTTTTTTTTGGTATAGTGATTTTAATCACTGTCAGATATCATTTAACTTGTCCCCACTGTGCTTGGTTTTTAAAAATATTTTTCAAAAATTTTATAAAGGTTTAAAGTCAAAATAAATATTTTCAAAAAATAGGGGAATGATACTCTAACTACTCTTTTTTTAATACATAAATTCAGTTTAAACAACTTTCATAAAAACACATATTTTTTTATATACAACCGTTAGGTTGGTTAATACCATTGGTATATCTTGGGGAAATTTTTAAATGCAGTGGTTTCCCGTTGCCTTCTGCTCTAAAAACATTGGTGCTTCTTCGCCACCGTAGAAGCACACGCATGGTCACCCATCCGTTAACCTACGGCGGTAGCGTGCGGCTTAACACTAGAGTTTTGTCAACAATTAGTGTGACTACCGCGCCACACCACGCCCTCAAAGTTAATGTACTATAATTTATTAAATTTTGAAATTTTTACACAAAAAACGTATTTTTTTGTTTAACTTTTATGTTTCTTTTCTTCATGATAACATTCCAGAGTTAATTATAAAATCTATACGAAAAAAAAAAAAAATTTTTTTTTATCAATTCTTACAATTTTCAAACAGATATAGCAGTACAAAGTCAAAAAATTTAAATCGAGAATTTTACACAGAAATAGCATATTTTGGACTACGATAGTTATTTTTACCATGACGACAGTTCAAAATTCAAATTTTTTTTCCATAAAAAAGTATATTCCGTACGTTTTAATTTAAGATATGTATAAATCTGTCAGTATACCGAAACTTTTTCAAAAGTTAAGTTAAAAAAATCAGATAAATAAATTTATAAAAAATAAAATAGTTTTATCAGAAAAATATTTGTTGTATAATTTGAGTATAATTCTTTATTTTATTCAATGAGATGAAAGAGTAATAGATCACTGTTTCATCTCAGGGACATTCCTTTTCTATTGCATATTGTAAACATATTAATTAATCATTTATAGCAGCCATTTTAGTTATATTTTCGTTCCATCCAATTTTATTTATATATGCATATTCTAAAATGTCTAATCTACAATTAAAAGCAGCTCCTTCCATTACTGTTTGATCCCATGGACATTCATTTTCAATTGCATATTTTAGGCACTCCAAATGCCCATTCGTTGCAGCTGCTTTTGTTGTTTTTTCATTCCATGGACACTCTTTTTTATGTGCATATTGTAAACATTTTAAATGTCCGTTTGTAGCAGCTGCTGTCGTTGTTTCTTCATTCCATGAACACTCATTTTCATGTGCATATTGTAAACATATTAATTGGCCATTCATAGCAGCCATTTTAGTTATATTTTCGTTCCATCCAATTTTATTTATATATGCATATTCTAAAATGTCTAATCTACAATTAAAAGCAGCTCCTTCCATTACTGTTTGATCCCATGGACATTCATTTTCAATTGCATATTTTAGGCACTCTAAATGTCCATTTGTAGCAGCAGCTGTAGTTGTTTCTTGATTCCAAGAACATCCACTCTCGTGAGCTCTTATTAATTTGTCTAAGTCACCATTTGCAGCAGCATTTCTCGTTGCATCTCTTTCAAAATGGTATGCTATCCCTAAATGATTATAATTATTAATGTATTTTTGCTATATTAAAATTTTATTTAGAATACTAAAAAATATCTAATTAAAAGAGTGTTATGTCAATTATAATTTTTGTTTTATTATTAGTGTTTGGTACAGAATGCCTTTAGCAAAGATTTAGTAGACCAATTGTTATAAACATCGTTGATTATATTATATCGTGTGACAACTGATCTCCAGCGTCTTGCTTTACTCACCCCTTTGCCCACCCAGCACGGCAAATCGATGACCTCCGTGTCAATTGTCATTCGTATACAGTTCATTGTCGTAAGTCAGTCAGTCAATTGTTTTTGTGTCACTATTTTCTGTAACAAGCGCCTTCGCTTGAATGGTAAATTGTTCGGCCATCGTACGCCATAATTCTTTTAATAGTTTATTGCACCCTTGTGCTCAAAGTTTACGTGCCCTTGCACGCCACTAGTGATTGGGCTCTGACCATCACTAAATATCTTCATTGCCGTAGTCGCTTTTTCACGGTCTGTTCTCATCTGTCATTACGTACCTGGATTTACACTCTGACTCGTCATACTCAGATGTTCGACACCATATCACCAGATCTTATACAGTCCACTCATCATTATTAACTTCATCTATTCAGCTACGTTTATATTATTTTTAATGTTTTTATTGTTTGTTTTAATTGAGATTAACTATTTGTTTTATGCTGCTTCGCCGGCCACTAGTATTTAAGAGCCCTCGTTACCCCTTAAATTTAAGATACTCTCTGAGGAATTTCTAATATATGTGGTTATTTGTTATTTAATTATTGTCTACTCTCGTTTACTTATTAGGTGTATAGTTATCCGTTATCCCTCAGGTGACTCATTTCTGTTTCAATAATAAATATTTAAACAGGCTAAAGGTAAAACGGCATTCTAGTGCGGTGCACAGCTAGCCGTCCTACGGTTTAGCTTCCTCGTACAAAACAATTAGCATACCTCATTATGCTTTCTTTTTACATTAAATATAAATATTTTGTTTAAATTTATTGCTATAAATAAAATAGAAATATTTTAGAAAATTTGGTCAAACCAATGCATTGATGATATTAAAGGATCCAAAAAACAATTTCTTTTGATATTATTTTAAGTCTGCGGATCTCTTAATATAAAATAATTCTATCAATGTAAAAGTTGATAAAATTTGTTTTGCATAATAATGTAGTATGTTGGTTGTAAACAGCAGAGTAGGTACTTATTCAAATAAATTAAAATATAAATCATTACTTAATCAAACGTTTTTGGTACAAAATTTATTTGAACAAAATATTTATCTGAATAATAATTTTTAAATATTTTCGAATAATACTGTTTCTATTTTTAAATTTGTTAAGTAATAAAAGATACAAGGTAGCCAAAGGCATCAAAAATAAAATAAACGAACTCTTGTTGTAAGGTTGAAAGTTGAACAGAGACAACCGAGTATTGAAACTGATGTTTAACAAATCTTCCATTGCGTACTAAGTCGAGTCGACTAACTATAATGATCAGATCAAATAAGTTAAAGTATTTTTTTATTATCAAAAACTATCAGTCACCCTCGTTTAAAGTGCTTTCCTACTTTTTTATAATATAATCTACGATTTCATTACCTTTAGTTCCAGTTTAATATCTATAGAGTTAGAAATTTGACAGTAATTAAAATCACTATCATAATGTTCTTGTAATGTTATAGAAAGTTCTAAAAAAAAAATTTAGACTCAGATTTGTAAGTTAAGTTGTGGAAGTTAACTCTTCATATAAAATTTGATATTTAGAATACCTTTTGTGGCGGTTATATTTTTGTTTTTCAAAAAAAAACATTTGTTTTAATTCATACATTTTTCAACAATTTTAGCAATTAAAATCAAAATAATACAAAAACTATTTATTGAGAGTATTCAATAATTATACGTTTTCGGAGAATTTACTACATTTAAGAAGAACAAGAAAATTTTTTCTAAATTTTGTTGATGATAACTTCATCCAAGTACAGTTTATTATGTTTTGACGACAATTAATTATTTTATAAATTTACATTATAATTTGTTTACATTTTTTAATAAATGTTTCAAAAGTTGTAAATTTAAAATAAGATTGAAAATTGGATATTTATTATTCCACTTTTGATATACAATTTTTCATTATGCGCATATGGAAAGAGAATAAAAAGTAAAAAAAAAATGAAATATCTCTATGATATTAATTCATATCATTAAAATGAAATAAATATTTAATAAATTTAATAAGCATAAATAATGTAAAATAGAGTTTACCTTTGTTAAACTTCAAATAGGAAATAAACAACAAATAGGTAATCAATTGCCAATTCTAGAATACATAATCGATTATTTAGATTTCATTGATAATGTACTTTAAGGTGTTACTCACCTCCATTCTTATTTTTACTTAAATGTTATATTCTAGATAAGATTTGTATAGACAATTTTTTGATAAAATAGTTATATATATATAAAATCACCAACCTATTCAATTATTTTTTATACTCTTTAATATAAAAAGATTATTTAAGTAAAAATAGTCTAATATACTTATACTTTATTATTTACTTAATTATTATAATCAATCTATTCATACACATATAAAAAATGCTGGCTGAACAGGTTGGCTAAAACACATTTTCAATTTAATAAAATTTGGTGAATTATTAATACAAATATAAATATATACAGAGTGTTCAGTAAATAAGGAAAAAAGTCAATTGTTATAAACAATTAGAACAATGAAACTCGTTCCTTAATTTCTGAACACTCAATATATGTATAGAAACAAAGTTATTCCTTTTTATGTTTAATTTTTAAAAGGGTTTGTTGTATTATTATAAAACCAAATATCCATTTCCTTAATTATATCCTAATTATAAGTTTTCATGATTTATAAGAAAAATACACGAATAAATACTTAATATACTTATTATATTCAGTATAAATCTAATTTTGAATAATTTAGTTAATGTAATTTTTATGGATAAATTATAAAAAATTATAATGTAGTTGTATACAAAATGATTTTTTTAACATTAGTCACTCAATTTATCTTAAAATAATAATTACGTTAAGACAATTTTTTTTGGTATTTTTTAGATCTTAATATATTTCTCAATTTAAATAATTATATATTATTTAATTAATAAAATAAAATAATGATATAGAGTAGAGCAGATCTAATTGACAACTCATATAACTTATGGTCTACATAACATTTCACACTTTTCTTCTTTTTTAAAAACCAAATTTTACAATATACGACTATATTTAAAATATGTTTTATGTTATTTTTAACTAAAATGTTTTAAAAATTAATTTTTTTTCGAAGATTTGAAAGTAGCTATTTTACAAATAACTTTAAAAACATTTTTTTTTTATATCAGAAACTCTTATTTTAATTCAGTATTTACGTTCCTACAGTATTTAGAAGTTTGTTAAATTTTGAATTTTTTTATGATTTTTTTATAATATCAAACGTTAGTCTATGTAAAGAACATTATTTTAACATTATTTTTTTATGTTATTTACTGGCTATAATACACGATATCATTTTCATGAAAAATAATTACGTTTGAAGAAACTGTTTACGGAAATGATTATGTTAAATCTTTATTGCAAAATGTTACTAACATTTTCGAATGTTAACTACAAGTGTTCAAATTAAAAGTTATAAGAATTATTAAATTGCCTGATTCTATTATTGATATAATATTATTATAGAATATTCCTTGTTAGGAGATTTAATAATAAATGGACTTATTCATTATTATTTTCGTTTAGATTTATAAAACATGAACATATTTAATTAAAATTTAAAATTTTTTAAATTAAAACTTAAATTGCGACAATACGCAATTTCTTAAAAAAATAATGTTTACTTCCGTCCTTTACAAAGACTAACGTTTAATATCATAAAAAAACGTAAAAAATTCATAATTTAACAAAATACAATATGCTATAGAAACGTAACTACTGAATTACAATAAAAGTTTTTGTTGTATGTTATCAGTTTCCCATATAAAAAAAACAAAGTTGATGCCCTTACAAGGTATAAGGGATGAACTTAAAAAGTTTATTGAGTACTAATTGAGTAGGTTATGGTAAAAAAATCATAGTATACTTTATTGTTTACTTAATTATTTTAATGAACCAAATTAAAACAAAGACTTGTTTTTATAAAGTGTAAATTATTTATACATATAAAATTAAAAAATATACATTTATTAAGATAAAATTCAATGAAACTGTATTTTATGTAAGTATTAATACTAAAAAAAGTTTATGTATATAACAAGAGTATAAATGATATGTTGCCAGGAAAAATAAAGATTTTGTTTTTGTAATTAACAGCGCCTTGTGCGTACTAAATGGCTCATACTACATATTTTTATTTTTTTTAATTTTATACTTGGTAAATATGATATTACTTGCTGTATTCTACTATAGCACATGATTGTTGATTACAATATAAAATAATATTTAATATAATATTGTAATCAACAGTCATATTTAGTTAAATTCTTTTATTAAATTAATTTTTATTCTAAATTTTTATTATATAATAAATTTAATTAAATAAAAACTTTAAATCAATTATTTTTTTCTTGTAATAAACCAAAAATATCTACTATTTAGATTATTATGATTGAAAACATAATAATTTTTTTATTTATTTGAATATTCTATAACGTAACTTAAAAATTTATTTTGAAATTAATTTTTCTATTACAATAATATTTATTATATTTATAGGTAAAAACAATATGATGAATAATGGCAAATAATTAAATCATTTTTATTTATTTTTTTTATTGCTTTTTCATTATTTTAAAAAATAAAAGTCATTACGAAGTTAAATTATGTAAATTAAAATATCATTTAGTACAAAGGTTACTATTATTTGAATGAAATTTGAAAACATATAACTATAAGAAAAATCCAGTATATTAATTGATTAATTATTTGACAAAATTATAAAAACTAGAGATTTACAACATTGTTAAAAATAATATTAATTTCATTAAAATCGAACATAAATATATAATGAAATTTGATCACTTGTGGCTAATAATATTTTTAATATAGTATTAATTGTAAATGAAACATAAAATTATACCAGAATTAAATATTAAGGATATTTAACCAAATTTTTAAATATTAAAATATAATTCCTTTTACAGAATGCAATGAATAAAAATTGTTTAATTTTCATGATAAGAATAGATTATGAAGAATTTTAAATTAAATTTGACTTATCGCGCAAATGAACTTTTTTCTGACATAGCGGTGTCAAAAGCTCTTTATTTTTGCCGATGACTACTAGATAAAGTGACAAAAGAGAATAAATATAAAAACGGTAGCACAGTGGGGTCGCGGCACAATGTGGACATTGCACAGTTGGACAAGTATAGATGATATCTGACAGTGATTAAAATCACTATCATAAAAAACGCTTCGATGAAAATCTGTAGATAGTGTTTAATTTTAAGAAGTTGGTGGATTATACCAAAAACAAAATGAATTTTTATTTCCATTTATTATTCATAATGAGTAGTTTTTGATTTAGAAGTATAATATATGAATAAATATTAATTATAGAAATTAAATTAGTATGAGATTGTTATTTAATAATTTAGTATTGTAATTTATTCGGATAATTTATAAAAAAATGATAAAATAGTTATTCCTTTATGGAAAATGTGTATAAAAAGGGGCGTATTATAAATTAAAACTAAGTAATATCTGTTAATCTGTTAAATCATTTATTTATGTTTAACTTTTAAAGAGCATAAACATAAATAGTAACTATTGTCTGATTATGAATATTACTATAAGAACCCATCACAGTGGGATCGCGGTATAGTTAGGTCCAGTATAGATGATATCTGACAGTGATTAGAATCACTATCATAAAAAACGCTTCGATGCAAATCTGTAGATAATCATTAATTTAAATAAATTGGTTCTTAAAGCAAAATTAAATCCTATTTCTATCATTATTCCTAATTAGTAGTTGCTTTATAAGTATAATTTATGAATAAATATCTATAAAAGCAATTGAACGTAGTATGAAATTAATATTTAATAATTTAGTATTGTAATTTTTTCGGTGAATTTATAAAAAATAATAAAGTAATTATTACTTTTATGGCAAAGGTGTAAAAAATTGAAGGGCTTGACACAAAACTTATTAGATAATAACTTATTGTTAATTATGAATAAATGGTCTGCAAAAAATGTTCATCAGAGTCAAAAATATACTTTTATTATACAATTTTTTGTGCTAATTTCAAATAAGCAATTATATTTTTCTATAACCAATAATTTTTGATATTATTACTAATTAGTTCAAAACTATAGGATATTGTTCTAAATATTACAATTGTATTATCTATTTAAACACCATGTGTTACATAGAAATTATTAATATTTCTTTTGAAATTATTTATTACGATAAAAAAATAATAATTTTTTTTTAAATATTAAAGATTTTGATTTTTAATATGTTCAAAATAATCAGTCCAAAATTTCATTTTTAACCTATTTTGTTGGTTTTTAAAGTTGTTGAAAAAGTTTTGATTAAGTTTTTTTAAATATATACTAAAGAAAATTTGAATTTGTTACCATAATTTATAGCTCAACTTCAAGTTTGAAATTTACATTATTAAATAGAAACTTTTATGAAAATTAAAAAAATAGTATCGTTAAGATTAATATGCAGTCAAGAAATTGTATTATTACTATTTACTGTAAATTTATTAGAAAAGCTCAATATTTTTTTTGCATTTTCATTGTAATAAATCACTTAAATAGACATCATAGCAATCATTTATAAGTATATTTTCGTGTTTAAAAAAATTCTACAATTGAAATATTTAGAAATTAATTAATTTTAATATTTAGTTTAACTAAAAAAACAATCAAAATGTTGTTAAAAAAATCTACCCAATTTATGCATTAAAAATAAAAATTCAGATGAAACTAAAATTATTTATTTTTAGATTTGTTTTACATAGCAACATGTTACCAAAAAATTTGGAATATTATAGATTGGTAGTAACACACACAAATAAAATTAATAAATTACAAAGTAAAATTATTTAATTTTGTAGTTAAAACCTATTATCATATCAAACCTAATTCGACATTAAATACTTTAAAAACATTAGAATGAATGATTTTAATTGTCTATATGAAAAAAATAAGGGCTAAGTAACTTTTTAATTTTTTTCAATTTTGAGTACCTTTAACTATCTTTAAATATTTTTAACTGGATAATAGTTGTGATTATATAATATATCGTTAAAAAAAGTTGGTTAAGTGAGAGCTGAAAATAATTAAGTCACACAAAAAAAAAAAAACACATAGTAATATAATTTTAATATGAATAAGAAATGTTTTCAAACGAGGGGAGACTACAGTGATAGGGTTCTTGATATTCTTGGAAATTATTGAATCTAAATGAGATAAAAATGAAATGAGTTATTTAATTAGTGATTTTTAAATTTGTAATTTTTTTTGGGATTTCCTCTATTTACGAAAATGACGGTAATTTTTCAATATTTGAAGTACACACAATTTGTGATCTTTTCACGTATCGTTGAAAGAAATCGGTTCGATGAGAACAAATCATAACAGATACAATACAAAAAAAACCCAGTACAGGATGGTCGCAGTTCAAAAAAAATTATGGAAATTTATTTATTTTTAAAAAAATACGACAGTTTTAAAAAAAGAAGTTTAAAAAATGTCAAAAGAACCTTTTTTTTAAATTAAAATTTTTTAAGGCATTTCCTCCATTAACGGCAATAACTTTCAGTTTCAGATAATGTCTTTGACTAGATACACTTTGTTATTCTCGCAGGGGAATCCGCAAGGATTACGGGCCTAACAACCCCGCGGACCCTAGTTATTTCAGTGAGGGTGGCAACACGTACCACTGCTCTTAGCCGGTCATGACTTTGGTTAGTCGGGACCGGTAGGCCTGGGCATACCTGCTTGCTAACAGCGAATAGGCCCCCCAACCCAGCCATACCAAGTGAAAGGGTTGCTAACTTGTCACAGGGTAGTTAGCCGAAAGGTAAAGTGACCATTGGGATCCTCTATGGCACCTGGCGCACCATAGAGTATACAGCCTTATCACAGTATCGAGCTCTGCTGTGACGGACCTTTATTTCTCGACTTCTCGTGGGAACTATATGGACAAAAACATAGAAAAACCACAAAACAACGAACTTGTGACGATCAGGGATCCTACGGACAACCTGTCGGAACAAGANTGTCCACGGATCCAAAAGGAAATGTGGAGAGCGAAACTAAGGCACGGTCGCCATTTGGGGACGATGGGGGATCACCAACCACAGGGGGGCTGTGTGACACAGGGACTGTTTCAGACATCTGTATCACACCCAGTACAGCATGCTTTCTCAGGAGTCAACATCAGTTTTTCTGAATGGCTGACAATAGAATTCAATTCACGCAAATAAACCTGCATTACAGTAAAAGGGCCAACAGTTTATTACTAAGTACCCTAACTGAGAGGCATACAATTCCCTTACAAATAGCACTTATTCAGGAACGATGGATAAATGGTGACCAGAGTAAGGGGCTAAATCTAAGGAATTTTAAACTATTTCATAAACAAGCGAATAAACCAAGAACTTGCATTTTGGTTAATAATAAAGTTAAAGCCAGCCTGATACTTAATCTATCAAGTGCAGACTTGACTATTATTAGAGTAACACTAAATGATGGTAAAAANCTATTATTAAAGTAACACTAAATGATGATAATAATATTGTAGTAGCTTCAGGATACCTACTATATGAGGTCACAGACCCAGGTAGGAACCTAACTATGCTCTTTAATTATTGCAAAAATGAAAAATTAGAACTAATCCTAGGTATGGATGCTAATGCACACCACACTATTTGGGGGAGCAGTAACATCAACCAAAGAGGAGAGGTTATAATGGATCTATTGCTGACTACAGACCTAAGTATACTGAATAGAGGTAGTGTACCTACTTTTGTTATCAAGAACAGGAAGGAAGTCATTGATCTGACAGTTTGTTCAAAAGGGTTACTTCAAAAGATAAAAGGGTGGAAAGTGTCCTCCGAACTTTCTCTTTCTGATAATAGGCATAATAATTCTGATTAATAGGAAATTAACAAAGTTGAGACTGAGTACTACAGGAACCTGAAAAAAACAAACTGGGACAAATACAGGGCAGATCTCTCTCGTGACCTGAATAACCTACAGTTTAGTTTGGGGTCGAGACAGAGTACTGAAAGGGCTATAAATATGCTACAGGACTACATTGTCTCGGCTTACAAAGAAAACTGTCCTTTAATAGAAAGGAAAGGTACAGGACAGGGTGTAGCTTGGTGGAATGCTAACCTGTCTAAATTACGAAAGAGTTCACGTAAGCTCTTAAATAAAACAATGAAATCAGGTTTGGAACAACACTGGGAATCCTATAAGTACGCCCAAAGGAACTACAAATCTGCATTGAAAAAGTCCAAAAGAGAAAGCTAGAAGAAGTTCTGTGGGGATATACAACAACTCCCTATAGCAACTAGACTTCTGCGATCACTAAGGAATGGACCAAACAAAACTGTCGAGGCAATACTACTGCCAGACGGAATGTTCACCAATAATGATAATGAAACATTATCACATTTGATGAACACACATTTTCCTGACTCTACAATTAACAACAGAGAACAGGAACATGATGCACAGGACAAACGTGTGACCTGTGCTGATTGGAGACTAACCAGGAAAGTGATAACCCCAAGTGGAATAAGATGGGCAATAAAAGCCTTTGGCAGTTTTAAAGCTGCAGGCTGTGACGAAATTTTCCCTGCACTTCTGCAAGAAGGGTTAGAGATAATCGTCCCCCATCTCTGCAAAATATTTAGGGCATGCCTTGCCTATGGTTATCANTCCCATCACTGCAAAATATATGGGGCATGCCTTGCCTATGGTTATCAACCAGAAAGCTGGCGTAAAGTTAGGGTGGTGTTTATACCCAAACCTAACCGGACTAACTATTATGAAGCAAAATCCTATAGACCAATAAGTCTTACTTCTTTTCTTCTTAAGACTATGGAGAAACTTATTGATAGGTGCATCAAGGAGGGGCCTCTTAAGGAGAACCCTTTACATGAAAACCAACATGCGTNAAACCCTTTACATGAAAACCAATATGCGTATCAAACGGAGAAATCTACTGATACAGCGCTACACTACTAAACCACTAAGATAAATAAAGCTGTAGAGAATAAAATGTATGCAGTAAGTATATTCCTGGATATCGAAGGGGCTTTCGACANTATGCGTATCAAACGGAGAAATCTACTGATACAGCTCTACACTGCTAAACCACTAAGATAAATAAAGCTGTAGAGAATAAAATGTATGCAGTAAGTATATTCCTGGATATCGAAGGGGCTTTCGACAATACTCCCTTCGATGCAATGTGTGAATCTGCACATCAGCATGGAATAGAACCACTTATTATTAAGTGGATAGAATCCATGCTTAAGGAACACTCTATTTTGGGACAGCTTGATGAGACCAAAGTAATAAAGAGTGTTAAACAGGGATACCCACAAGGCGGGGTTCTATCCCCCTTGCTATGGTGTCTAGTATTGGACTGGCTTATTAGAGAGTTAAACAAATATTGTTATACACAAGCCTATGCGGATGACTTGGTTATAGCAGTGGTGGGTAAATTCCCAGACACTATTATTGACTTAGCACAACAGAGACTTAACACTATACAGATATGGTGTAGTAAGTACGGTCTATCTGTTAATCCAAATAAAGCAGAGGTTGTTATGTTCACTAGAAAGAGAATAGGACTAGACAGCCTGGACACTCTTACTCTGAATGGACAAGAAATTAGCTTAAAATCAGAAGTAAAATACTTAGGTATTATCTTGGATAGTAAGCTAAAATGGAAATCACATGTTGAGTCAAGAATCAAAAAAGCAATGACCACATTGTGGACTTGCAGCAGAGCCTTGGGAAAGACATGGGGTCTTAAACCAAGAGTTATGTATTGGTTGTACACATCAGTGATTAAACTTATGATATTGTACGGTGCCCTAGCTTGGTGGACCAGAACATCACTCGTTACAGCTAGGAAAGAACTTAGTCGCATACAGAGAATGGCTGCTATGGCCATCACTGAGCCAACAGTCGTATTAGAGGCACTAATCGGATTGCCTCCTCTGCATCTAGAGGTGAAAGCTCACGCCAAAGTCACAGCACTAAGATTCCACAACTTAGGTATGTGGACTTTGGAGAGTAATACAACAGAACATAGTAAAATACTAAAAGAGATAGACCAGGGCTTTTTGGAATACCCCTTGGACTATATCAAACCGGTTCTTAAGAATAACATTCCCTACTAAGTGGAAATCACTACACGTAGAGAATGGAATATTAACCACCTGACTGAAAAAGGAGGATTTGTGATATATACAGATGGATCCAAAAAATCAGGAAAGGTAGGTGCTGGAATTTGGGGCTTAAAGCCACGAATAAATGTCAGTATGTCATTGGGCACAACACCCTCTGTTTTCCANCCAGTATGTCATTGGGCACAACACTCTCTGTTTTCCAAGTAGAGGTGATGGCGATACTGGTAAACCTGCTGGTATACAGAAATAGGAAGATAACTATCTTAAGTGATAGTCAAGGGGCTTTGAAGGCACTCTGTAACGATAAGGTGAATTCAAAGCTGGTCCTCGAATGTAGGGAAACTTTAGAATCACTATCGAGGTTCAACAACCTAGTGAAGTTACACTAGCATGGGTACCGAGACACAACGGTGTCACTGGAAATGAGAATGCTGACTTTCTAGCCAACAAAGGAGCAGAGAACACCTTTGTTGGACCAGAACCAGTGGTAGCACTCTCTGAGCAATCGCTCAAAGCGCTACCCAAGAATTGGTGCAGAGAACAACACAGGAAAATCTGGAAGTACTTGGTAGTACCTTGATAATCTAAAATGTTTATCAAGACCCCTGGTCTATTGCTGGGTGATCTTAATAGCACAACTAAACATCAAATTAACACTTTGACTGGTCTACTCACAGGACATGGTCACTTGCTTAAACATCTTAACATAATGAAGGTATCAGAATCACCATTGTGCAGGAAGTGTGTAGTAGAAGAGGAATATTCATTTCACATTATGTGCGAATGTGAAGCCTTGTCCACACTAAGATCAAACTACTTGAATAAACCTTTTCCTGAAAAAGAAGATATTAAAAACCTAAAACCCAGAGAGATACTTAATTTCTCCAGAAAGACAGGACTCTTTGGTTATCTTTAGAAGTGACTTATGGTTGGTAATGTATTAACACTTAGGTGGGTAAACCGAATCAAGACAATTCGGTATGAGGTGCGCACAATGAACCAACAGGTCTGAGTGCATGGGTATTATGTCCATCTCGATAATAATTAAAACTAAAACTAAAACTACACTTTGTTATATTTTGACACATCATTGAAAGAAATCGGTTCGGTGAGAGCTGAGAACAAATGATAACAGATACAAAAAAATCCAGCACAAGGGGGTCGCGGCACAGTGGTGACGTGGCATAGTTGGACCAAGTATAACGATATCTGACAGTGATTAAAATCACTATCATAAAAAAAGCTTCGATGCAAATCATTAGATAATGTTTAATTTTAAAAAAATTGGTGTATTATTCCAAAAGCTACATGATCTGCTATTTCCTTATTTATATCCTGATTAAGATAAAGTATGTCTAATGAAAAATGTATATAAATACTATTTCTCATGAAAAAATTGTATTGATCAATGTGGTTTTCAGAAAGTTATAACATAATAAAGTTAAATCGAGAATTTTTACACAAAAATAGCATTCGGTTGGGTTTTCATGGTTTTTTCACCATGAAGACAAAATAAAGTTAGAAATTTTTTTTTTTCTATGATAAAGTATAATACATGAGCTTTAATTTAAGATATATATAAATGTGTCAGACTTTCCGGAACACTTTCAAAAGTTAATTTTGTGTGAAAAAGTTGTCATTTTAAATCCCCCCTGTGGGCTGGTAAAGGGTCAGATTTAAAAAAAAAACACATCATAGTAAAACTAATACCTTCTCAGCTTCGCATCGATGATAGTGTTTTTCATTAATTTCCGATTAACATTAATCGATATGTTTCAATACGGTCCATGATATTTTATATATTATTTGATTTTGTTTAAATATTTTATTTTATTTTTCGTGACATCATTTTTTTGTAGACATGGTTTTTGAAACATTCCTATTTTTGTCCATGTTTAACACAATTTTCTTTTTTAATAATTACATAAAATTTTCTTATTAATCTTAACTGTAATATTTATGTTTATTGCGCGAGTAGCTAAAGTACTCGCGTGTGTTTTATTACTATTTCTTATTCTAGACATAGACTACGGTATTTTATACATATCAACCACTTATAACTTCAATTATCATAGTTGTGATTAATGAATCATTAGATGTTATAATCATTTTTATTTAACGATATATTAACTCAAATTAAATTATTAATTAACTTAATATTAATTCTACCTATTCCGCCTAGATTGTGGCGACCCTTGATAGCAAAGATAGTCGTTATTTTAGCGGCAAACCACGTTTTTTGTATGTCGACAAAAGCCCCCTTGCTTGCTTATTCCGAATATGTTTTTTTACATTAAATGTTAATTTAAAAAAATAGCATTCATATGTTTTAAAGTTTTTGATTATTTGTTTTTATATTTTATTCAATAGTATACTGCTAGTAATATAATCATTTTTAGTATTATAAGTTTGTATATAAAAATTTTATGGTCAATGTCTAGTTTTAGTTAGTTAATTATAATAAATTTAAAATCTTGATAATTTCGATTGACACAAAACCTATCCCTGCTTAGACGGCGCTTACCTGTGTCACTTCGATATTAGCCGTGTACTTATTAATATGAAAATCCGTGGTCATCGTACTTTTCTCCGCTTTTGATATCGAGCCGAGGCCGCTACTGACTGTGTATAGCTGATTATGAGTTCTGTTTCGTTCCGGCGATCATTCTGTGCTGCGCTTTGACGTACTAAAAATATGCATATAAATCTATATGCGATTGCACATCCTTGAGATCTTTATATATGTTTACTGTGTTTTTTATTGTACTGTCAGTGATAAAACTAATTCGTATTTTTCTAACAATACTCATCCATATACATTAGGGTGTCCCTTATTTTTAAAATGCTGAAAAGTCCTAACTCTTACCCCTCAAATATTTGTGTATACATGTAAAAAGTACCCTTAAAAAATTTCAGGTCGATCAGACAACTTTTAGCCGTGCCGACTTGGGGTTGAAAATCGACCGAAAGAGGTTGGGTTGAGTTTTCAACATTTTAAAAATAAGAGACACCCTAATATACTGTATATACAAGTGCTATGTCTCCAGTGAATTAAGTGAATAAACGAGCCATTGTCCTAATTTTTTTTGTTTAAATAATATCACCTGTTTTTTCTTGTGATCTACCTTCTCGACTACCTTGATTGACGTGTTAAGATTTAAAGGTATTTGTAGTTATACCAGCTAATATGTTAAAAAAAAGTGCACAGAAAATTGCTATTTTGAACAAAAATGACTGACACCAAACCGTTAGTTAGTTTTAATCAAGTTATTGGTAGTCCGGGTACATTTGAACCGGAAATGGGTCTTATCATTTTTGAATCAAAATTGAACTATATTTTTTTAGCGAATGGAATCGAAAATAAAGTACAAAATGTTACTTATTGAAAAATGTTATATAAATTAATAGTGGGGATTGTCCAATACTCGCGAGTGCGATCACCGGCACACACACACCATTAACAATTATATTGATTCTCAATAAAGACTTATTTTTCGTTTAACTGTCATATTAAAAAAAAAAAACATTTTCAATTAGCAAAACATTATAGGAGCATTTATTTTATGTAATGTTAAGAAAGCAAGTATTTTAAACACGATAAAAAATTGAACAAAAAATAAATTAATATGATATATTGAATAATATGTAGTAACTCTAAAAGAAAAAAAAGAAAATGGAACCTGGCTAAGCTACTATTTTTGTTATATTAATTATATTATTATTCGCGATATGAGTACCAGGGTTTCTAAGTGAGGTAAAGAATAATAGAAAAGTAAAGTGATCTTTATTTATTAGATTTACTATTATAAATTGTCACACAGTTTAACATCAATAATGCCACGAGTATTCATGGTTATCAATGATACATGGGATATAGTCACCTCGTGTGTCTCACTAAAGTAGTATGGTGGCTATATATGAACCTCCTACTTAACTCCTGAATTAGACATGTATCAATAATATAACTTTGTCAATTAACTCCATATAAATATTACTGATTAATTAAATATATTTGGTAGATTATAGCTTCGAAGCGAAGCTGAGAATTTTACTATGATGTGTTTTTTTTTTTTTTGTGTGTCTGTTACCACTTTTTCTCAGCTCTCACCGAACGGATTTCTTTCAACGATACGTCAAAAGATCGCAAATCGTATCTAATCGAAGACATTACCCTTATAAATTGAAAAAATTTCCCTCGTTCCCCGTAAATGGGGGAAACCTCCAAAAAAATTACAAATTTCAAAATCGCTAATTTTCGAAATTTTTTCCATGTTTTTTACTAAAAACTGCGGTAACTTTTTCAAAAATAATGTCTTTACTTATCATTTGGTATATTTTTTTTGTAAATCGGACCCTTTATCTGCCCACAAGAGGNGTTTTTTACTAAAAACTGCCGTAACTTTTTCAAAAATAATGTCTTTACTTATCATTTGGTATATTTTTTTTGTAAATCGGACCCTTTATCTGCCCACAAGAGGGGATTTAAAATGACAACTTTTTCACAAAAAATTAACTTTTTCAACTTAACTTTTGAAAATGTTCCGGAAGGTCTGACACTTTTATATATATCTTAAATTAAAGCTAATGTAATATACTTTAATTTGAAAAAAAAAAATTTGACCTCTGGACTTGTCTTCGTGGTGAAAGTTGACATCAAAGTTAATAAAAAATTACGATTTTTGTAAAATAATTTTTTTTTATATTTTTAACTTAATAATGCTCTAACTTTTTCAAAAATGAACATATCAATATAATTTTTTTTTATATAGATGCTTGATGTCTTTACTTATCATTTGGTATATTTTTTTTGTAAATCTGACACTTAACCTGCCCACAGGGGGGGATTTAAAATGACAACTTTTTCACAAAAAATTAACTTTTTCAACTTAACTTTTGAAAATGTTCCGGAAGGTCTGACACTTTTATATATATCTTAAATTAAAGCTTATGTAATATGCTTTAATTAAAAAAAAAAAATTGACCTCTAGACTTGTCTTCACGGCAAAAATAGCTACCGAATGCTATTTTTGTGTGAAAATTCTCGATTTTATATTTTACATTTTTAACTTTATAATGCTATAACTTATTGAAAAATGTATGGATCAANATTCAAATAGACTTTTTCACATAAAATTAACTTTTTCAACTTAACTTTTGAAAGTGTTTCGGAAATACTGACACTTTTCTTCTTCTTCTTCTATTTTTATCGTTAGTTTACTTTTTTTTTTGTTATTGTTTAATGAAAATAACAGAGTTTAAGAAAAAACCATAAATAAAATAAAACTAATATAGCAACTTGTTGACAATTAAAAAATTAGAAAAAACAATCTAGATTCAAGTATATCTTATTAGTTTATTTTAAATTAAAATTAAAAAATATTATTTGTTCAACCCTTTTACTTTTGAGTCTGCTTCTTTTTTCTGATACAACTTGGCTACCTTTGGAAAATACACATTCACTAGGAACAGAAGTACATTGTATACAAAAACGCCTTTGCCCTAAAGCAGAACCTTGGTGTACTCCTACTCTTACCCGAAAACCTTCTGTTACTCCTCATACTCTTTACCCTGGTACAAGTGCCATCATACATATCTTCTATTATATTAATGTACCTTTTCGGGATTCCTTTTCTCATTAATTTCCACTTTAAAACCTCTCTCGGTACTTTGTCATACGCTTTCTCCAAATGTAGAAATACCATAAACAGCTTTTTCTTCTTTTTCCTAAACTTTTCTATTAGTTACCTCACACGAAATACTGGCTCCATTGTTGACTTACCAGGCATAAATCAAAATTGATTTTTAGATATTGATGTCTCATTTCTTATTCTCTTATCTATTATATTTTCCCAAATGTTCATACTATGACTCATAAGTTTTATGCCTCTATAATTTCCACACTCCTGTATGTTTCCTTTACCTTTAAATATCGGCACCACAGTACTATTCCTCTATTCATTTGGTATTTTTCCTTTTAATAAGATTTTATTTAAAAGTTCCTTCAACCATCTTATGCCAACATCTCATAATATTTTCCATACTTCTATCTGGTTCTAATGCTTTATTCTTTTTCATTGATGATACAGCCTCCCATACCTCTTTCTCACTAATTAAATCTACCAGTCCCTCAAACCACGAGATATCCTCTAATGTCTCTTTTGGGTACTCCTCATTCAATAATTTTTCAAAATACTCTTTCCACCTTTTTTTCACATCATTATCAATCGAGAGTACCTTATTATCAACACTTTTTATACACCTTTTATAATGATAATTTTTAGACCTTTTCTCTCTTATCTTTGCAAGTCTATAGATTTCTTTCTCGCCTTCCTTTGTTCCTAACATATCACTACACAATACTGACACTTTTAAATATATATATTAAATTAAAGCTTATATAATATACTTTAATAGGAAAAAAATAATTTTTGAACTTAAGTTTGTCTTCATGGTGAAAATGACTACTGTATTTAAAAATATGCCATTTTTGTGTTATAATTGTCAGTTTTATTTATTATTTTAATTTAAAATAATGTTGGATACATATCGGTCGAATATGCTGCCAAGAAATTGTGTTGTAATTATTCATGTTATCATTGTGTTACATTGAGTTGATGTCGGTCTTCTTTCTATATCTGCGTTGTTGCCGCCATCTTAATGCTTCTTCTGCTATAAGCTCTATGGCATTTGCGAGTAAGTAGTTTTGTATTCGTTTTGTTGTAAAAGTAAAATATCACCTTTGCGATTGTCGCATTCTGTGCGCTCAGTTTATCGCCGTTGGGTCTATATATTTTCTGAGATACATCAGAGTACCGTTCACAGCATATTGTGTACACGTTGATCAGCTACTTGCATTCGACTTCAATTGATCCTTTTAATATTCAAAATTATCTTCAGCCGTTTCAATTAGCCGATAAGTATAATGCTTGTTCATCTATCTTTCTAAGACTTACTCACTTGTATAATTATTTATTTGTTTATATAAGCGCCTTTGTGGTATTAGTGTTCCCCCAATCCACATTGGTCTATATAAGATTTTATATTTCTTGTATAATACATTGAATTGTTATAATTTTATATTGTAAAATTCATTCTACAATCAAACATACAGTCCACTCACTTTATTCCTTATCCTCGACATAGCTAAAGACTTAAGACAAATTAAAACCGCGAATGCTAACGAACCGAGCGCTGCGTTCAAACAAATATCTTACAATAGATTTTGAGTTAGAAAAATTTTTTTTACTCACTTAGATTTAATAAATATCTAATATATTTAATAAATATTTAATACTTTAATGAATATCAAGGTACACATCATTATAGTCTCTCCTCGTGAAAGGAAATTTCTTATTCATATTAAAAAATTTTACTCTGTGGTTTTTATTTGTGGCTTTCATTTATTTTCTCACTTGACCAATTTTTTTTAACGATACGTCAAACGTTCACAACTTTTATCTAATTAAAGATATTATCCTCAAAAAAAAACTCCCTTTATCAAATAAAAAGTTGCTTAACCAGCTTTATCCATACAGACAATTAAAATTATTCATTTTAAATATTTTTTAAGTATTTATTGTCGACTTAGGTTTGAAATGATATGTTATTATTACAAAATTATATAATTTTTCTTTCTAATTTATTAATTTTTTAACTCTATTTGTTTGTGTTTCTTCCAATCTATAATAATCTAATTTTTTCGCTAACAAATTGCTTTATAAATGTAAATGCCAGAAAATTTTTAAAAATGAAGTGAATAAAATCAATACATTCGAAACCTAAAACAATTTATTTAAAATAAAGTATAAATAACAAACTTAAAGAATATTAACAAATTAAATAATTAAAAAGAAATCTTTATTGTAGCATACTTTTAGCATAATTCTTTATTTTGGTCCATTTACTATTAGAAGCTTGAATAATGAAAGATTTGTTCCGTGGGCATTTATTTTCAATGGCGTATTTTAAACATTCAAAATGGCCATTTTCAGCAGCAAGTGTAGCTGTATTATTATTCCATGGACATTTATGTGTATGAGCATATTTTAAACAATTTAACATACCATTTTCAGCAGCTGCTGTCGTTGTATTTTCATTCCATGGACACCCATGTTCGTGTGCATATTTTAAACATTTTAAATGACCTTTTGAAGCAGCGGCTGCCGTTGTTTTTTCATTCCATGGACATTTTTTTTTCGTGCGCATATTTTAAAATTTTTAACTTACCATTAAAGGCAGCTCCTATTGTTACTTTCTCATTCCATGGACATTTATTTTCATGTGCATATTTCAAGCATTCTAAATGTCCATTTATAGCAGCTGCTTTTGTTGTTTTTTTATTCCATGGGCATTTATTTTCAAATGCATATTTTAAACACTCTAAATGTCCATTTGCAGCAGCAGCTGCCGTTGTATCTTGATCCCAATAACATCCACTCTTGTGAGCTGTTATTAACATGTCTAAGTCACCATTTGCAGCAGCATTTTTCGTGGCATCTTTTTCAAATTGGCATGCTATTTTTAAATGACCATAATTATCAATTAATTTTTGATATGTTCGATTTTTATTTATATTACTAAAAAATGTCTAATTAAGAAACTGTCATATAAATTATAATTTTTTAGCTCTATTCAAAGCTGAGAAGGTATTAGTTTTACTATGATGTGTTTTTTTTTTGTGTCTGTTACCACTTTTTCTCAGCCTCACCGAACCGATTTCTTTCAATACGTCAAAAGATCTTAAATCGTATCTAGTCAAAGACATTATACTCAAAAATTGAAAAATTTCCCTATAAATAATGTAAAATAAAGTTTACATTTATTAAACATAAACCTTTGGTTTGATATATGTTTAAAGGACGCAGTATTTCCGGAACACTTTAAAAAGTTAAGTTGAAAAAGTTCTATTTTTTATACAATGTTTCAAGTTTTGAACGCCCCTATATATGGGGATATTGTCCAATTTTAATAAAAAGTATGTCAAATTAAATATGTACTAATAATGTATTTAGAAAAAAAAATTTGTGCCGATAATTACATTTTTCAAAAAGCTATAGCATTTTTAAGTTGAAAATTAAAAATTTTAAATCGAAAATTTTAACACAAAAATAGCGTTTTTTTAACTACGGCAGCCATTTACATACAGAAGATATAGTGTTGGGACAATTTTTTTTTTTTATTTTATAGTACATAAAATAAGCTTTAATTTGATATATGTTTAAAGGACGCAGTATTTCCGGAACATTTTCAAAAATTAAGTTGAAAAAGTTACTATTTTAAATCCCCCTCAATGAGGAGGTTAAGTGTTAGATTTTCAAAAAAATGATATCAAATGAAAGGGAAATATTTAAGGTTTTAGTATAAAAAAAATTATGTTGATTAGTTTATTTTTGAAAAAGTTATGGAAGTTTTAAAAAAAAAAGTGAAAAAATGACAAAATTAACCGATTTTTAAATTTGTAATTTTTTTGGATATCTTCCCCATTTGCGGGGAACGAGGAAAAATTTTTTAATTTTTAAGGGTAATGTCTTCAACTAGATACGATTTGTGATCTTTTGACGTATTGTTGAAAGAAATCAGTCCAGTGAGAGCTAAGAAAAAGTGGCAAC